>NC_084625.1:37743554-38058554 GCF_033978795.1 Nerophis ophidion
ACATGTGTCAAGTACCAAGTTATATGACTCTGAAGTGTTCGGCTGTAAAATTGGCTAAAACTGTTAGCACACTACAATGCTAAGGTAAAGCATGCTAACAGCTTGCATGTGTCAAATAACATGTTGTAGGAGTTTGAGGTGTTCGGCTGTAAAATTAGCCAAAAAAATAAGCACTCTAGAATGCTAAAATTCGAATGCTAAATGGTAGCATGTGTTAAAAACCAAGTCATAAGACTCTGAGGCGTTATTTAACAAGTTAATGTTAGCATGCCAACAGCTAACATGTGTCAAGTATCAAGTTATAGCAGTTTGAGGCGTTTGGCTGCAATATTGGCTATAAAAGTTAGCATTCTAACAGCTAACATGTGTCAAGTATCAAGTTATAGCAGTTTGAGGCATTTGGCTGTAAGATTGGCTAAAAAAGTTAGCATGCTAATGTTAGTAATAATGCCTGAGCCTGAGTCAATTAGTGGCCACGACACTGAACAGCGCGGTCGGATTGTTTTGGTCATGTTTAGTGGCTAATACTAATGTAGTATTTCTATTTTTAGTTCATTCAGCCCTTTTTATCATTGAAATTGTCTAATTTAGTGCAAAAATACGTAAAATATGCTTAGTTACAGATAACACAAAGCTAAAATGTGAATGTTGTGTTCAGATAGTTTAGCATATATTGACCTACATTGTATTGGTTTTAGTATCTTTAATGTACAAAATGTATCAAAGTGGCCCTAGCATCCTTCAATTGTTATTAATGTGGCCCTTGGTGGAAAAAGTTTGCTCGAGCATTTAGCGTTCCGCCGTTGTCACCTCAACTGTGTTACTTTACAGGCGGAAAAAGAAGAGAAAGTTGTGTTTGAAAGTTTTGATGTCAACTTAAGCAGTAACTTTTTAATTTTAAAAGGAACGTGATAGACAGGGACTTGTTGAATTAGTCAAAATAAACGGGTTGTCAAAATAAGCAGGACTGATTAAAGGGGAACATTATCACCAGACCTATGTAAGCGTCAATATATACCTTGATGTTGCAGAAAAAGACCATATGTATTTTTAACCGATTTCCAAACTCTAAAAGGGTGAATTTGGTGATTTAAACGCCTTTCAATTGATAGCCTGTCGGAGTGATGACGTCACAACGTGAAGCGGATCCGCCATTTTCTCAAACACATTACACGCACCGAGTCAAATCAGCTCTGTTATTTTCTGTTTTTTCGACTGTTTTCCGTACATTGGAGACATCATGCCTCGTTGGTGTGTTGTCGGAGGGTGTAACAACACGAACAGAGACGGATACAAGTTGCACCAGTGGCCAAAAGATGCGAAAGTCCCTCGTTTGTTCCGCACACTTTACCGACAACAGCTATGCTACGACAGAGATGGCAAGAATGGGTGGATATCCTGCGACACTCAAAGCAGATGCATTTCCAACGTGCATGAATGCACAAAGGTGAGTTTTGCTGATGTTATTGACTTATGTGGAGTGTGCTAATCAGACATATTTGGTCACGACATGACTGCAAGCTAATTGATGCTAACATGCTATTTGGGCTAGCTGTATATACATATTGCATCATTATGCCTCATTTGTAGCTATATTTGAGCTTTCCCTCCACCCACATTTAATGCCAAACAAACACATACCAATCGTTGTTTAGAAGGCGATCGCCGAATTTGTCCTCGCTTCCTCCAGTGCCACTGTCTGTCGTATCGTTTTCGTCAGTTTCGCTTGTCTACGGTTCAAATCGATATGGCACAATAGCTTCAGTTTCTTCTTCAATTTCGTTTTCACTATCTGCCGCCACACTCCAACCATCCGTTTCAATACAAACGTAATTTGTTGAATTTCTTCAGAAATTGTGATAATGTTCCCCTACTAAAGGGGAACATTATCACAATTTTAAAAGGGTTAAAAACAATAAAAATCAGTTCCCAGTGGCTTGTTGTATTTTTTGAAGTTTTTTTCGAAATTTTACCGGTCCCCGAATATCCCTAAAAAAGCTTTAAAGTGCTTGATTTTCGCTATTTGCAATGCGACTATCCATTTCCCTGTGACGTCATACAGTGCTGCCAATGTAAACAAACAACGGCGAATACCACAGCAAGATATAGCGATATTAACTTGGATTCAGACTCAGATTTCAGCGGTTTAAGCGATTCAACAGATTACGCATGTATTGAAACGGATGGTTGGAGTATGAAAGTATTGAAGAAGAAACTGAAGCTATTGAGCGAATAGCTATTGAATCTATTCATAGCCATAGCATGGCCGAATAGCTGTGTTAGCATCGCCGGTAAAATGTGCGGACCAAACGATCAGGACTTTCGCATCTCTTGACACTGGAGCAACTTAAATCCTTCGATTGGTAAGTGTTTTTTTTGCATTAAATGTGGGTGGAAGGAAACATAATATTGTTGCAAATGCATCTGCAGGTTATCCATACATCTTTGTGCCATGTCTGCTTTAGCACCGCCGGTAAATAGCATGTTAGCATCGATTAGTGTAGCATGTTAGCATCGATTAGCTGGCAGTCAACATCAACAAAACTCACCTTTGTGAATTTGTTGACTTTATAGTTTCAAATGGATCTGCAGGTTATCCATACATCGCTGTGCCATGTCTGCTTTAGCACTGCCGGTAAATAGCATGTTAGCGTCGATTAGCGTAGCATGTTAGCATCGATTAGCTGGCAGTCACGCCGCAACCAAATATGTCTGATTAGCACATAAGTCAACATCAACAAAACTCACCTTTGTGATTTCGTTGAATTTATTGTTGCAAATGCATCTGCAGGTTATCCATACATTTCTGTGCCATGTCTGTCATCGCCGGTAAAATGTGGAGACACTCTGGCACATTCAATGGGGGTCTGGCGGCAGACACTTTCGCATCTTCGGGCCAGTGGTGCAACTTGAATCCCTCCCTGTTCGTGTTGTTACACCCTCCGACAACACACCGACGAGGCATGATGTCTCCAAAGTTCCAAAAAATAGTCGAAAAAACGGAAAATTACAGAGCTGAGACCCAATGTTTGCAATGTGTTGAAAATAAAAATGGCGGCTGTATTACCTCGGAGACGTCACGTTCTGACGTCATCGCAAAAAGAGCGATAAACAGAAAGGCGTTTAATTCGCCAAAATTCACCCATTTACAGTTCGGAAATCGGTTAAAAAAATATATGGTCTTTTTTCTGCACCATCAAGGTATATATAGAGGCTTACATAAGTCTGGTCATAATGTTCCCCTTTAAGCGGGTTGTACAGTATTTGCTAAATAGGCAAATATTAAAATATGAGTCTGTTGGAAAAAAAAGGAGACAATAATCCAACATCAACACATCAATGATGTCATATCACACATTGGTAATATTTTTTCATTCATCAGTTGTGAAAGTTTATCGTTCTTGCCTTTCAAAACAGGAAGATTAACTGTTTTTATGTGTACTACCGAAGCACATTAACCTCCGTGTTACTAAAAGTACTTCAAATAATTGTAAGATTTAAAATACTTCTTAAGCGTGTGATTTACAACACAAGAGTTATGTAATGTTCAAAGAAGCAACCTCGCAAACAAACCACTGCATGTGGTTTGTTTGCGAGGCAGCGTTTGTGCCGTGCAAGGACTTTATCAGCTCAGTAACATGACACAAAGTTTTTTCCTGCAAAAGTCAAAGCCACAAATAGATTTAACACTGCCGCAGACGCACGGCATTTTCTTCCCCACACATTGATGACAACACTAACAATGGCAAACTGTGCCGCAGTAGATGCACAAAAAATACTCTCTAATCCACAAGTGTCAAATTTAAGGCCCGCCACATCATTCTATGTGGCCCGTGAAAGCCTGGGGAAAATGTGTGTTTTTAAAATACTTGTTTTACAAAATGCAAAATAATTATTTCGATTTTAACAGGAAAAAATGTGTATCTTTTAAACGTTATTATCGAATCATGCGAAATATGACATTGTTATGTAGTGAATTACAAAAAATAGGTTAGTAAGGATAAAAATAAAATAATAATATTTGCTTTTCACCTTTATGTATGATGTGTTTACACTGAAAAACTGAAATCTAAGTAAGAATAAATATCTTAAATAAGGGTGATATTTGCTTATTTTCTGTCAGATAAGATCATTCTTCTCACTAAGCATATTTTATGTTAGAGTGTTATACTTGTTTTAAGGGTTTTGGTCCTAGATGATCTCAGTAAGATATTACACCTTGTTGCTGAGATGTTATGACCTATATTGAGTAAAATATGCTTGAAACTAGAATATCAACTGCTGCAAAGCTGTCGTCAACACTCACAAGTATAAAACTACTTTTTCAAATTAATAATTTCTTATTTCTAGCATGAAAAAAAATCAGGATTTTGACAAAATTGTGACTCATATTAAAACAGATGACAGCCAAATGAACTTTGGTGTTATATTTTCAATGAAACAATAGAAAATACGTACTCATATAGTAGTACAGTTGGCACAGTACAGTTAACTGCCAGTTAATATTTAAACATTTAACATGTGACATTTCAAACTATTTTGAACAGAAATACTTCATGCACAGTCAGATAAATTCTTCAAAATTACAATAAAAAAAAAATTGGCCGAGGGCCGGGCTGTATATATGCGCACTAATTGACTGAAAGAGCACACACTTGGCGCGATGATGTCATGTTGTCGATGGAAAAATGCATTTTCAGACCATATGATTTGCCTGAGCGGCTAGGAGACCCCGAGAGTAACAAGCAGTTGGCTTGTTGCCTTTCCATTAAGAACAATAAAATATTTTTTAGTATAAGTTTACTGGTTTCAAGGAATGTTATGGCGAGCGCACATCATTATGTCAACATAATTGCACTAGCCTTTACTTAATTTAAGAATATTTTTCAACATATTGAGCAAAAAGGTCTCATATTTTTATTTTTCTACCAAGAAAAGTGCACTTGTTATTAGTGATGATATACTTATTTTAAGGTATTTTTGGGTCCATTGAGGTTAGCTAATTTTAATTGTTTTGCAAAGTCTTGACAAGCCAAATTTTCTTGTTCTATTGGCAGATAATTTTGCTTAGTTGAAATAAAATACCCCTAGTTTTTTTTTATATTTGTTCTTGTTTTTGAACACTGACTTTTTGCAGTGTATTAGTTTGTACATGAAAAAATCTAATAATCGAGTGAATAGGCAATAATGTAATATGAGCTGATTACATTATTGAGTACACATTTATATCAATTCTGTCAATATATGGTTTGTTTTTGATGATTAATCAGAAGTTATTGCCCACATGCATCATTTTAGTTAATTTAAAAAATAGGCCCTATAAAAGTAGCCATTACTGTGATGTGGCCCTCAATGAAAAAAAGTTGGACACCCCTACTCTAAACGAATACTTCTGTAATTAATTTTTTAAAAAGGATACCGTGCACTCTACTACATGATAAGGCATTGTGTCAGTTACTTACACTTAGGGTTTTAGCTATTAAAATTCAAATAAGTCTAAAAAAGTGTGCTGTTTCCTAACCATCATTTGGCCGCGACCACCCTGAGAGGGCCACATGAAAAAATGATCTGTTTCTGAGCTGTGGTCCTTATGGGCCACATCGGTACTCAGTTGTCAAACCCTTTTCCACCACTTGTGGTATCAAACAAACTAAAGAAGTCTAGAGTTAAAGTTACAGAGTTTTTTTAAGCGCAGAAATTATGATAAAAGTTGGGAATATGTATTTTCATCTTCACTTAAACTTTATCGACCGTGTATTGGGTGGCAAGGAGCAAGATAAGGAAAGTTAAAATATTTTCTTAAATGGATGTCCAATAATATTATCGGCCAAAAATGTTTTAAAATGTAATATCGGAAATTATCGGAATCGGTTTTAAAAAAAGTAGAATTTATGCCATTTTAAAACGCCACTGTGTACACGGACATAAAGAGAAGAACAGAGCGCCAATAAACCTTAAAGGCACTGCCCTTGCATGCCGGTCCAGTCACATAATATCTACGGCTTTTCACACACACAAGTGAATGCGATCATACTTGGTCAACAGCCATACAGGTCACACTGAGGGTGGGCGTATAAACAACTTTAACAAAGTTACAAATATGCGCCACACTGTGAACCCACACCAAACAAGAATGACAAACACATTTCGGGAGAACATCCGCCCCGCAACACAACATAAACACAACAGAACAAATACCCAGAAGCCCTTGCAGCACTAACTATTCCGGGACATTACAATATACACCCCCCACTACCCTCATCCCCCCCAACTCAACCCCTCCCACCTCAACCTCCTCATGCTCTCTCAGGGAGAGCATGTCCCAAATTCCAAGCTACTGTTTTGAGGCATGTTCAAAAAATGT
The DNA here is from genome assembly GCF_033978795.1 of Nerophis ophidion. Classification (NCBI taxonomy): domain Eukaryota; kingdom Metazoa; phylum Chordata; class Actinopteri; order Syngnathiformes; family Syngnathidae; genus Nerophis; species Nerophis ophidion. The sequence goes on from NC_084625.1 coordinate 37,749,919, forward strand.
ATTCACTTTGTGACTTCAATAATAAATATGGCAGCGCCATGTTGGCATTTTTTTTCCATATTTGGAGTTGATTTATTTTGGAAAACCTTGTTACATTGTTTAATGCATCTAGCGGGGCATCACAACAAAATTAGACATAATAATGTGTTAATTCCACGACTGTATATATTGTATCGGTTGATATCGGTATCGGTAATTAGGAGTTGGACAATATCGGATTATCGGATAAAAAAGCCATTATCGAACATCTTTAGTTCCTAATAAGGAAAAGGTAGAACACAAATATCCAGGTTGAGATCTTCGGGCAACTTGGAAAAAAATAAAAGCAAAGACCTCCATCTCTCAGTGACATAGTGGGAGCCCTGGTCATGCTTTCTATAGAGGGACTTGATCCACTACAATTTTCCTATCAAGCAGGGAGAGGTGGAGATGGTGCAAAGCTCTTTATACTAAACCACCTCTACAAACACTTAGAGAAGCCACAAGCCCATGCCAGGCTCTTATTCACTGATGTGTCTTCAGCATTTAATACAATGCAGCCACATCTCCTAATAGAGAGCCTTGTGTCTAAATTGGAATTGTCTCACTAGTTTGTTTCATGGATATTAGACTTTTTAACTGTCAGAGAGCAAACAGTCTCTGTAAACAGCTGTCTCTCTGACTATCTAAACATCTCCACGGGTTCATTCCCAAAGATACGTCCTTTCAACTTACTTTTTATGATGTATGCTGATGAATGCAGGAATATAGGCAGGAGAACACCTATCCGGTTCAATTCTCTGCTGTCCCTCTTCTACTGTATAGTTGACAATCAAAGCATGAGAGCGCCGTAACAGATTGTATCTTCTGGTGTAACTCTAAAATTTTACACATTATTAACTGTTACAAGCGGCCCTCTAAAGTCAGCCATAACTGCCATGTGGCCCTCAATGAAAACCAGTTTGACATCCCTGATCTAGATGGAAGAATAAAAACAAGCAACATTAAAAAAATGGCAGTAGTCACTACTGGTTCAAAATTAGCTTTTTATCCATCCAGCCATTACAAATTGTAATCACCGGATAGATCAGTGTTTTTCAACAGTTTTTGAGCCAAGGCCCATTTTTTGCGTTGGAAAAATGCGGAGGCACACCACCAGCAGAAATCACTGAAAAACGAAACTCAGTTGACAGTAAAAAGTCGTCTTGGCAAAAGTTGGTTATGACTTTAAAGCATAACTATCACTATTGCTCTTGTCTTAAAGTAGGTGTACTGTCACCGCCTGTCACATCACACTGACTCATTTGGACTTTTTTGCTGTTTTCCGGTGTGTAGTGTTTGTTCTTGTCTTGCGCTCATATTTTTTGGGGGTATTTTCCTTTAACAGTTTTATGTATTCCTCTGAGCGATATTTCCCGCATCTACTTTGTATTATCAATCAAGAATATTTCAGTTGTTTTTACTCTGTGATGAGGTGGCGACTTCTCCAGAGTGTACACCGCCTTCCGCCCGATTGTGGCTGAGATAGGCTCCAGCGCCCCCCGTGATCCCGAACGGAATAACCGGTAGAAAATGGATGGATTATCCTTCTTTGTGGGGACATTGTTGATTGTCATGTACGGATGCTCCACAGTAAGCCTTTGCTGTCGTCCAGCATTCTGGTTTTGTTTACTTTGTAGTTCAGTTTTAGTTTTGTTCCGCATAGCCTTCCCAAAGCTTCAATACCTTTTCTTAGGGGCACTCACCTTTTGTTTATGTTTTTGTTTAAGCATTAAATACTTGTTTTACCTTCACACTGCCTCCTGCTGTTTCCAACATCTACAAAGAAATTAGCTACCGGCTGCCACCTACTGATATGGGAGGGTATTACACGGTTATTCTAGACAAAACCGACACTCAACAACAACACATCATTTGCAGACTACAATTACTGGTTTGCAAAAAACATTTTTCACCCCAAATAGGTGAAATTAGATCATTTCCCACGGCACACCAGATCGTATCTCACGGTACACTAGTGTGCCGCGGCACAGTGGTTGAAAAACACTGGGATGGATGATATGTCTAATATTACTATTTTTGACAAGACAAATATTTTAACGCTCGCACAAAAGATTGTCCCTCTCAATTGTCTGTCATTGCATCCATTGCCTTCTCCTTATCACCACGGTAATTTGTGCGTAACTGTGCCATTTTGCAGGTACATTTCACACCCGCGAAATATAGACACAAAACCGTTTCATGTTTGTAAGTCACACGGTGAGTGCTAAAAAAATATATTTGCATCCCATGCTCCCAGTATAGTGTGTTCTAATATTTGTTTGAAGAAAATCACTCTAAATGTATTGTGTTAATTAGTTTTAATTATTTAAGAGAAACAATCCTCAGCTTAATAGATCAACTTTCCTAGAATGGATTGTTGATTGCACTTCTAATACTACATTTGGCGCCATCTCATGTCTCTCATGTGTGCCGCTATGTCAATAGAGTTCTTTGAATCTTGAATGTACTCACATTTACACACATACACGCATACTTGCACAAATTCCAACACTTGGATGGTGACACGTAGCACCAGCATGAGAGATTGAACACATATGACTGGCATGACAATCCAGTAATGCATTACTTCCACGCACGCTTGAAACAAGCCATAATTGTGCTGGATCACGCTCAGCCGTACAGACGTTAGTGGAAGTGACAGCAAGGAGCAGTTTGAGGATTAATATTACACACACATCATCTTCAATCTTCATGTCTCACCAAAATATTACACTTTTATCATTTGGATGCAATTGCAAGTAGATTTAAGCACAATGAGTGAACATGAAAACTGAAAGTACACAATTGTAAAGGAACAATACAATGCTACAACAACCACAAAGTCCTGCCCCCTCAATTAATAAACCACTGACAACGGAAACAAACACCTTTAATACACACAAGATGGAATTCTTGTGCCTGTGCAGCCTTGCAGTGTATCTGCACTACTTGGTGCAAATACTGTAGACAGACGGATGTCAACATAATTGGTTGTCGACACAAGACAATAAAGCCATGCTTTTATCTTGAAGCTGAACAGGAAGTGAGTGTGTGCCTGTTTTAATGTGGTGTAATTAGACAGTAGTTATGTTGCTGCTTATTAATAATGATGATGAAGTTAACAATACTGAAACACATGTCAACATAAATGAAACTTTTAATAGGAACACGTCATCATGAATCCTCCTCACAGTTATCCTGCATCCTCCTCTCAGTCATCATACATTCTCCTCTAAGTCATCCTGCATCCTCCTCTCAGTCATCTTGCACCCTCCTCTCAGTCATTCTGCATCTTCCTCTCAGTCAACATGCATCCTCCACTCAGTCATGCTGCATCTTCTTCTCAGTCACCCTGCATTCACCTATGAGTCATTCTGCATCTTCCTCTCAGTCATCATGCACCCTCCTCTTAGTCATCCTGCATCCCTCCTCTCAGTCATTCTGCATCTTCCTCTCAGTCATCATGCACCCTCCTATTAGTCATCCTGCATCCCTCCTCTCAGTCATTCTGCATCTTCCTCTAAGTCATCATGCATCCTCCTCTCAGTAATCCTGCATCCTCTTCTCAGTCATCATGCACCCTCCTCTCAGTCATCTTGCATCCACTTCTCAGTCATCCTGCATCCACTTCTCAGTCATCATGCATTATCCTCTCAGTCAGCATGGATCCTTTTCCGAGTCATCCTGCATCCTCTTTCAGTCATCATGCACCCTCCTCTCAGTCATCATGCATCCACTTCTCAGTCATCCTGCATCCACCTCTCAGTCATCATGCATTATCCTCTCAGTCAGCATGGATCCTTTTCCGAGTCATCCTGCATCCTCCTTTCAGTCATCATGCACCCTCCTCTCAGTCATCATGCACCCTCCTCTCAGTAATCCTGCATCCTCTTCTCAGTCATCATGCACCCTCCTCTCAGTCATCTTGCATCCACTTCTCAGTCATCCTGCATCCACCTCTCAGTCATCATGCATTATCCTCTCAGTCAGCATGGATCCTTTTCCGAGTCATCCTGCATCCTCCTTTCAGTCATCATGCACCCTCCTCTCAGTCATCATGCACCCTCCTCTCAGTCATCATGCATCCTCCTCTCAGTAGTCATGCATCCTCCTCTAAATCATCCTGCATTTTCTCTCAGTCATCATGCATCCTCCTCTCAGTAGTAATGCATCCTCCTTTAAGTCATCCTGCATTCTTCTCTCAGTCATCATGCATCCTCCTCTAAGTCATCCTGCATCCTTCTTTCAGTCATCATGCATCCCCCTCTCAGTAGCCAGGCATCCTCCTATCAGTCATCATCCATTCTCTTCTGAGAGATCATGCATTCTCATCTGAGTCATACTGCATCCTCATCTCAGTCATCATGCATCCTCCTCTCAGACCTTGTCCTGGTGTGCACTCCCTCCCTTCTCCCTCCCTCCTCCCTCCCTCCTTTTCAGTGAGTGACTCATTACATATACAATGTAGTCCACTGTGCTCTTTGACCACCAGATTTACTCTTCACACGCAACCCACTTATATGTTCTCATTCATTCAATTATTCTGTCTTTATTACTTTAAATCTTTACTCCTCATTATTTAATTGTCCATCCATCCACCCATTTTTTACCGCGTGTCCCTCGAGGGGTCGCAACGGTGCTGAAGCATTTAATTGTATTCATTTTTATTCCTCTTTATTCACATTTACTCATCTATATTCATACATATTCTTCAGTCAGCTTTATTTAATCCTTTACTTCAACAAGACTTCTTATTTGGACAACAAACACCATCCTCCCAATAACTTCACTTATTAGGACTTCTCAGACTTCTAACAATATTGTACAATGGTGCTATCATTTTCATCATACAACTAACTATAACTTTATTCTGATAATTCTGACAATATTTCAGCAGTATTATGTTTTTTTTTGTTTTTCTGGTTGCGCTGATATTCTTTCCTATGAATTAAATGTCATATATATGTATTGTGCATCTGTATTTGTCAATGTATATGTACAATTATGTGTATATAAATGCTTGGGGCGTATATGTGTATGATTCCAAGTATATTGTACTGTGTAATACAGTATGTAATATCAACACATGTATTTTATTGTTTTTTGTGATCATAACTTTTTATCACAACATTCCTTCTCCTGAATATTTATATCATGCCAATGCCACATCAGGAATATGATCCTTTTTTTTTCATTTTCCCTCCCTCGCTGACAAGGAAATAAAAAGATTCACTTCCATCTTTTTTGTCATTTTTGGCTTTGTGTATCAATTCATAATGCACGCAATCTGTGCACTTGTGTGAACCTTTGGTGACTGTGCATTTGTGTATGTGTGTGTGTGTGTGTGTGTGTGTGTGTGTGTGTGTGTGTGTGTGTGTGTGTGTGTGTGTGTGTGTGTGTGTGTGTGTGTGTGCGTGTGCGTGTGCATGTGCGTGTGTGTGTGGTGTGCGTGTGTGTGTACAGTGTCATTAGTCATTGTATAATAGGAGTAATAAGACAAAAGCTTATTTCTACAAGACTGTGATGTTTTCTTCATAGTCATTCACTCATTTCTTCTCCAGTTGCTTCAACAGATCGTTTTCATAACCACTTCTCTGAGGTCACGGCCTCGTCTGCAGTAGTCACGCAACCCCCTTGCCTGCCCGCCCAGCTTTACACTCACACACATGCACGCACACACACACACGCACGCGCACGTACACACTCACACATACACACAGTCTCTGTAACCACGTCGCCACTTAAAGAGACAGCACCAGCTTCCTGTATGCCGCCACATCATGGGTCAGCGTGTTTATTTTTGGCGCTCAAAGCGATGCAACCTCATATCATAACCATAACCTGTGGCTGCAGGTGGAAATGCAATCTGATGACGATGATGATGAAGCTTTGACTGACTTGAGACAATCAAATGGTAAATGGTAAATGGGTTGTACTTGTACAGCTGTATAGCGCTTTTCTACCCCTTTTTAAGGAGTCCAAAGTGCTTTGACAAGCTTGCTGACGCTTCATGTAGAATTTAGAAATATGTAGAATGTTCTTAATGTATTTTGTGCAAAAATTGTTCATGCCAACTTTTACAAATCCCGTTTCCATATGAGTTGGCAAATTGTGTTAGATGTAAATATAAATGGAACACAATGATTTGCAAATCCTTTTCAACCAATAATTAATTGAATACACTACAAAGATAAGATATTTGATATTCAAACTCATAAACTTTCATTATTTTTTTGCAAATAATAATTAACTTAGAATTTCATTGCTGCAACACATGCCAAAGTAGTTTGAAAAGGGCATGTTCACCATTGTGTTACATCACCTTTTCTTTTAACAACACTCAATAAACGTTTGGGAACTGAGGAAACTAATTGTTGAAGCTTTGAAAGTGGAATTCTTTCCCATTCTTGTTTTATGAAGTGCTTCAGTAATTCAACAGTCCGGGGTCTCCGCTGTCGTATTTTACGCTTCATAATGCGCCACACATTTTCGATGGGAGACAGGTCTGGACTGCAGGCGGGCCAGGAAAGTACCCGCAATCTTTTTTTACGAAACCACGCTGTTGTAACACGTGCTGAATGTGGCTTGACATTGTCTTGCTGAAATAAGCAGGGGTGTCCATGAAAAAGCAACACGTTGATGGCAGCATATGTTGTTCCAAAACCTGTATGGACCTTTCAGCATTAATGGTGCCTTCACAGATGTGTAGGTTACCCATGCCTTGGGCATTAATGCACCCCCATACCATCACAGATGCTGGCTTTTGAACTTTGCGTCGATAACAGTCTGGATGGTTCGCTTCCCCTTTGGTCCGGATGACACGATGTCGAATATTTCCAAAAACAATTTGAAATGTGTACTCGTCAGACCACAGAACTCTTTTCCACTTTGCATCATTCCATCTTAGAGAAGCCGGCAGCGTTTCTGGATGTTGTTGATAAATGGCTTTCGCTTTGCATAGTAGAGCTTTAACTTGCACTTACAGATGTTGCGACGAACTGTATTTAGTGACAGTGGTTTTCTGAAGTGTTCCTGAGCCTATGTGGTGATATCCTTTAGAGATTGATGTCGGTTTTTGATACAGTGACGTCTGAGGGATCGAAGGTCACGGTCATTCAATGTTGTTTTTTGGCCATGCCGTTCAGATTCTCTGAACCTTCTGATGATATTATGGACCGTAGATGTTGAAATCCTTAAATTTCTTGCAATTGCACTTTGAGAAACGTTCTTCTTGAACTGTTTGACTATTTGCTCACGCAGTTGTGGACAAAGGGGTGTACCTCGCCCCATCCTTTCTTGTGAAAGACTTAGCATTTTTTTGGAAGCGGTTTTTATACCCAATCATGGCACCCACCTTTTCCCAATTAACCTGCACACCTGTGGAATGTTCCATATAAGTGTTTGATGAGCATTCTTCCACTTTATCAGTATTTATTGCCACCTTTCCCAACTTCCTTGTCACGAGTTGCTGGCATCAAATTCTAAAGTTAATGAATATTTGCAAAAAAAAAATGTTTGTCCGTTTCAACATCAAATATGTTGTCTTTGTAGCATATTCAAATGAATATGGGTTGAAAATGATTCGCAAATCATTGTTTTCCTTTTATATCTAACACAGTTTCCCAACTCATACGGAAACGGGGTTTTTACTTCAAAGTGTGAATAAATGTAATAAATCGTTATGAGAATCACTAATCTTTACAACCTTTTAAAGCCTGACTGTGACAGGCCTGCTAGAAAAATGTTTACTGTAAATGTACATTAAAAAATTGATTACATTCATTGTACATGTAAAATATGTGTATGATGATGTTGTATAAAATGATTAAATAAGTAGGGCTGTAAATCTTTGGGCACGACACAATTTATTTTGATTCGAATCTAGGGGGTAACGATTCGATTAAGAATTGATTCTCAATTCAAAACGAATTTTGATTCAAAATTAATACTGTTTTTGATAACATTGGGTGCCAGTCATATAATTAACTACATTCCTCCATAAAATAGGTAAAAAGCTGTGTACAATTGATATACTACTTACAAGAATGATGAAGACGTACAAAACCATAACCAGTGAAGTTGGCACGTTGTGTAAATGGGAAATAAAAAGAGAATACAATGATTTGCAAATCCTTTTCAACCTATATTCAATTGAATACACTGCAAAGACAATACATTTAATGTTCGAACTGGTGAACTTTGTAATTTTTTGCAAATATTAGCTCATTTGGAATTTGATGCCTGCAAAATGTTTCCAAAAAGCTGGCACAAGTGACAAAAATGACTGAGAAAGTTGAGGAATGCTCATCAAACACTTATTTGAAATGTCCCACAGGTGAACAGGCTACTTGGGAACAGGTGGGTGCCATGATAGAGTATAAAAGCAGCTTCCATGAAATTCTCAGTTATTCACAAATCAGGATGGGGTGAGGGTAACCACTTTTTGACCAAATGCGTGAGCAAATTGTCGAACAGTTTAAGAACAACATTTCTCAACGAGCTATTGCAAGGAATTTAGGGATTTCACTGTCTATGGTCCGTAATATCCTCAAAAGGTTCAGAGAGTCTGGAGAAGTCACTGCACATAAGCAACGATCCCTCAGGGAGCACTGCATCTAAACGCGACATCTGTGTGTAAAGGATATCATCGCGTGAGGTCAGGAACATTTCAGAAAACCACCGTCAGTAACTACAGTTCGTCACTGCATCTGTAAGTGCAAGTTAAAACTCTATGATGCAAAGCAAAAGCCATTTATCAACAACACCCAGAAATTCCGCCGGCTTCGCTGGGCCCAAGCTCATCTAAGATGGACTGATGCAAAGTGGAAAAGTGGTCTGTGGTCTGACGAGTCCACATTTCAAATTGTTTTTGGAAACTGTGGACGTTGTGTCCTCCGGACCAAAGAGGAAGAGAACCATCCGGATTGTTACAGGCGCAAAGTTCAAAAATCCAGCATCTGTGATGGTATGGGGTTGTATTAGTGCCCAAGGCATGGGTAACTTACACATCTGTGAAGGCACCATTAATGCAGAGGATCATTTCACCACCCCTAGTGTGTGTGACAATCATTGGTACTTTAACTTTTTAACTTTAACTAAAAGGTACATACAGGTTTTGGAGCAACATATGTTGCCATCCAAGCAATGTTATCATGGACGCCCCTGCTTATTTCAGTAAGACAATGCCAAGCCAAGTGTTACAACAGCATGGCTTCATAGTAGAAGAGTGCGGGTACTAGACTGGCCTGCCTGTAGTCCAGACCTGTCTCCCATTGAAAATGTGTGGCGCATTATGAAGCCTAAAATACCACAACGGAGACCCCGGACTGTTGAACAACTTAAGCTGTATGTCAAGCAAGAATAGGAAAGAATTCCACTTGAAAAGCTTAAAAAATTGGTCTTCTCAGTTCCCAAACGTTTACTAAGTGTTGTTCAAAGGAAAGGCCATGTAACACAGTGGTAAAAAATGCCCCTGTGCCAACTTTTTTGCAATGTGTTGCTGCCATTAAATTCTAAGTTATGCTATGTTTGTTAGTCATTTGCAATTAAAAAAAATAAAGTTTCCCGGTTCGAACATGAAATATTTTGTTTTTGTAGTCGATTCAATTCAATATAGGTTGAAAGGGATTTGCAAATAATTGTATTCTGTTTTTATTCACAAATTACACATTGTGCCAACTTCACTGGTTTTGGGTTTTGTACAAAAATATTAAATCAATTATATATATTGTAAATGTAAAATATGTACAGTACATTATGATGCTTACAAGTATTAAATAAATAATGTTTATTGTACCTGTAAAAGTTTATGATGATGTTGTATAGAAATATACATTAAATTATATTTGTTGTACATGTAAAAGATGTACATGATGATGCATAAAAATATGAAATACATGATATGTATTTAAGCTATGTACATGAATATGTTGTTAAAAAAAATTGTAAATTGTATTTTTTGTACATGTAAAATATGTACATGATGATGTTGTATGAAAATATAAAATACATAATATTTATTGTACATGTAGAAGAAAAATCCAATCTTTGTCACACTTAAACAAACATGAACATATCTTACAGACTTTAAATGATGCAGTAAGTTCTTTAATACTATTATAGAATTATGATACTTTAATAAATTATTGTAAATATTGTTTAAATGATTGCCTTCTACATCCAGTCCAACAGAGCATTAACGTGCTATAATCTGATTTAGTGACATATTTTTGAGATCTGCAGATCAATTAATTAATGAGACGATACTAATGTTATTTCATTTCATAGATGTATTTACTGATCACTCGTGGAAACATATGCAACAAATGAAGAGTAAACAAGATCATGTGCGGGAAAGGAAGGAAGGATTAAAAAGGATATTAAAAGCCCAAAAAGACTAAATTCCAATAAAATAGAAAGGAACTTGTCATAAACGTTGATTGAAAGCAGCTGACTATTGCAAAGGAAATGAAAATCTCTCCCCATCAATGTTCTATGTTATTACTCATTAGGATGAGCTCCACTTTAAAGATTCACTATTGATTGTTGACAGGACATATAAGTATATACATATTACATGCAACATGCATATTCACTGTACCAACATATGTATATATAATCTTGAGTATATATATATATATATATATATATATATATATATATATATATACTGTACAGTATACAACATATTGTAACTAATGTGTATGTTGTATTGTATATTGTATAGAGACAAATAACAACTGTACAGAGCTGTCCCAACAGAAACTACAACTTGTGAGAGGGACATGCTAATTGTTTGGCCAGAAACAATTAAATCATTCAACTATTTGCTAGTTATCAAATATATTTTTATTTATTTAATAATGTGATTTTTTATTTATTTTTGGCGACTGGAAAGAGAAAATCAATTGTGTCCCAGATGCCATAAAATGTACTTAAAAATGTCATAATTATCATTATCAATATGTGTCAGACAATCTAAATCTAAAAGTTAAAGCTTGTGTGAATATTTAAGGAGCGCATGACGGTGACTTGAGACATGTGAGGAGGCGTGTCCTCTTCATGCTAACGCGTTTAGCAACATATTGAGGTCATTCACTCAATGTGGCGTGAGAAGAAAAGTATCTGCTCAATCGAATTGCTTCAAAGTGAGGCACCTCCGTCAATGTATGCCTTTGAGAGCAAACCACACACACGCACACACACACATATTTACATATACTGTAACTATATATACAGTACATATGCATGCATGCATACATATACACATATATACAAATATATATATGTACATGTACAGTATGTACGTACTGTACATATTTGTAAAGAGATGATACCACTTCTATCTGCTACAACTTGGTCTGTCCATGATTGTCTTCACTCTACAGTGAAGGACTGTCTCACTTTCACTTTCATTTTCAGCATCACAAACATGTTCACTACTTCCTCTTTCACATTCTATTTGTTGCATCCATATACGTATTTATCAACCGTATAATTTAGCAGCAGTATCAGATCAGAATGTAAATACTTTATAGCCTACAGTATATATAGTACATGCAGTGCATATACACACAATATACAGTGGGGCAAAAAAGTATTTAGTCAGCCACCGATTGTGCAAGTTCTCCCACTTAAAATGATGACAGAGGTCTGTAATTTTCGTCATAGGTACACTTCAACTGTGAGGGACAGAATGTGAAAAAAAATTCCAGGAATTCACATTGTAGGAATTTTAAATAATTTATTTGTAAATTATGGTGGAAAATAAGTATTTGGTCAACCATTCAAAGCTCTCACTGATGGAAGGAGGTTTTGGCTCAAAATCTCACGATACATGGCCCCATTCATTCTTTCCTTAACACGGATCAATCGTCCTGTCCCCTTAGCAGAAAAACAGCCCCAAAGAATGATGTTTCCACCCCCATGCTTCACAGTAGGTATGGTGTTATTGGGATGCAACTCAGTATTCTTCTTCCTCCAAAGACGAGTTGAGTTCATACCAAAATGGATACATGGATGATACAACAGAGGATTGGGAGAATGTCATGTGGTCAGATGAAACCAAAATAGAACTTTTTGGTATAAACTCAACTCGTCGTGTTTGGAGGAAGAAGAATACTGAGTTGCATCCCAAGAACACCATACCTACTGTGAAGCATGGGGGTGGAAACATCATGCTTTGGGGCTGTTTTTCTGCTAAGGGGACAGAACGACTGATCCGTGTTAAGAAAGAATGAATGGGGCCATGTATCGGGAGATTTTGAGCCCAAACCTCCTTCCATCAGTGAGAGCTTTGAATGGTTGACCAAATACTTATTTTCCACCATAATTTACAAATAAATTATTTAAAATTCCTACAATGTGAATTCCTGGATTTTTTTTCTCACATTCTGTCTCTCACAGTTGAAGTGTACCTATGATGAAAATTACAGACCTCTGTCATCATTTTAAGTGTGAGAACTTGCACAATCGGTGGCTGACTAAATACTTTTTTGCCCCACTGTATGCACTGTATGTATTGTGGAGTCTCACTCAAGCACTACCTGACAGGTAGGCACCTCACAGGGGAAGAGCCAGGGCATGGAGGTAGAATGGAGCACGGAGGATAACGCCCCAGCTTCGGCCGCATCATCGAGGGGCAGTACAGGTACGTACCGCTTTACCTACTCAATCAGCCAGGAGTGGCACCAACTGTGCGGCAGGGTGGGGCCCAGCTACAAACTTTGCTTCACTCTACCTCATTCAGGTCTGGCTCTCCTCTGCGTCAAGGCAGGTAAGCTGAGACACAGACATCCCCATTAATGACTCCACTGGTGAAAATGTGTACTGATATTATCCATCCATCCATTTTCTACCGCTTGTCCCTTTTGGGCTCGCGAGGGGTGCTTAAGCCTATCTCAGCTGCATTCGGGCGGAAGGCACTGTACACCCTGGACATGTCGCCATCTCATTGCAGGGCCAACACAGATAGACAGACAGCATTCACACTGATGTCATGTTTCTCTTAATTTATAGGCAAATATGTAGGACATTAAAGGAAGTGTGAATAGGGAAAGATTGAGAACCCCGGACAGGAGAGATTTATGTTTTTTCATTGAGACTTTAAGTTTGAAGCTTCCACACCCTGCCCTTCCTAAAAGGACCTGTTCAATAAATACCCCTCTTCAGCTTTCTGCAAAGCGTATCCATTGTCTTGGTGTGAATCAGGTGCCACAGTATACACTTTATACATACACTTTAGGGCATATAGTCTATACAGTTTATACCTAATGACATACAGTATGCATATTCTATATCAGGGAACACCAACGTAAGGACCAGATGAGTCGCCCGCTGGCCTGTTCTAAAAATAGCTAAAATAGCAGCACTTACCAGTGAGCTGCCTCTATTTTTTGCATTTTACTTATTTACTAGCAAGCTGGTCTCGCTTTGCTCGACATTTTTAATTCTAAGAGAGACAAAACTCAAATAGAATTTGAAAATCCAAGAAAATATTTTAAAGACTTGGTCTTCACTTGTTTAAATAAATTCATTTATTTTTTTACTTTGCTTCTTATAACTTTCAGAAAGACAATTTTAGCGAAAAAATACAACCTTAAAAATAATTCTAGGAGTTTTAAACACATACCTTTTTACCATTTAAATTCCTTCCTCTTCTTTCCTGACAATTTAAATCAATGTTCAAGAATTTTTTTTTTTAATTGTAAAGAAAAATAAATACATTTTAATTTAATTCTTCATTTTACCTTCTGTTTTTTCAACAACAAATATCTGTGAAATATTTATTCAAGCTTATTATGATTAAAAATTCAAAATAAAAATTCTGTCAAATCTAGAAAATCTGTAGAATCAAATTTAAATCTTATTTCAAAGTCTTTAGAATTTCTGTTAAAATTTTTGTTCTGGAAAATCTAGAAAGAAATAATGATTTGTATTTGTTAGAAATATAGCTTGGTCCAATTTGTTATATATTCTAATAAAGTGCAGATTGGATTTTAACCTATTTAAAACATGTCTTCAAAATTCTAAAATTAATCTTAAACAGGAAAAATTATTTTTTTTATTTTTTCAATAAGATTCGAATTAGCTAGTATTTCTCTTCTTTTTTCGGTTGAATTTTGAATTGCATAGAGTTCGAAATTGAAGATAAACTATGTTTCAAAATTAAATTTGTTTTTTTTTTCGTGTTTTCTCCTCTTTTAAACAATTCAATTAAGTGTTTTTTCATCATTTATTCTCTACAAAGAAACTTCCGTAAAGGGAAAAAAAATGTATGACGGTATGACAGACAGAAATACCCATTTTTTTTTAGATGTATGGATTTATTCATTAAATGTAAATTGAGCAAATTGGCTATTTCTGGCAATTTATTTAAGTGTGTATCAAACTGGTAGCCCTTCGCATTAATCAGTACCCAAGAAGTAGCTGTTGGTTTCAAAAAGGTTGGTGACTCCTGTACTGTATGCATAGTGCTAAATGGCATACAGGTTACAATATTTATGTGAATGTATGGGATACTATATATATATATATATATATATATATATATATATATATATATATATATATACAGTATATACACAGTACAGGCAAAACGCTTAGACACACCTTCTCGTTTCAATTTCAAGAGAAACTGGAAATCGTGATGCATCATGTTGTATGCTTGCGTGTTCGAAATAAACTTAAACTCAACTCAACTCAACTCAACAATGTGTTTTCTTTATTTTCATGACTATTTACTACATTCTCGATTGTCACTGAAGGCATCAAAACTATGACACCTGTGAAGTGAAAACCATTTCAGGTGACTACCTGTTGAAGCTCATCGGGAGAATGCCGAGAGTGTGCAAAGCAGTAATCACAGCAAAGGGTGGCTATTTTGAAAAAACTAGAATTTAAAACATGTTTTCAGTTATTTCACCTTTTTTGTTAAGTACATAACTCATTCAGTCATAGTTTTGAGGCCTTCAGGGGCAATCTATAATGTAAATGGGTCATGAAAATAAAGAAAACGCATCGAATGAGTGTGTGTCAAAACTTTTGGCATGTACCGCACATATATATATATATATATATATATATATATATATATATATATATATATATATTTTACATTCACTATGTATATACTTTAAGACATACAGTATGGCTGCATCTGAAACTAGGTTATGGTTCACGCCTCTATAAAAATGTCTGCCGGCATCGTCAACAAAGTTGAATTTCAGAGTTTAGTGTGAACTTCCTGTAGGTCACAGAAATAAAGTGTCAGCATAAGAATGTTCAGATACAAGACATCTTTGATTTGGAGCTATATTTATATTTACAATACAAGGATGACATGTCAGCATCGTTCTTTGCATGACTGACAGCACATATACTAGGTTACACGCTTTGATGGCTAATAATTTGTCAAACTTGTCACCACTTCTGTAAATAAATATATATATTTCTACTTTGCTTTACAACACATACTTCTGTAGTATTTTATATTTCTTTATACATTATCATTAGGTACCCCTACGCAATAAAAAGATGTTCCGTATGATAAAAACGAAGACACTCTACACTGTAACTCTTACGCTCCTGAACCATCACACACACACACACACACACACACACACACACAGGGTGTGAAAAATGTTCCCTTGCTGTGTTACTTACAGTATGTAATAACTTTGTACACAAATACATAACATGATTATTCCACTTTAAAGTTTGACCCTACAGTCAGATTGACTACTGCATTCAAACATTAACACTTAGTAAAGGTTTGCATGTACTTAAACACATGCAATCCTGATAGCACACGCAAAGCTGATCTACAAAGCGTGTGCAAAGTGGATTGTGTCTGTCAACTGAGAGAATAAGGTTTGCAATCCATTTTGCGTCTCCGTCTTCATTAATATGCAAAATATGCTGACCATCATAACGGCCACAATATTGGGAGAAGAAGACGTAAATAGAAGTATTTAACAAGCGCAAAAGGATTTATCAACACTCATCACCGTTTTGCAAGCATTATTTTGCATTTTATTTAGCACGTGTCTGAAGGACGTGCAAACTGACAGTTCCACACACAGCTCCGAGTTTAGTGCTTGCGCTGCACAGACAGACTTTGGACGGATGAGAATCCTCCGTCATACGTGTGTACTTCAACATTTTGGACTGTCAGAAATAAAACAAATATTAGACATATTGTTTATTCAGCAACATCATTTTATAATTATATATCTGCTACCGGACATGTAGGTCTGATTAAAACAAAGTCATATGATGCGCCTTGGTGATATTTAGTATTTTTTAATGACGTATTATATATTTTTTTATTGCATCTGCAGAGGATTAAGTGCAGCTTTTCTCCAATGAGCGCACCTTCAGCTGTAAAAAAAAAAATGAATAAATAAATATTAAGTAGATGCAGAGCAGGACTGCTTCTAAAATACCCATAAAAAGTAGAACATGTCTCCTGCATGTTTGAAAACATAGCAAACACCACAGGTAGTAGCATGATAACATAAAATGTGCAGTAAATGAAAATGTCTCTATGGTGATGTCCCGTACAGTACACGCAAAATACTTATCTAAAAAAGGCGGTCCCACCATTTTTTAATTGTATACACAGTCTTAGTAAATCACGCGCAACACGCCCACTACTAGTACACGCTATTTTATAGATTGCTCACACTGTTTACTGCATGGTGTTTGGATCTTTGTAAATTAGGCCCTAAATGTGATACAAACACTAACATAAAACTGACAAACTCTGACACTGACACACACTAACACAAATTGACACACACAAACAGACATCGACACACACTAACAAATACTGACACACACAAACGCACTGACAAACACTAACAAACACTGACACACACTAACACAAATTGACACACAATAACAGACACTGACACACGCAACACACAAACTAACAAACACTGGCACACACTAACATATACTGACACACATTGACACACACTAACACACGCAAAAACACACTGGCACACACTATCAGACATTAACAGACAGATACACATTGATACACACGCTAACACACACAAACAGACACTGACACACGTTATCACACACTGACAAACTAACAGACACTGACACACACTAACACACACGTACAAACATTGAAACACACTGACAAACACTGACACATACTGGCACACGCTAACACACTGACACATTCACACACGTTAACAAACACACACAAACAGACACTAAAACATTAAAACCCACTGACACACATTGACTCACACTGACACACACTAACAGACACTGACACACTAACAAACTTAGACACACTGACACACACTAACCAACACACACACACATGCACACTGACACAAACTGATGCACTTTGACACACACTGACGGACGCAAACACACAGTGAGACACACTGATACACAATAAAAGACACTGATATACACTAACACACACTGACACACTAACACACACTGACACACTAACACACACACGCACACACACTGACATATATCGACTCACTTTGACACACATTGACACACACTTACACACTAACACAGGGGTCCCCAAACTACGGCATCCACAATCCGGTCTGTGGGAAGTCCCCAGTTAAAAAAAATGTATTATAATTTTTTTTAAATCTGTCCTTTCTCATCCATTTTCTACCGCTGGTTATCTTGGTGTCTCCTCGTCGCTCGGCAAATCATATTGTATAAAATTGCATTTTCCCATCGATAACGTGACATCATCTCGACATCCCAACACTGCGACACGAGCGCGCAGCATGTGCTACAGTGAGTTAGTGCGCAAGGGATATATATATATATATGTATATATATATATATATATATATATATATATATATATATATATATATATATATATATATATATATATATATATATACATATATATATATATATGTATATATGTATATATATATGTATATATATGTATACACATATATGTATATATATATATTTATATGTATATATATATATATATGTATGTATGTATATATATGTATGTATATATGTATATGTATATATATATATATATGTATATATATATGTATGTACATATAAATATATGTATGTATATATAAATATGTATGTATATATGTATGTGTGTATGTATATATATGTATATATATGTATGTACATATAAATATATGTATGTATGTGTATATATATATATATGTGTATGTATATGTATGTATGTATATATATACATATATGTATATATACATATATATAAATATATATATATGTATATATACATATATATAAATATATATATATGTATATATATGTATGTGTATATATATGTATATGTATGTATGTATATATATATATATGTAAATGTGTATATATATATATATACACACACACACAGATGTAACAATACACATACGCATACATTTCTGTTTATACATATATGTAAATATATACATACATATATATATATGTAAATGTGTATATATATATATACACACACACACAGATGTAACAATACACATACGCATACATTTCTGTTTATACATATATGTAAATATATACATACAGTATATATATATATATATATATATATATATATATATATATACACACACATGTAATAATACACATACATGTACGTTTCTGTATATACATATATGTATGTATGTATGTGTAAATATATGTATATATACATATATACATATATATATATATATATATATATATATATATATATATATATATATATATATATATATGTGTGTGTGTGTGTGTGTGTGTGTGTGTGTGTGTGTGTGTGTGTGTGTGTATAAATATATATACAGCCCGGCCCCCGGCCAAATAGTTTTAACCAAATGCAGCCTCCGAGTCAAAAAGTTTGGTGACCCCTGCACTACCACATTCACACACAGACACACGCAAACGCACACTGATACAGTTTGACACACGCGTGCAAATTGTGATCAAGAGTACTTGACAAACATGAAAGTGTAACACAACTAATTTCCAAAAGATTTCCCATACTTTCACGTATTTGTGGTGTACCGCCACAAATACATACTGTTGACTCTTGCTCACAAATGCATCATCACACAATAAATACATAATAACACAATGAACACATCATAAAACGTCTGGCCCCTTCCCCTTCTATAAGCAAACCCAGGCGACTTTCTTATTTGTGACATTAAAAGAACAACAAAAAGAAGCAACAGACGAAAGGTTGTAGTCATAAACATATTTCTCATTTTTCTATGATTTTTATGTTACTTTTTGCAAATGTGCCATGGTCATTTGCGGAATGATACAAAGATTTGTTGCATATGCTAGCTTGTTCTGAATTAAATACAATATAAATTACAGTGTAAAAGGAAGAGGAATGAACAAAAGGGATTCTTACTATCAAGAAAGACGATGTTTATTATTTCACAGTAATTATGAAATGAAGTTTGATAAATGACAAGTAAAGCATTGCAAGCTGTGATGGAAGAAGAAAGGTTGCATTGTGAATCAAGGAGCGTAATATGAGTGCATGAAAAATAGATGTTGGTCAAATCACATCCAGATCCAAACGTGAGCAGAAACAAGGGTTTGAAGTCTGCATGCGTGCGTATGATTCATATTTCAAACATTTGCAATTTGATGATGAAAACAAACCCTGGCACATTAGCATGGACAATTTCCTCGCTCCGCACGCAAACTTACACTAAGGGAGGGCGAGAGACTCTGTGTGTGTGTGTGTGTGTGTGTGTGTGTGTGTGTGTGTGTGTGTGTGTGTGTGTGTGTGTGTGTGTGTGTGTGTGTGTGTGTGTGTGTGTGTGTGTGTGTGTGTGTGTGTGTGTGTGTGTGTGTGTGTGTGTGTTAGCAGCTGTTTAAATTCAGCGCTGTGTCCAACATGCCAACTCAAACATGATCCTTGTGGACGGGGAAAGAATTTGACACACTTCTTTCCGTCACCTGCAATATTTTTTGCACGCGCTTATTAAATGTATATATTATGCTTTATGTTTGTCAAGGCCAAAGATTTATCATGACAGCTGCTATTTGTTGTCTCTGTCATTGTCCTGATGAATAAACCTTCATATTAACGCCTCTCTTTGATGTTGTCAACTCTAACAAAAACATAAACATAACCAGAACCTGCAGCGAATAAAACATTTGGTCAATTAAGTTGGAGAGTTAATGGAAATATTTGATCATTGTCCATGAAATTATTATATCAGAACAGACGTTTTAGCAACACGCTTGAATTGACATCCCACAGACTGACTGACTCGCATCGACGTAAGCAGATGTCAACATGAGTGGAACCAGCTGTCAAGAGAC
Source organism: Nerophis ophidion (assembly GCF_033978795.1). Classification (NCBI taxonomy): domain Eukaryota; kingdom Metazoa; phylum Chordata; class Actinopteri; order Syngnathiformes; family Syngnathidae; genus Nerophis; species Nerophis ophidion. The sequence goes on from NC_084625.1 coordinate 37,770,256, forward strand.
ATGAACAAAAACATGTTTGATTATGTATCTTGGAGTTAAATAATTATACCACACTGTATGATAATATATGTTTAGGTAATTAATAACTTAACAATATGTTGGAGTTTGGTAATAACATCCCAATATATGATAATAAATATTAGAAAATAACTTCATAACATATGATAACAATTATAAAGTTAGACATTATCATCACAATACATGATAACACATTTGAAAGTTAGATAACATACAGTATATGATAATACACTTTTTAAAGTTAGATAACAATGTCACAATATATGATAATACACATTTTACATTTAGATAACATCAAAATATATGATAATAAATGTTATAGTTAGATAATAATGTCACAATATATGATAACAAAAATGTTAAGGTTAGATAACATCAATGTCAGTTAATCAATTCTTTTTCAACCTAGTTTTGTTGACATGTTTTGGGAATAGAAAATAAAATGTTCCATTTGGTTAGTTTTGAAAAAAAAATTCCAAATAAGTATGAATATTAAAGCTGTAAACTGGCGACTTGATTCTATAATTTATTTCTTTTGCAGAAACACACAAGTGATAATAAAAAAATTAACAATAATACGACACATAAACGTAGACCTGGACATAACTTTTTTCATATTTATGACCCCTTTATCAAAAAAAGCGGTCAACCAAGTAGGTCACCAACAGCACTTTTTACAAATAGGTAGAACGTGTCGAGTGTATTGTCCTGTCTTGCGTTTATGTTGAAGAAACATGTTAGTCAGTTAGTTAGTTAGTTAGTTAGTTGTTTTAGGACCCTTTACAGCAGGGGTGTTCAAACGTATTCCACTAAAAGACCGCACACTGAAAAGTTATAGTATGCAGGGGACATTTTTATATTTTCATTTTAAAACGGTACTTTAAAGAAAGAAAAAATAAAAACATTTTTAGGGATTCAAAAGTTGTTGTTCTTTTTACTTTTAACACAAAATCTCTGGATCATTTTCAGATGTTTCTGCAGGACTATAAATTTGTATTATCTTTTTATGTTGTGTTTTTTTTGCTTGTTTGATGAAAAAAAAATATTTATATGACTAAAATGTATGGGCAGCACGGTAGAGGAGTTAGTGCATCTGCCTCACAATACGAAGGTCCTGAGTAGTCCTGGGTTCAATCCCGGGCTCGGGATCTTTCTTTGTAGAGTTTGCATGTCCTCCCCGTGACTGCGTGGGTTCCCTCCGGGTACTCCGGCTTCTTCCCACCGCCAAAAACATGCACCTGGGGATAGGTTGATTGGCACTAAATGGTCCCTAGTGTGTGAATGTAAGTGTGAATGTTGTCTGTGTTGGCCCTGTGATGAGGTGGAGACTTGTCCAGGGTGTACACCGCCTTCCGCCCATTTGTAGCTGAGATAGGCACCAGCACCCCCTGCAACCCCAAAGGGAATAAGCGGTAGAAAATGGATAGATGGATGGATGACTAAATTGTGGAATATTTTTCCGAAAAAATATTTCAAAGTGGAATATTTGTTGTGAAGTATTTGGAGCCTTGAATAGGTCAATTATTTATAACAACATTGATTTTGAATCATCATTTTTTTGTGTTATTGAGTTGACATTCTCATTAAATTACACCTATTTGATCTATTATTCCACTTTTTTTATGGGGTTTTTGTTTTGTTTTATTTTAGTAGTATTTTTAGAAAGTGCCGCGGGCCGTTAGAAAATTTGCCGTGGGCCGCAAATCGCCCCCAAGTCACACTTTGGGCACCCCTATTTTTTATAGGTTAATTAATTAATGTATGTAATTAAGATATGAATGATTATTGATTAAATATTTTTGAAATAAATTAGTACAAATGAGACGATTTTGAGGAGGTAAATAAAGAACACACAAGCTTTGTTTACTGTCACACTAAAACTCACCATCCATTCTTGCGACTAACAAATCAAGCCCGAGGGTTTCAAGGACAAAGCGAGCCTGAGTCATGCAACCAAGAGCTCCGCCCCCAATCCTCGCTCTCTTTCTAGCTCTATCTGCGTCTTTCTGGCCGTCAACACAATCTGCATGCTGACTAAGTTGACACCGTAAGATGTTTGCTGCTTGCTACAATCTGATCTTTGCTCAATATTGAAAAAGAACACTGTTCTATGCTTATAGCTATTTGTTTTCAGTGTTTAAGTAAATATTATTTGCAAGGCCCCACACACTAAAATCACATGTAAAACACTAATGTATTCAATGTAAGGTGGAAAGTGGTTCTGACGATACAGAATATATTATCTGTGTAATATATGTGAATAATACATTATTTTGCACACAAACTACTGTACTGTACCACTATTGTAGTCCATTGTTTTCATACAATATTTCTCATCAAAGAGTTTGCTTTTCTTTTAAAAGGCAAGTTGCATGTTAAAAGTTGGGGGGTTTGGGCTGGGCCAAATTCCAAGTTACGAGCTCGGTTATGGAACGCAATGTGCTCGTAGGTTGAGGAAGCATGTATATTCTGCATATTCATGAAGAAATTGCACTCTTCGTTTTGTCATTTAAGAGATGCAATTCCCAGCGCACAGCTTTGCGTGTGCAATCAGGTTTGCACGTGTTTCAGTACACAGAAACCTTTAGTAAATCAGGCCCCGGTGCATATAATTGATAACAAGTACAAAAGTATATCAATTAGTATTTCATGTTTATGACCTACTGTCACCATGGACACACTCATTTACTGCATATTTATGACACCATGTTCCAGCCTGCATTTTTTTTTATACGTTGTGGAACATGCAGCACCCAAATATATTATACACCTCCGTTTCTGGACTATTAGAAGCACAATATAGACAACAGGAAAAAATATATTTTTGGGGGATTTTGTATTTTCAGAATTTTTGTTTTTTGACTTGTTTTTCCAATATTTTTACATATTGTATGTATATGTTTTCACATCATATTTCATTTTATTATCTAACAGCTGCTATGATAATTTGGTTTTAAGTACCAGCCTGATAGTGTATGAACGCCATCTTGTCTACGTATGTCGTACCAATGGGGTGTATAACTATTGAATTGTGGGTACAATCTGATGGCTACCACACTGTATGATATGCTATATAGATTTTATATTGCACTTTATATACTTCTGCACTTTGAGTGATGCTGCTCGAATATTTTAACTTGACCACATTGCACGCTGATTTGTGACTAGCACCTTGTGTCATTTGCACTTTGTGCAGTGGCGTTGTCCACGGGCGGGGCATGTGTGGGACCCGGCTGGGAAGCGGATGACAAGTGAGTGGATACCTCAGCTGGAACGAGTTATCTAATCACCTTTCTCTTGATTAGCAGCGTTGGTGACCGCAAAGGGGGGGACAGACGGACACAAAAAGCGGCACAGAGACAGGACTGCAGCAAAGAACTGGCGAGAGACTGCTCAAAAGCATCAGAGAGAGACTGCTGAAAAGCATCAGAGAAAAAGCTTTAAAAGAAGAGAGCCAAAAAGAAAAAAAGGAAAATTATTGTCAATTCCTTGTGGTGGTGAAGGTATCGTGTGGTCCGGGAGAGCCCAGTCAGCAAGACTTCCACAAGTGGCGCCCAACCAAACCAGGCCACGACAATGTCCACCACAACCCCCCTGGAGGCGCTTGGCCAGATCTTGGCAGAAGTAACAGCGGCATTCCAGCACCAGACACGCGTTGATGGACAGGGCGGCGGGGGCATCGGAGGGAAAAGCAGCCTCCATGCAACGCATGACGGAGAAGGAGGACCCCCATACATACCTCGACATCTTTGAGGCCACGGCCACGGCATACAGGTGGCCAGAAGAAGAGTGGGGCATGAAGCTGCTGCCGCTCCTGGCGGTGGAGGCGCAACGTGCAGCACTGAGTCTCCCAGCGGCCGCCCGAATGCAATTTTCTAACCTGCGCCGCGCCATCCTGGACTGGGTCGAAAGCAGCCCGGAGGGACCACCGACGCCGGTTCCGGGCCTTGAAACTCAGCCCCAAAGATTGTCCCTTTGCCCTCGCACAACAGCTACGAGACGCAGCGACCAGATGGGTCCAGCCGAAGGCACTTTCGAACTGGAAGTGCTCAAGCAATTTATCGCGGCAATTCCAGCCCGGACTTCCGCATGGGTGAAGTACCACCAGCCCAGCGACTTGATGACGGCAGTAAATCTGGCGGAGGACCACCTGGCAGTCCAAAAAGAGGCGTCCACAAGACCAACAGAGAGGCCCATTCCAGCTCCCGGCCGACGACATGCGCTGCCGGAGACGACAACCCTGGAACCGTGACCGGGCCTGGCCGAGTCAGCCGGAACCTGAGTGATGGTCCCCAACTCGGACGTACAGCACACACACACACACACACACACACACACACAAACAAATGACCACAGTAACCGGGGTGGGAAGAGGATGATAACCTCTCCTCTGCTCATTTTTTCAGGGTGCCGACGCTGCTGAGAAGGGACTTTCTTCGCAGAGGGACTTGCGAACACCAGGGCCGGTCTGCTGGGGGGTACGGACAGCATGTGCGATGGGACTGCTCCTTGATGGAGGTCGGGCAGGCGATTCGGGTTGTCGGCCCCCCAGCACCCGCCCCCGATCCAGGGGAGATGTACGGTGTCACGTTAAGGGGACAAGGGGGTACAAACCGGGCAATGGTGGATTCGGCCTGAAAACAGACCATGATCCACCAAAACCTGGTTCGACCCGGGGTTTTGAGGCATGCAACACGGGGTAAATTAGGTGTATTCATGGGGATGTGCACGAGTACCCTATTGTGCCAGTGGAAATTTGGTATGAGGGTCAAAAGCATAGTGTCAAGGTTGCTGTAAGCGCGCACCTTACACACCCCGTAATTTTAGGAACAAATTGGCAGGGGTTTAACTATCTAGTGACGCAATGTGTGGGGATGCGTTCACGGACCGCAGGAAAAGGGAATGTCCATGCAGTTCTCAGCGGTGACGCGGGTTCATCCGGCGCTGCCGAGCGGGAACCGGCGGGGGCTTCGCGGGAGGCCCCCTCAGCCCCTCACTGGCAACCTGCGGAGGATTTTCCCCTCGTGCAGTCCCGCGATGAAAACTTGCGTGTGGCCTGGGATCAGGTAGAGTCCATCGACGGTCAGCTGGTCCATCCGGGAAAAGCGCGGGTATTCCCCCACTTTTCAATTATTAGGGACAGGTTATACTGGGTGAGCCGTGACACTCAAACCGGTGAGGAATACACCCAGTTGTTGGTGCCAAATTGCTTCCGGGAAATTATTTTCCAGACGGCGCATGCACACGCCTTTTGTGGCCACATAGGGTATGATAAGACACTTAATCGGGTCATGGTCCGATCTATTGGCCGGGCATCCGGGCAGACGTGCGCCGCTGGTGCGCTGCCTGCCCGGAATGCCAGCTGGTGAATCCAGCGGCCATCCCGAAGGCACCCTTGCGCCCATTGCCGCTTATGGAAGTCCCATTCAAAAGAATTTGGGATGGACCTCATGAGACCATTTCACCCGAGTACACAGGGGTTTGTGTTAGTCCTGGTGGATTACGCAACGCGCTACCCCGAAGCAGTGCCCCTGCGCTCCATCTCTGCAAAGAGTGTGGTGCAAGCACTGTTTCAGGTCATCTCCCGATTTGGAATTCCGAAAGAGATTCTGACTGACATGGGCATGTCCTTTATGTCACACACGATAAAGGACCTATACGGATTACTGGGAATTAAGTCCGTCCGCACCAGTGTCTAACATCCACAAACGGATGGACTGGGGGAGAGATTAAATAAAACACTGAAAACCAAGTTTATACACGAGGATAAACCAAATTGGGATAAATGGCTGGATCCTCTAATGTTCGCGATGTGGGAGGTACCCCAGGCCTCCCTGTGTTTCGCACCTTTCGAACTATTATATGGCCGGAGGCCGCGCAGAGTGCTGGACTTAATTAAAGAAAGCTGGGAGGAGGGTCCGAGCTCCAGCAAAAATTAAATCCAATACGTCCTGGATATGTGAGCAAAACTCCACAAGGTGGGGCACTTGTCACGCGAGAATTTGCTCTGCGCCCAAGAGCGTCAACAGCACGTGTATAACAAGGGGACCCAGCTACGAAAATTTGCACCGGGAGAAAAAGTGCTTTTATTACTTCCATCCTCCAGCTCTGAATTACTTGCGAAGTGGCAGAGGCCGTTTGAGGTCGCATGGCAAGTTAGTGATGTGGATTATGAGATCCGACGCTCGGACCGACGAGGAGACACTCAGATCTACCACCTAAACCTGGTGAAGGCATGGAGGGAGGAGGAGCCTGTCTCCATGGTGACAGTAGTAAAGGAGGAGGAGGAGCTGGGACCAGAGGTCCCGCGCTTTGCCCCGACCATTCCCCTCCCCTGTGACAACCAGCTCTCGTTAGCACAGAGGGCGGATGTTACTGAGTTGTAGCGCCGCTTCTCTGATGTGTTCTCATCTCGGCCCGGACCTACAAATCTCATCCAACATCATATTGAGACCAGCCCTGGGGTTACGGTGCGGTCTCGGCCATATTGGCTGCCCGAACACAAACGCAAAGTGGTCCGGGAAGAATTAAAAACCATGGTTGAGTTGGGCGTAATAGAAGAATCCCACAGTGCGTGGTGCAGCCCCATTGTTCTGGTAGGGAAGAAGGATTGATCTGTACGCTTCTGTGTGGATTACCGCGGGGTGAATGATATATCACGTTTTGACACATACCCAATGCCCCGGGTCGACGAGCTCCTGGATCAGCTGGGCACTGCTAATTTTTTCACGACACTGGATTTAACCAAGGGCTACTGGCAGGTTCCCTTGTCACCGGAGTCCCGAGAAAACACAGCCTTTGCCACTCCGGAAAGTTTGTACCAAATTGTGACACTTCCGTTTGGTTTGTTCGGTGCGCCCGCCACGTTCCAGCGCCTCATGGACCGGGTGCTGCGACCCCACGCTGTATACGCCGCTGCCTACCTGGATGATGTCATCATCCAGAGTAGCAGCTGGGAACAACACATGCAGCGGGTGGGGGAAGTGCTCGAGTCCCTGAGGCGGGCGGGGCTCACCGTCAACCCAGCAAAGTGCGCGGTTGGCCGGGGGGAGGTTCAGTATCTGGGGTACCACTTGGGGGGAGGGGAGGTGCATCCACAAGTAGACAAGACAGCGGCGATCGCAGCCTGTCCACCCCCCAAGACAAAAAAAGAGGTGAGGCAGTTCTTGGGTTTGGCGGGGTATTGCCACCGGTTCATTCCCCGGTTTGTGGACCTAACTAGTCCACTGACTGACCTCACCCGAAAGGGTGCTCCAGATCTGGTCCAGTGGATGGAGCAGTGCGAGCCATACTTGCCAACCTTGAGACCTCCGATTTCGGGAGGTGGGGGGTGGGGTATATAAACGGAATGCAATGATTTGCAAATCCTTTTCAGCCCATATTCGATTGAATGCACAACAAAGACAAGATATTTGATGTTCAAACTCATAAATTTTATTTTTTTTGCAAATAATAATTAACTTAGAATTTCATGGCTTCAACACGTGCCAAAGTAGTTGGGAAAGGGCATGTTCACCACTGTGTTACATCACATTTTCTTTTAACAACACTCAATAAACATTTGGGAACTGAGGAAACTAATTGTTGAAGCTTTGAAAGTGGAATTCTTTACCATTCTTGCTTGATGTACAGCTTAATTTGTTCAACAGTCCGGGGTTTTGTTGTCGTATTTTACGCTTCATAATGCGGCACACATTTTCGATGGGAGACAGTCCTGGACTGCAGGCGGGCCAGGAAAGTACCCGCACTCTTTTACTACGAAGCCACGCTGTTGTAACACGTGGCTTGGCATTGTTTTAATGAAACAAGCAGGGGCATCCATGATAACGTTGCTTGGATGACAACATATGTTGCTCCAAAACCTGTATGGACCATTCAGCATTAATGGTGCCTTCACAGACGTGTAAGTTACCCATGCCTTGGGCACTAATACACACCCATACCATCACAGATGCTGGCTTTTGAACTTTGCGCCTATAACAATCCGGATGGTTATTTTCCTCTTTGTTCCGGAGGACACCACGTCCACAGTTTCCAAATATAATTTCAAATGTGGACTCGTCAGATCACTGAACACTTTTCCACTTTGCATCAGTCCATCTTAGATGAGCTCGGGCCCAGCTAAGCCGGCGGCGTTCCTGGGTGTTATTGAAAAATGGCTTTTGCTTTGCATAGTAGAGTTTTAACTTGCACTTACAGATGTAGCGACCAACTGAAGTTACTGACAGTGGTTTTATGAAGTGTTCCTCAGCCCATGTGGTGATATCCTTTACACGCTGATGTCGGTTTTTGATGCAGTACGGCCTGTGGGATCAAAAGTCCGTAATATCATCGCTTACGTGCAGTGATTTCTCCAGATTCTCTGAACCTTTTGATGATTTTACGGACCTTAGATGGTAAAATCCCTAATTTTCTTGCAATAGCTCATTGAGAAATGTTGTTCTAAAACAGTTCGGCAATTTGCTTACAAATTGGTGACCCTCGCCCCATCCTTGTTTGTGATCTACTTAGCATTTCATGGAAGCTGATTTTATACCCAATCATGGCACCCACCTGTTCCCAATTAGCCTGCACACCTGTGGGATGTTCCAAATAAGTGTTTGATGAGCATTCCTCAACTTTATCAGTATTTATTTCCACCTTTCCCTACTTTTTTGTCACATGATGCTGGCATCAAATTCTAAAGTTAATGATTATTTGCACACAAAAAAATGTTTATAAGTTTTAATATCAAATATGTTGTCTTTGTAGCATATTCAACTGGATATGGGTTGAAAATGATTTGCAAATCATTGTATTCCGTTTATATTTACATCTAACACAATTTCCCAACTCATGTGGAAACGGGGTTTGTACATTTGTTCATAGAAATGACATCTTAATCATACCAAAGACTATAAAAATGGCACCCATTACCTCCCTGCTTGACACTCAGCATTAAGGGTTGGAATTGGGGGTTCAATCACCATAAATGATTCCCGGGCGCGGCACTGCTGCTGCCCACTGCTCTCCTCACCTCCCAGGGGGTGAACAAGGGGTTGGGTCAAACGCAGAGGACAAATTTCGCCACACCTAGTGTGTGTGTGACAATCATTGGTACTTTAACTTTAACTTTGTTTTTCTCAACACAAGCGGTCAAACATGTATGTCAACTTGAGCAGTAACTTTTTAGTAACAATAGGACAATGGACCAGAACTTGATAAGTTGGTCCACACAGGCGTGTTGTCGCCATAAGCATGTTCCTGTGTGTCGCTGCAACATTATTATAATAGTCAGCTGAGAGTTAATGAGGGGTTCATATTTCACAACTTGTACACTATGAGAATGAAAAAGATGAAAGAGAACAAAAGCTTTTAATTTTGTTGCTTTGGTGGTTTTTCAAATTACAGGCATGAATATCAAGCAAGTTTGTTGTGTGGGGACTTGAATGTAAATAAACTTCATCTTGTAACTACAAACTACTTTCAAGTGGAGCAGCTTGAGGAGTAATAAAACACTGAAGCATTTTACTCTACAGACAATAACAACACACCATTTCCTGTCTCTTTTGTCAAAGTCAAGTGGCCTGGTAGTTAGAGTGTCCGCCCTGAAATCGGTAGGTTGTGAGTTCAAAACCCGGCAGACTTATACCAAAGACTATAAAAAAATGGGACCCGTTACCTCCCTGCTTGGCACTCAGCATCAAGGGTTGGAAATGGGGGTTAAATCACCCAAATTTACTCCCGGGTGCAGCACCGCTGCTGCCCTCTGCTCCCCTCACCTCCCAGGGGGTGATCAAGGAGATGGGCAAAAAGGAGAGGACAAATTTCACCACACCTAGTGTGTGTGTGACAATCATTGGTACTTTAACTTAAGTAGAACCATGAACAAGATCATACACACAATATATATATATATATATATATATATATATATATATATATATATATATATATATATATATATATATATATATATATATATATATATATGTGTATATATACATGTATAAGTGTGTGTATATATATATATATATAAGTGTAGATCGATAGATAGATAGATAGATAGATAGATAGATAGATGGATAGATAGATAGATAGATAGATAGATAGATAGATAGATGGATAGATGGATAGATGGATAGATGGATAGATGGATAGATAGATAGATAGATAGATAGATAGATAGATAGATAGATAGATAGATAGATAGATAGATAATACATATCATATATTGATGATGGTGTTGCCAGGTATATTATATTTACTTGTATGTATTTACATTTATTAACTTTTAATTATATTTACTTAAATTTACTTGCATTTACTTACATTCAACATATGTAAAAGTTAAAGTTTAAGTACCAATGATTGTCTCACACACACTAGGTGTGGTGAAATGTGTCCTCTGCATTTGACCCATCCCATTGCACCCCCTGGGAAGTGAGGGGAGCAGTGGGCAGCAGCAGTGCCGTGCCCGGGAATCATTTATGGTGATTGAACCCCCAATTCCAACCCTTGATCCTGAGTGCCAAGCAGGAAGGCAATGGGTCCCATTTTAGAGTCTTTGGTATGATGTACTTGCCTTTACATACAATAACTTACATTCACTTATATTCAGCCATTCAGCCATTCATCCATTCATCCAATTTTTCATCCATCCATCCATTTTCTAATGCTTGTCCCTCTCAGGTTCGTTGGAGGCTGGAGCCTATCCCAGCTGCATTCGGGCGGAAGGCAAAGTACACCCTGAAAAAGTCGCCATCTCATCAAAGGGCCAACAAGGCACATTTACTTATATGTATTTATATTTATTTACCTTTACTTGTATTTCTTAAATGTACATACATTTACAATTATTTAAATTGAATTACATGTACTCACAATTACTTACATCAATAACGATTGGACATTACAACTTTTGTCCATGATAAAAAATATATATATCTTTTTTATATTACAACTTTATTACTAAGGGACCACCACTTGTCTTATTTATTCAGTTATTTATTATTTATTTCATTAAATAAATAAAACGTATTACAAGTTCAGTGTCATTTATTTCAAAGTTCTGGTATTTAGTTTCTATAGACTTTTCAGGGTAATAAGTTACAATCCAATAGTGCACGCATTAACACATCCTTTATATAATTATAATCTTTGTCTGTCTCCTCTTCATCTTATACCACTTTTGTTTAATATAAAAATAGGGTATTCACCATTAATTACTTGCTAATTAACATGCAAATTAGTAACATATTGGCTCTTAATTAGTCATTATTAAGTACTTATTAATGCCGTATTATGCATGGCCTTATAATACAACCAGTAAGCCATTAACTCAGAGTCTTCCCTCAATAATCTCAGAATTATTTCTTATTAGTACTTTGGAAGGAAGTTCTTGTATATGATTGTCTCTTTAATACCACTTAATGAATATGGTCTGTTCTTACATAACAAAACATAACACTATCCCTAACCCTAACCTAACCCCAACCCTAACCCTAACCCTAACCCCAACCCTAAATTAAGTGTTTGTTACTTAGAATATGTTCCCTTAGTTTCCAACTAACTCTAAATCAAGAGTTTGTTACTTAGAATATGTTCCCCACACTGCAAAAAGTCAATGTACAAAAACAAGAAAAATAAAATGAAAAATGAGGGTTATTTTATTTCAACAAAGCAAAATTATCTGCCAATAGAACAAGAAAATTTGGCTTGTCAAGACTTTCCAAAACATGCAAAATTAGCTAACCTCAATGAACCCAAAAAATACCTTAAAATAAGTATATCCTCACTAATAACAACTGTTTTTCTATATGAGTACGTATTTTCTATTGTTTCATTGAAAATAAAACAGCAAAGTCCATTTGGCTGTCATCTGTTTTAATATGAGACACAATTGTGTCAAAGCCATGATTTTGTTTCATACTTAAAGTAAGATATGATTAAAAAGTAGTTTTATACATGTTAATGTTGATGACACAGCTTTCCAAAAGTTGATATTTTTATTTCAAGCATGTTGTACTCAATATAGGTCATAAAATCTCAGCAACAAGCTGTAATATCTTACTGTGATCATTTAGGACCTAAACCCTTAAAACAAGTAAAACATTCTAACATAAAATCTTCTTAGTGAGAAGAATTACCTTATCAGACAGAAAATAAGCAAATATCACCCTTATTTAAGATAGTTAATCTTACTTAGATTTCAGTTTTTGCAGTGCATACACTGCAAAAAGTCAGTGTTAAAAAACAAGAAAAAATGACCAAAATGAGGGGTATTTTACTTGAACTAAGCAAAATTATCCGCCAATAGAACAAGAAAATTTGGCTTGTGAAGACTTTTCGAAACAAGTAAAATTAGCTAACTTCAAGGAACCTCAAAATACCTTAAAACAAATATATTCTCACTAATAACAAGTGCACTTTTCTTGGTAGAAAAAAAAAAAGAGATACTTTTGCTCAATATGTTGAAAAATGTTGTTAAATTAAGTAAATGCTAGTGCCATTATCTTGACATAATAATATGCGCTCGCCATTACATTTCTTGAAACCAGCAAACTTATTCTAAAAACTAGTCATTTGTTCTTAATGGAAAGGCAACAAGTTGCTGAGATGTTATGACCTCCATCCATCCATCCATTTCCTACCGCTTATTCCCTTTTGGGGTCGCGAGAGCTATTACTCTCAGGCAAATCATATTGTCTAAAAAATGCATTTTTCCATCAATAACATGACATCATCGCGCCAAGTGCGTGCTCTTTCAATCAATTAGTGCGCATACAGGTAAATACAGCCTGGCTTCCGGGGAAAAAATATTTGAATTGTAATTTTGAAGAATTTATCTGAATGTGCATGAACTATTTCTGTTCAAAATTGTTTGAAATGTCACATGTGAAATGTTTAAATCTTAACTGTCAGTTTACTGTACTGTACCAACTGTACTACTATATGAGTACGTAGTGGCAATTGTGTCATTGAAAATAAAAAAGCAAAGTCCATTTGGCGGTCATCCGTTTTAATTATGAGACAAAAATGTGTCAAAGTCATGATTTTTTTTTTTCATGCTTGAAATAAGAAATGATTACTTTAAAAAAGTAGTTTTATACTTGTGAGTGTTGATGACACAGCTTTGCAACAGTTGATATTGTACTTTCAAGAATGTTTTACTCAATATAGATCTATCTGTGTTGGCCCTGCGATGAGGTGGCGACTTGTCCAGGGTGTACACCACCTTCCGCCCGATTGTAGCTGAGATAGGCGGGAGTGATCCCCGCGACCCCAAAAGGGAATAAGCGGTAGAAAATGGATGGATGGATGGAGGTCATAACATCTCAGCAACAAGCTGTCATGTCTTACTGAGATCATTTAGGACCAAAACCCTTAAAACAAGTAAAAGACTGTAACATAAAATCTGCTTAGTGAGAAGAATTATCTTATCAGACAGAAAATAAGCAAATATCACCCTTATTTGAGATATTTAATCTTACTTAGATTTCAGTTTTTGCAGTGTAGCAAAGTGTTACGAAATATAGATGCATGTTTGGCAAACTACCATTTGTATCTATTCATTCATGTATATATTTAATCATTTGTTTATTTATTTATTTGAATAAATATATTAATTAATCCATTTCAAGGTTGTGATATTTCACAGATTTTGCGCGGGAACACAAAGTGTTTGCCACAAGTGACACTACAGCAGTGCACGCATTAACACGTCATTGATATAATTATCTTCCTGGTCTCTCTCCTCTTCATCAGCGCTTGTCGTCGTGACGATAATGACCCACGACAGCGTCCAACAATGGTGTTGGACCAACAAAGGCTTGTCCTCACTGTGCATGAGTTGTGTTTGTGGAACCCTAGCATACACTCGGATCGTCTGTTCGCACACACAAAGCAACACTACACACGGAGCAACACTACACACAAAGCGACACTAGCTGTTACAGTTGGCGTCTAACTGGACTCTTGGCACCGCTTTGAGTGATTCACTTCTGGCCTTTTGTGATCCCGCAGGCTTTGTTCGAGCCAATGGAGTCCAGCGTCAGTCAAGCGAGTTCAGTTCTGCGGCACGAGAGGCCAAGCAGGACAAAGCAAGTGTCGAGTCTTTGATTGTCTTTGATTCAAGCAACTAATGACTTAACTATGCTCAACTCCTCTGTTCACATAGCAAGGATCAGCGCCGTCATTAGCAGTTGTGCCACTTAACAGCTATTGTGTGTATTACTTTGGGGTGGAAGGGCAGCACACATGCAGAAGGGGGGTTTTGTTTTCGATTTTTTGATGAGTTTATGGACAACGCCCATGATACGTTATTTTTATTCACAAGGAATCGATGGATTTAACAGCTAATTTTCATTTGTACTCGTTAATTTGACACCAAATAACATACAATTGATTGATTGATTGAAACTATTATTAGTAGATTGCACAGTACAGTAGATATTCCGTACAATTGACCCCTAAATGATAACACCCAAATAAGTTTTTCAACTTGTTTAAGTCGGGGTCCACGTTAATCAATGTATGGTAGGTATTAGGGCTGCGAATCTTTGGGTGTACCACGATTCGATTTAATATCGATTCTTGGGGTCACGATTCGATAATATTCGATTCTTGATTCAAAAACTATATTTTTCCGATTCAAAACGATTCTGTATTCATTCAATACATAGGATTTCAGCAGGATCTACCCCAGTCTGCTGACATGCTAGCAGAGTAGTAGATTTTTTTTTTAAAAGCTATTATAATTGTAAAGGACAATGTTTTATCAACTGATTGCAATAATGTAAACTTGTTTTAACTATTAAACGAACCAAAAATATGACTTATTTTATCTTTGTGAAAACATTGGACACAGTGTGTTGTCAAGCTTATGAGATGCGATGCAAGTGTAAGCCACTGTGACACTATTGTTCTTTTTTTTTATTTTTATAAATGTCTAATGATAATGTCAATGAGGGATTTTTAATCACTGCAATGCTGAAATTATAACTAATATTGATACTGTTGTTGATAATATTAATTTGTGTTTCACTACTTTTGGTTTGTTCTGTGTCGTGTTTTTGTCTTCTCAATTGCTCTGTTTATTGCAGTTCAGAGTGTTGCTGGGTCAGGTTTGGTTTTGGAATTTGATTGTATTGTTATGGTATTGGTGTGTAGTGGTTACTTTGAAAAAATAAATAAATTAATTTAAAAAAAATTAAATAAAATTAAAAAAAAATTACAAAATGATTTTTTAAAAATGAGAATCGATTCTGAATCGCACAACGTATAGGATTCGATTCGTATTCAAATCGATTTTTTCCCACACCCCTAGTAGGAATACATGGCAGGAAATAAATGACAACACTACTAAAAACAATAAAATGACGACTGATTAAACAACATCTCCTCACACAGACAAGAATACATCACAAAACAGCAACATGTACAAAAACATCTACACACCTCCTCTCAGAATCCCCCGATATTCAAAGGGAGACCATACAACTGTTCATTTATATAATGAATTGGCTGGAAAGTATAAGGCATAAAGTGCCTGTGCAAAGAGGCCTACAATTCATGAAAAGCTAATAGATAGAATGCATGAATTACAATGTTTTTATTTATTATGTTGGACCCACTCTACGTCCATTGCATCCAGTCTCCCCTCGGGGGGTGGGTCACCCACGCCTGCGGTCCTCTCCAAGGTTTCTCATAGTCATCCACATTGACTACCCACTGGGTTGTGAGTTTTTCCTTGCTCTTTTTTGGGCTCTGAACCGAGGATGTCGTTGTGGCTTGTGCAGCCTTTTGAGGCACTTGTGATTTAGGGCTATATAAATAAACATTGATTGATTGAATATTTTATTACAAAAAATGTTTTGCAATTATTTCCTAAAACCCATGCTCTAAGCCCATGATTTATACAATGATTAAATTATTGCATATATTTAAAAGCTATTCTAAAATACTACAATAATACACACGTCTCTTAGTGTTAAACTACTGTAATGATGCTACACTGTTAATCATACTAAAATACTAATTCAGTCAATGTTGTCAACACTGGTTGCTCAATAAGTAGTTTTTTTGGAACAGTTATTTTGAAACTGTGGCTTCACCTCGTGGTACGCCAAAGAATCACTTGATTAAAGTACAGTGTTTTATTTTCTTATACTCAAAACACAGTGTTACTGTGGCCAACAATGTTAAATAGACTTGTTAAATAAAACCTCTGCCTTGTTTTTAATGAATACTTAGGCCTAGTATGCTACTGTATTTAATGTTGGTCATTATGGTGGCACTTGGAGAGCCAATTTTTTACTGAGGTGGTACTTAGCGAAAAAAGTTTGAGACCACTGATTTAGAGCAAATGTTACAATACTGGTATAGTCTTGTTTTTTCGTTTTTTTTTAAATGTATCTAGTATAATCGATTGGCTTCATGGTGGTTTGATTTGCTTGTCCCAGCAGAGCATACAAAATATCCTATAAGAGAGAATGAGAACATGCAGGTATGTTTCTGCAGCCTCAAGAGAAAAAGAGTTATACGGGAAATCAGAAATATTCGACTTTAATTTATGAGCCACCGTTTCAACATGTTTATTGAAACTTAGATTACAGTCATGAGTAATCCCAAAATATTATGTTTGTTCCAACATTTCGATCGTTTTCCCTTTTACCAAAACGCTTGGATGAACCCTTTGAGAGTGTTGTTTATTAAAATATATGGCTACTGTTTTTCCAGTATTCCGTGTTAGATATGATTTTTTTAGCCACTCAGCCACTTTGTCCATAGTTAGTTTGCTTATGTAAATGTGTCATCAGCATACAGTCACGTCTTTACCTAATCACAAACTGTGGGGAGATCAATCATGTATGTTCAAAATAAAAGGGGTTTAATTCTGACACATTGAGAGAGGTGAATCAATTAGAAAAGCAGCAAATTAAGTGTCTTGGATGAAATTTTCAAGTTAGTTAACTCCTTATGGAGAACACATTTGAAACAGTGTCAGATACTTAATTACTCAAATACAGTGCCCCTTACTGTCCCTCCTCTATTAAGCTTGTCCTTAATGGCCTCTAATAAAAATCAGCAAGGTGGGAGAGTCAGCACTCATAATAGCTCATGTACCGGGAAATTAATAACTTTATGTTTGCAAACAACAGCATCTTAACATGACATACAACTTTCATGCCATCTGCAGAACCAGTCCACCATCCTGTACACAATATGTACACAACATACTGTACACGTTATACTGAGCACATCATGGTGTACACATAATACTGTGCACATAATCCTGTACACAACAAATTGCACATGTTATAATGTACAGATTAAAATGTACAGAACTTATTTCATACATTATCCTGTACACATCATAATGTACAATCACACTGTTCACATCATACCATACTGTATACATTAATGTACACACCAATCATAATGGCACATAAAAAGCTAGTCAAGGAGTGTAAGACGTGTACCGGTACCCCGACAGTTGAAATATCTGGTTGGCGCCTTGCATGGCAGCTCCCTCCATCAGTGTGTGAATGTGTGTGTGAATGGGTAAATGTGGAAGTAGTGTCAAAGCGCTTTGAGTACCTTGAAGGTAGAAAAGCGCTATACAAGTACAACCCATTTAAATATGCAGCACAACAGCTAAAACATGTACCACTGCAGTTCAGACATGTACCACCACAGCTGAAAAATGTACCGTATATATAGCCATCCATCCTCTACCGCTTAAATATATAAAATGATAAATGGGTTGTACTTGTATAGCGCTTTTCTACCTTCAAGGTACTCAAAGCGCTTTGACACTACTTCCACATTTACCCATTCACACACACATTCACACACTGATGGAGGGAGCTGCCATGCAAGGCGCCAACTAGCACCCATCAGGAGCAAGGGTGAAGTGTCTTGCTCAGGACACAACGGACGTGACGAGGTTGGTACTAGGTGGGATTTGAACCAGGGCCCCTCGGGTTGCGCACGGCCACTCTCCCACTGCGCCACGCATATATATATGTGTATATATATGTATGTAGGTGTGGGAAGAATCACAAGACTACTTCATCTCTACAGAGCTGTTTCATGCGGGGTTCCCTCAATCATCAGGAAACTTTTTTTTTTTTAAATTTTTTATTATTTTTATTTTTTTTACCACGGTATCGAGCACTATTCTCTGGATAATCCAGTCATGAGGGGTTCCCTCAATCAGCAGGAGCTTTTTTTATTTTATAATTTTTTTTATTATTATTTTTTGCCACGGTATCGAGCACTATTCTCTGGATAATCCAATCAAGATATATATATATGTATATATATATATATATATATATATATATATATATATATATATATATATATATATATATATATATATATATATATACATATACATATATATATATACTGTATAATGTGGACACACCTTCGATGCACTTTCTTTATTTTCATGACTATTTACATTGTAGATTGTCACTGAAAGTATCAAAACTATGAATTAACACATGTGGAGTTATGTACTTAACAAAAAAAGGTGAAAAAACTGAAAACATTTCTTTATATTCTAGTTTTTGCAAAATAGCCATCTTTTGCTCTCATTACTGCTTTGCGCACTCTTGGCATTCTCTCGATGAGCTTCACGTACACCTTTGAAGTGAAAACCATTTAAGGTGACTACTTCTTGAAGCTAAATTGTACTTATATTGTAATCTTTTGATTCTAACAAAAAGTATGTTTTTAACTGCAAATACAAATAGTTTTTAACATGAATTACAGTAAAATTACCATTTAAAAAAAAAATTCCACATATCCTTTTGTAAAGAAAACATCAAAGACAATAGTCAATAGCTATCAGTGTTTCTTCATCCATGAGTTCATGTTTTTAATACTCACTACAACAAAGCAATGTTTGGTTTCATTTTTAATCCAATATCAAAATAATAATAATAAGCAGGAAAACGCTACAGTTTCACAAAGACCCGCAGTGGACAATAAAAAGTGCTACAGCAGAAAAATATTCAACAAGAACACTGCAAAAAGACAGTGTTCAAAAACAAGAATAAAAAATACAAAAATGAGGGGTATGTTATTTTAACCAAGCAAAATTATCTGCCAATACAACAAGAAAATTTGGCTTGTCAAGACTTTCTAAAACAAGTTAAATTAGCTAACCTCAATGAACCCAAAAATTCCTTAAAATAGGTATATTCTCACAAATAGATAGTAGATAGATAGTACTTTATTGATTCCTTCAGGAGAGTTCCTTCAGGAAAATTAAAAATAACAACTGTACTACTATATGAGTTTGTGTTTTCTATTGTTTCATTGAAAATACAACAGCAAAGTCCATTTGGCTGTCATCTCTTTAAATATGAGACACAATTTTGTCGAAGTCATGATTTTTTTTTCAGATAGATAGATAGTACTTTATTGATTCCTTCAGGAGAGTTCCTTCAGGAAAATTTAAAAATGCTTTAAATAAGAAATTATTACTTTAAACAAGTAGTTTTATACATGTGAGTGTTGATGACACAGCTTTGCAAAGGTTGATATTCTAGTTTCAATCATGTTTTACTCAATATAGGTCATGAAATCTCAGCAACAAGCTGTAATATCTTACTGAGATCATTTAGGACCTAAACCCTTAAAACAAGTAAAACACTAACATAAAATCTGCTTAGTGAGAATAATTATCTTATCAGACAGAAAATAAACAAATATCACCCTTATTTGAGATATTTAATCTTACTTAGATTTCAGTTAATTTTTGCAGTGAACAAAGTGAAATAAAAGTAACACTTCTTCTTGTCGGCTGAAAGTATGAATGTATGAAGAATTTATGTATGAATGTATGAAGAATATATGTCCGCAAACAATAAATGTAAACGTATAAAAATATCTAAAAGTATATACACATGATTTCAACCTTTCAAAGTTACTCTTGGACAACAAATTTTTGACCTCGGTATTTGTCAAATCCAAGTTACGGCCCTGGTTGTGACTCAGAGAGCGGACCGAGGCAACAACAAGTAAGCTAGATAGATGGTTCGCTAACTCGCAAGCTTGTTTCAGCGCTCTCGACCATGGTCTTTACTTGTTTTCTTCTATTTATTTTGGAGTACCGAAACAAGCTCGATGGTTAGCTAGCCATCTACCTATCTTATTTGTTGTCGCCTCCGTTCGCTGTCAGAGCCACAACGTTGGCAGCTGTCCATTTTGCTGCTAATCATATTAGCGAGTACCCGCAGCAAAGGAGGGCATTCAACAAATTTTGTTTAGAACATATTTTTATTGGTATTTCATTTAAAAAATGCGGAATTTATATTTTGAGGCAACCATTTATGTTTAAAAACATGAATTTCCACGTTACTGCAGAAATGTCACATGTCTCCTGAATGTATTTGAATATGAAAATATGAATGTTTAAATATGAACTTATGAATGTGTGCACGCATTTATGTCTGTATGTATGAATGTAAAATGACAATGTGATTAATCTGAATGATAAACTGCATGTGGGCAGCACGGTGAAACAGGGGTTAGTGCATGTGCCTCACTATATAAAGGTCCTGAGTAGTCCTGAGTTCAATCCCGGACTCGGGATCTTTCTGTGTGTAGTTTGCATGTTCTCCCCGTGAATGCGTGGGTTCCCTCCGGGTACTCCGGATTCCTCCCACTTCCAAAGACATGCACCTGGCACTTTGATTGGACACACTAAATTGGCCCTAGTGTGTGAATGTGAGTGTGAATGTTGTCTGTCTATCTGTTTTGGCCCTGCGATGAGGTGGCGATTTGTCCAGGGTGTACTCCGCCTTCCGCCTGAATGCAGCTGAGATATGCTCCAAAGGAACAAGCGGTAGAAAATGGATGGATGGATGTGTAACAAAGCAGGATGAATATTCACTGTAGTGAACATATTCATTTCTCTGCTTTCACCTTGAATTGCAGTGAAACATATTTATGTTGACGCCCCTCAAATTTGCTGACTGATGTCAACACAAGCGCTGGTCAACAAAACTGGAGTAAAAAGTCACTTATGACTTGGTTCACAGACATAGAATACAGCGTAAGGCAGCCAAGCTTTTGTTTCAAAGCCGAACAGGACGTTGAGTGTGTGCATGTTTTAATGTTGTGTACTTACACCAGGGGTCGGGAACCTTTTTGGCCGAGAGAGCCATACAAGCCAAATATTTTAAAAAGTATTTCCATGAGAGCCATATAATATTTTATTCAACACTGAATACAACTAAATCCGTGCATTTTTAGTGTATAATAAGTCTCTTATTCTTTTTAATAACATTGTTATTCTGAAGCTAACCAACAATAAATAAAATACTTCTTACCATTAATGCGACTTCTTGAACAGGTGCGGTAGAAACCGGATGGAAGGATTAAAATGCATGAGAATGTTTTATATTTTGAAGGTTATTTTTGACACTGTGATTACAGGCGGAATTATTCATTACTTACCGTGTTAATCAATGTCAACTAAGATTTATCTGAGAGCCAGGTGCAGTCATCAAAAGAGCCACATCTGGCTCTAGAGCCATAGGTTCCCTACCCCTGACTTACACAGTACAGTAGATACTTAATGATTCAACATAAAGTTTATGTCGGTCCCCGATGTATGTTGGCGTAGATTAGTTTGTCGACGTAAAAGTGTTGTTGACATAAAGCGTGTTCTGCTGTGGTTATCATAACCACCCCATAATATATAATGGTGTTCAGCTGGTTCTTTCCTACTTTATTGGTATTTTTTCTACTGCTTATGGGACAGTAGTGGGACCAGATTAGCTCTGCTTTCTCACCCTCCTTTTGGACGGTTGGGCTTGTGAAGTTTTACCATGTCCCAAATAAGCTGAATTGAAATGGAATAATGTGTGTGTGATACACAACAAGTTATGTCATTTCAGCACAGGACACACAGGCACGCAGACGCAGAGTAAAAGAGTGTAATATAAAAGCATGTTTACCTTGAAAGAAGCTTTTAACTCTGAGGTAAGAAACTGCAAGTCTGAGCACAGAAAGTTTGTCCAGTTTGGAAATGACGTCAGCAGAAAAAGGCAACAAACTCGCCAGTCGATCCAACTCAGCGTTCAAACGATCTCGATGTCGTTTGGACGGATTTGTTTTCTCGTTAGCAGACGACGGTTTCCTGTCAGCAAGACGACATGGATCAAAACATGAATGCTCTTATTCCTATTATTGTTCTTCTGAGAACTTCTTACAGAAATGCAAGTGTTAAATAATCATAATCATGTGAATAGTCATAACTAACAATTTACAATCACAGCATTTGCAGCATCTCACAGTCATCTGTACTACAATTACTGACAAGTTGTTTGATTGATATTTGTTATTGATATATAGGTTTATCCATTAATTTATTGTTTGATGATAATAGTCGCATGAGCATCTTTCAGCACACAAGACATTTGTTCTTCTTGACAAATACAAAAAAATAAGGGTATTTGCGACAAACAAAATGATTTATGAAAGTTGTCCTAATTAAAATAATACACTTATCATTGTCAGACTTTATCAAGTCTTTTTTCTCCTTACTTGAACTGAATTCATCTTCACAACACACAAACATTTGTTTTCATTTAACATAACACTACCAACTTGACCACCTGATTGATTAATAGTCATATTAGAAAAATGTATGATATTTTATGAGCACAACTTGTTCTCCAACTGTTAACAAATATGATTCATATACTAGCTGTTAACATATACTTTTCATAAACTTCACTTCAACAAAATACACTTTTCAACGTTTTGCTTTACTTTCTTTGATTGTCAAAATTATTTTTATTGAATCATAAATCACTGCAGGATTTTAATTAATAATTTCAAGACCTGCAATTGTATCAATCGATTTTTAAATGTTAAAGGTAATAATAAATGTGTATCATTATATGCATTAATAATTAATGTAATGATTTTAATAAAATATTAGGACTAGAAGAAATAGTTGATATAGTTATAGGATTATATTAAAAGTTGACAGAATATTAGGACTATAATGGAAAGTCAATAAGATATTCAGATCATAATAAATCGTTGATCAAATATTAGAACTATAATAAAAAGTTGATCGATTATTGGGACTGGAATAAAAAGTTGATAAAATATTGGCAGTACAACTAAATGTTTACGGGTTATTCGAACTGGAATACAACTATGTTAGAATATTAAAAATAAAATAAATGTTAATAAACTACTAGGTCTATAATAAAAAGTTTATAAATTATTAGATATGGAAAACAAGGTTTTTCAATTATTAGGACTATAATAAGAAAGTTACTACAAAATAAATATAATAAAAAGTTAACAAAATATTAGGACTTTAAAAAGGTTTATAGAATATTAAGAATATAATAAAAAGTTGATGAAATATTAAGACTGTAATAAAAAAAAGTTGATAATATAAAAGGAATATAATAAAAAGTTTATAAAATATTAGGACTATAACAACAAGTTGATAAGATATTAATATAATACAAATTCATAGTATATTAGGACTATGAGAAAAAGTTTATATAAATATTAGTGGTCAAATAAAAGTTAATAGAATAGTAGTACTATAGTAAAAAGTTGATAAAAATATTAAGACTAGAATAAAAACGTAGTAAAATATTAGGACTAGAATAAAAAGTGGATAACATATTAACAATATAATACAAGTTCATAGTATATTAGGACTATTAGAAAAAGTTTATATAAATATTAGTAGTACAATTAAAAAGTTACTAGTATTTTAGGACTAGAATACAATGTTGACAAAATATTATGCAATAATGCAGTAAAAAAGATATATTAATAGGACTATAAAACTTGATTGAATATTGTGACTATTAATCATAAAAGTAGCTGAAATATTAGGACTTTAATAAAAAAAAGTGTATTTAAAATTTAAACTATAATAAAAACTTGATAGAATATTCGGACTATATCTAATAAAAACGTAGCCGGATAATAAAAATAAGATAAAATACTAGTCCTTCAATGAAAAGTTGGTATAATATTAGGATTATAGAACATTAGTAATATAATATCAGTAAGATAATTAAAAGTTTTGACTGACAATAACTTAAAACAAATTGGACCCTTGATAAAATGAAGTAGTTTAGAACATTTCAACTGCAGGTTGAATACTTGTATTGTAATATTTGCAAGTGTGAATATTAAATAAAATATAGTATTGAAATATGAAAATACATTTGAAATATTTCTTAACTGTTTTTGGATGGGCTTCCTCCTCTTTCTGCCCGCGTACATGCAGTCACCTGGCGGGATCATCGTTTTGCGCTCCGTGCAGGTAACAGGTGCGCTGCGTGCAGGAAAGTGTGTGAGTGTGTTAGTGTGTGTGTGTAAGTGTGTGTGTGTGCGCGCGGTCGCGCGCGTGGGTGTAGACAGACACAACAGAGAAGACATGTGCATGAGATGTCATAAATGATGCACAACAGTAATAATGAAATAGGATTTTTAACAACATACCAGCTTTCTGCGAGGTTGCCAGTGAGGTCCAGTATAATTTTGCAGTGATCTCACATGAAAGAAAAAAGAAAAGAAAAAAGAAAACAAAAGAAACCAAATCCACTCACACAATCCTCAATCCAAGCGGAAGTAGAGTCAGAGAATAAAATCTCTTCTGTGCTTCATTCAAATGTTGTGAAGCTTTAAAGTCTTGACTTCCTCGCTTACAGGTGAAGATTCTTCTCAATGACATGTCAGCTCTTCGCACGCAACTCTCTCACACACGCACACACACACACACGCACGCACACACACGCACACACGAGGTTTGTGCAGCGTTCAAGTGCTGTCCGCGTATTGGAAATGCCACTTTACATATGCCGGCATTCGTGTTTTGTTTTAAATTGGTAAACATGTAAATGTAATTTACTTTATTTTGTAGATTGATTTTTACATTATTTTATTTGTTCAATGTGCTCATTTTAGCCAATAAAAGAGCAGTTAACATGTGATTTTGAAATGCATAAATAGTCAAGTAGTTTAGATTTTTACGAGGGACCCTGAAGGTGATAGAAGCCCAATCCGACCCCGGCTGGGCAGGGGGCGGGCCTAGCGGGTGAAACGCAAGGCAGCGCACGCGCATAAAAGCACAGAGGGGCGGGGTCACAAGCTCAGGGCAAAGCGCGGGCTTGATGCGCGTTCACATGAAGAGAGTCTGCGGTCGAGATGTTGACGATCGTCGATGCGAATTGTGAAATGTTGCTTTATTCTTTTTTCACAGGTAAATTTAAAGTGAAAATTTCTTCGGAATTGATTTAGCTTGCGCACATTGCTGGGTTAAAACAGCGGATGATACGTTTCAACAACGACTTGGCTCCTGGCAAAGATTTTAGCAAATTCCATGAAGAGGGTAGTTAGGGACAGCAGTGGAAATCCATCCATCCATCCATTTCTACCGAAATGTTTCCTTCATAACAAGAGCAAAGAGGATACGCAAAAGGAAAAGTGTCGTTGTCTGCTTTTATTTTTTACAGTAAATTCATTGCTACCAACGAGAAGTTTAATTTTAAATCTATTTAGTTTCCTATATTTACTCAGTTTTCGTCTTTACTCGTTTTCATTTTGAATTATTTGTACAGTCAGTACAGTACAGTCCAAATACGGTGATGCCGTCATGTTAATCACATGGACTTTGCCTTTTTACCAATAAAAAGAGAAAAATGTCTGCTATGATTTTGGGTGGAACTTTTTTTGCTCCAGTCCTGGTGGAAATAATTTATATGACTTCAGTTATGTAAGCCACTGCTTCAATAATTCGTATTCAAAGACACTCAGGGGGTACTGCTTGTCCCTTTTGAGGTCGCCGGAGCCTATCTCAGCTGCATTCCGGCGGTAGGCGGGGTACACCCTGGACAAGTCGCCATCTTCTTGCAGTATATATATATATATATATATATATATATATATATATATATATATATATATATATATATATATAAATATATATATATATATATATATATATATATATACATATATATATATATATATATATATATATATATATATATATATATATATATATATATATATATTTATACACTCATTATACATAAATGTATATATACATACATAAACATACACAGACACATATACTGTATATATACATACACACACACATTTGGATACACATGCATATATACATATGTACACATTGACATACATATGTAAACATATGTATGTATATACACAAATGTACACATATATACATGTGTATATATACATATACACAAGTACATATATACATACATTTACACATACAGTATATACATATGTACACACACATACATATATAAATACATATACACATATTTATATACATACATATACACACATACCCATATTTATATACATGCATATACACGTATATATATATACATATATATATATATATATATAAATACATATACATATATGCGTATACAGTATATACATATATATACACATACATATACACATATTTATATACATACATATACACACATACCCATATTCATATACATGCATATACACACACACATATATATAAATATATATATATATATACATATATATACTGTATATATATATATATATATATATATATCCTTATGGCTGTCCATTGATTACGATGAAGACGTTGCTCCAGTAATGGGTAATTGAGGGGGTTTTCGTATATGCCATTGAATGTGCAGGCCAATGCGCGACCCGCATGGTTTGCCACATGTGGGGCAGATGTAAAAAGTTAAAGTACCAATGATTGTCACACACATACTAGATGTGGCAAAATTATTCTCTGCATTTGACCCATCACCCTTGATCACCCCCTGGGAGGTGAGGGGAGCAGTGGGCAGCAGCGGTGCCGCGCCCGGGAATCATTTATGGTGATTTAACCTCCAATTCCAACCCTTAATGCTGAGTGCCAAGCAGGGAGGTAATGGGTCCGATTTTTATAGTCTTTGGTATGACTCACCGGGATTTGAACTCACGACCTACTGATCTCAGGGTAGTCCATGTTGGAGAGGGGGGCCCCTGCAGCGTGCTGATATCGCTGTATACGTTGATGTTTTCTCCTCTCAGTGGTCTGCTCCTGGAGATGAGCAATGCTGGCGTGACTGCGGTTGCGCCAGGTGTGGTGATCAGCGGCCAAGACTTCTAGTGCGGAAGGCTAGATAGCACAGCGCTTCAGGAAGGTTTTTCATGTGGTTCTTGTAGCCTTTCCGCTGACCCTCAGGAGCCCTGCAGCCTTCCTGGAGTTGGCCGTAGAGGATCTGTTGGGGGAGCCTCTGGATGCTGGGTGTTTGGGTCCGGTCATAAATATCCACAAGTGGGACCCTGTCCTCCCAGGTCAGACCCAGAATCCATTGCAGGCAGCAGATGTGGGACCCCTTACCGCATCTCTCTCAGATGCGGTAAGGGGTCCAGGCTTCTGAGCCGTATAGCAGTATAGACAGACAAACTGCTTTGTAAACAGCTGCTTTGGTGGAAACTGTCAGGTTTCTGTTCAGGAAGACCCTGGTTTTGAGCCTACCGAAGGCAGCAGACGCTAACCCAACATGGACCTGGATGTCATTATCAATGTTGCAGGTGGGGGACAGGACGCTTCCGATAGGTAAAATGTGGAACGATGGTGAGCAGCTGGCCATCAATGTTGAAGACAGGCACTTCTGACTGGTGGGTAGAGTGTTGAGCAATGATCTGTGTTTTTGAAATGTTGACCTTGAGTCCTAGGGCACTGTACGTGGATGAGACTATGTTAAGTGCACTTTGTAAAGAGTATAGCATGTGGGCAAGGAGAGCACAATCATCAGCATACTGAAGTTCTAGGATCTGTTGTTTTGTAATTTTAGTGAAGGCCTGGAGGCACCGGAGGTTGAAGAGACTGCTGCCCAGCCGGAACTGTATGTGGATGCCATCTGTGGTTCCCAGAGCCTTGTGTGAGCGGAGAGTGACTGCTGAGAGGAGGAGGTTGAATATGACAGGGGCAAGGACACATACTTGCCTGACCCCGACTTTCACATTAACAGAGGGTGATCACTGGCCTCCATTGCGGACACAGGCTTTTTGTATGTTTTTTCTCCGTGGACCATATATGAATTTGATGGCATGATAAAATCCATGAGAATGGCTGGTGTCAGCATAGAGTTGGATATCGCTGGCTTTCTTGACAAATTTTCTGCAAGCTGTGCTCTGAGCTGGTCTACAGAGTGCTTGGATTTAAGTGCTTTACAGTTGAGTCTTTTGTTTGGTGGTGTTTTTTTTCAGTTAGGGGCGGACTTCCATCTGAAATTTGGCTCTGATCATTCGATGGTCAGTTCAGCAGTCCGCTCCACGCATCCCTCTGGAGATTAGGACCTTCTTCATGTCTCTATGACGGGTGATAATATTTCCGAGGAGGTGCCAATGTTTGGAGCGAGGATGTTGCCAGGAGGTTTTGAATTTATTCTTGAGCTGTAACAGGGTGTTGGTGATGATCAACTGATGTTCAGAGCAGAGTCTAAGGAGGCGAAGCTCATTTTCATTAAGCCTATCAACCACGTGCCGACCAAGTGTTCCGGTCCAGAGCCCACTGTCAGAGCCCACCCTCGTGTTAAAATCCCAGAGGAGTATAAGCTTGTCGGTGGGAGGCGTTCCCTCTATGGCGGAGTTTAGTGAGGCATAGAATGTGTCCTTGCTCTCGAGGTCTGCATCCAGGGTTGGGGCGTAGGCGCTGATAAGGGTGACATGGCGATGTTTGGTGAGTGGTACACGCCACGTCATGAGCCTTTCACTTATACCCACTGGAGACTCTGGGATCTTGTGAAGCAGGCTTGTCCTCGCGGAAAAACCCACTCCATGTAGACAACGGGAGCCTTCTGGATGATCCTTCCAGAAGAAGGTATAGCCTTCTCCCGCTTCCGTGATTGAGTCATCCACATGTAATCGAGTTTCGCACAAGGCTGCTATGTCAATGCCGTATCGGTTTAGTTCATGTTCAACGAGTGCTGTTCTTCGCTGCGGGCGGCAGGAGTGATCACGCACATCCAAGTGTGCGGACGGTCCATGACTCTACTGTGAAAGGAATTACATTTCTCTTGTACGTTTGTTTTTGACCGCATAAAGGGAAGGCCCGGCAACTGCGGTAAGCTGCGCGGGCGATGAGGAACAGATCATTTTTAGGCCACCTTTTCTAGGCCCTTTCCACTTCAGGGTGAGCAGAGCAGTGCTGCTCATTCACGTGCGAAACTGCCAAGGAGGCATGCTGTTCCATCCCATGCTACAGCGACCTTCACTCACACGCCACCTACATGCAGGGTTGGACTAGGTACTGCCAGTCACATCCTTGATCTGTACGAGCCAACCTTTCCCGTCGCCGCAGGACTTGAGTACTGAAGAGGACCAAAACTCCTGCGCAGTGAATTTATTTAAGTGGTAGTAGAAATGCGCAGTCTCTACCAGCACTGTTTTGTCTTGGCCCCATATGGCGTCCTCCAGTGGCATGAAAGGCTCATGACGACTTTCTGCCACATTGGGTTGCAGAGGACTGCCAGACCACCGGTCTGTTGGTGACTGTCTAATGCGGGTCCTCACCACAGATTTTCCGTTAGGGGTTTTCTCCAGTAGCCATAAAGCCAAGAAGTTCGCCAGTAGGTATTGATCAGTCGGATGGTGGTAGCCTGGATGGAGGCTAAGCTATCCACCCCCGGGGATCCCATGCTGTTTAGCCTGATGCCGCAAGCCACACAGTTACCGGGGACTGCCACGAGGAGGCACAACAAAGGTCTTGGTGATGGAGAGGCTATGTACTGATGACTTACGCATTCTGCTTTTGCATCGCTTGGTTCTTAATCAGCTAGCCAGCGGCAGTTCCTGTAAGCGAGAGGCAGTAAGCAGCAGGCATGCAACACAACAGGATGGCTGCACTACATTACATCACCCTGTGGGTCATACCCGCTAGCCCCCCCTATATATATATATATATATATATATATATATATATATATATATATATATATATATATATATATATATATATATATATATATATATATATATATATATATATATATATATATATATGAGCTGGTCCTCACTCCCATCAGCTGCCACCATCAGCCCACACACCTAGGATACAAGAAAGCAACAATCAGCTATGGCTACTGTTTGCAACACACACACACACACACACACACACACACACACACACACACACACACACACACACACACACACACACACACACACACACACACATACACATAGCCAGCCAGTCTACCTTGAATGAGTTTATCAGAGTGACCCGATCCAGAGCATCCCAGGCTCCCAGGACCCAGTCGACCAGGAGGCGGCGGGAAGGGGCTCTCAAGTTCCCTGACTTGGTCTAGGTCTTGTCTTTATCACCAGCCATCCAGTCATCATAGTAGTCACATGGCTGTGCTTTGAAAAGGTCATTCCGCACAACATCGGGGGCCTGCAAGTACTTTGTGCAACCTCCAGATATAACAGCCATTGTAAGGTTGTAACCCCTTTTGAGCTCTGCCTTCGTGGCCTCGCTGATATGGCATCGGTACGAGTCCCATGCAAGTAGCCTCGGTCCGAAGTGAAATTACCCCACTGCCCTCTGGAGCCAATCCTTTGCCAGGTCATCATTAAACCAGACATTCTTGGAGGAAGCTATGATCACCCCGGGGATTCTCTGCATAGCCTGTACATCGCGGACAGCACCTTTAAACACAATGTAAGGCTTCAGCTATGTCCCTTCTGCTTTGGCTGCAAGAGCCACCGTGACGCGTGCCTTCTTGTGGCCGTTGTTTTGAGGCAGATGGAGCGGGCGCCCCTCTCATTGACCGTACTAAAACAAACCATGTCAAACCAGACGGCTGTTTCATCCATGGCGATGATATTCTTGGGCTGGATTTCCTTGGCCTCTATCTGTTTAGAAGTGAAAACGAGGAAGTTGACGATCTTTTCGACGGGAGCATCCTTCTGTGCAACAGTTGTTCTCCTCCTGAGGGTAAAGTTGTTCTGACGCAGGAATCGATTAAGCCAGCCACTCTTTGCACCAAACACCACCCCGGTGTCTCTTGTGTCACTCGCAGTGGCATACAACTCCTTGGCCTTAATGCGGATCATTTTGCGGGACACACGGTGGTTCAGTCCACGAAAGTGATGTATCCACTGACATAAATTAGCATCAAGCTCGGTGCTCACTTTCTTCCTACGTCCGCCAGATAAGCGAGCCTGTTTTCCATCGATTGCCGACTGAGATAGTAGTTCTCTCCTTTTTTTTTTTCCATTCGCGTACACGCTTCGGGTGAGGGTCAACACTATGTGAACAAATGTGTGAGCAAATTGTCGAACCGCCAAAGAAAAAAAATTGTAAACGAGCTGTTGCAATGAAACTAGGGATTTCACTATCTACGGTCTATATCATCAAAAGGTTCAGAGAATCTGGAGAAATTACTGCACGTAAGCAGCAAGGCCCAAAACCAACATTGAAGGCCCGTGAATTTTGATCCCTCACTGCATCAAAAACCGACATCAGTGTGTAAAGGATATCACCACATGGGCTCAGGAACACTTTAAAAAAACACTGTCAGTAACTACAGTTTGTCACTACATCTGTAAGTGCAAGTTAAAATATGTACTATGCAAAGCAAAATCCATTTATCAACATCCATCCATTTTCTACCGCTTATTCCCTGTGGGATTCAGGGGGCGCTGTTGCCTATCTCAGCTACAATTGGGCTGAAGGCGGGTTACCCCCTGGACAAGTCGCCACGTCATCGCAGGGCCCATTTATCAACAACACCCAGAAATTCCGCCGGCTTCGCTGGGCCCAAGCTCATCTAAGATGGACTGATGCATAGTGTAGAAGTGTTCTTGTGTCTGACGAGTCCACATTTCAAATTGTTTTTGGAAACTGTGGCCGTCGTGTCCTTCGGACCAAAGAGGAAAAGAAGCATTCGGATTGTTATAGGTGCAAAGTTAAAAAGCCAGCATCTGTGATGGTATGGGGGTGTATTAGTGCACAAGGCATGGGTAACTTGCACATCTATGAAGGCATTATTAATGCTGAAAGGTACATACAGGTTTTGGAGCAACATATGTTGCCATCCAAGCAACGTCTTTTTCACGGACGCCCCTGCTTATTTCAGCAGGACAATGCCAAGCCATAATCTGCATGTGTTATAACAGCGTGGCTTCGTAGTAAGAGAGTGCAGGTACTAGACTGTCCTGCCTGTAGTCCGGACCTGTCTCCTATTAAAAATGTGTGCCGCATTATGAAGCGTAAAATACCCCAACAGAGACAACGGACTGTTGAACAACTTAAAAGCTGTACATCAAGCAAGAATGAGAAAGAATTCCACCTGAAAAAACTTCGCATTGAGCCACATTTGACTAACTGCACTATAGCAAGCCCGGTCACAGGCAATTACAGAGCCTGCTAGCCTGGGTATGGAGTCAGTTAAGCTAGAACTAGCCAGCGCCAGACTGGATGATCCCTGTACACATAACAATTTTCGTAGAATAATACACAACTCACAAAATGTTTTTTCTACTGTGTCTATGACTACGTCAGAGTTAGACATGCGTTCTACTGAGGTGGCAAATTATGATGCGTTCAGTTTATCGCAGCGCCAAGTAGACAATCTGAAAATTCCCGTCATATCAATTCCTAGATATGGTCGTAATTATTTTAAGTACACTGCGCATAATAAACGCAACATTATTAATATTGCTACTACGGATAATTTTATCAACAACTCCTTAAAACAGCCCACTACCTATAATATGGGCTTTCTAAACATCAGATCTTTGTCTCCCAAAACGTTATTAATCAATGAGGTCATTAGAGACAACAACCTTAGCGGTCTTAGCGAAACCTGGCTTAAACCAGACGACTTTTTTGCGATAAATGAGGCATCCCCTCCTAACTATACGAATGCGCATATTGCCCGTCACCTCAAAAGGTGTCGCACTAATATACAACGAAAACTTTGACTTTAGTCCTAACTTAAATAATAAATATAAATCGTTTGAGGTGCTTTCTATGAAGTCCGCCACACCTCTGCCTCTGTGCCTGGCCGTTATCTACCGCCCCCCAGGGCCCTATTCGGACCTTATTAGTGAATTCTCAGAGTTTGTTGCTGATCTAGTGACGCACGGCGATAATATAATTATAATGGGGGACTTTAATATCCATATGAATACCTCATTGGACCCACCGTGCGTGGCGCTCCAGACTATAATTGATAGCTGTGGTCTTACACAAATAATAAATGAACCGACGCATCGCAGCGGTCATACGATAGACCTAGTGCTTGTCAGAGGTATCACCGTTTCCAAAGTTACGATACTCCCGTATACTAAAGTATTGTCCGATCATTACCTTATAAAATTCGAAGTTCAGACGCATGTTCGTCAAACTAATAATAATAATAACTGCTATAGCAGCCGCAACATTAATGCTGCTACAACGACAACTCTTGCGGACCTACTGCCCTCGGTAATGGCACCGTTCCCAAAGTATGTGGGCTCTATTGATAACCTCACTAACAACTTTAACAACGCCCTGCGCGAAACCATTGATAGTATAGCACCGCTGAAGTTAAAAAAGGCTCCAAAAAGGCGTACGCCATGGTTTACTGAAGAAACTAGAGCTCAGAAATTATTATGTAGAAAGCTGGAACGCAAATGGCGCACGACTAAACTTGAGGTGCACCATCAAGCATGGAGTGATAGTTTAATAACTTATAAACGCATGCTTACCTTAGCTAAAACTAATTATTACTCAAATCTCATCCGCATTAATAAAAACGATCCAAAATTTTTGTTAAGTACAGTAGCATTGCTAACCCAACAAGGGACTCCTTCCAGTAGCTCCACCCATTCGGCAGATGACTTTATGAAGTTCTTTAATAAGAAAATTGAACTTATTAGAAAGGAGATTAAAGACAATGCGTCCCAGCTACAACGGGGTTATAGTAACACAGATACGATTGTATATACGGCGGATACTGCAAATATCCAAAATAGTTTCTCTCGTTTTGATGAAATAACATTAGAAGGATTGTTACAACGTGTAAATGGAATAAAACAAACAACATGTTTACTTGACCCACTTCCTGGGAAACTTATCAAGGAGCTTTTTGTATTATTAGGTCCATCAGTGCTAAATATTATAAACGTATCACTTTCCTCGGGCACTGTTCCCCTTGCATTCAAAAAAGCGGTTATTCATCCTCTCCTTAAAAGACCTAACCTCGATCCTGACCTCATGGTAAACTACCGACCGGTGTCTCACCTTCCCTTTATTTCTAAAATCCTCGAAAAAATTGTTGCAGAGCAGCTAAATGAACACTTAGCGTTTAACAATCTATGTGAAACCTTTCAATCCGGTTTCAGGGCAAATCACTTGACTGAGACAACCGTCTCAAAATTTACTAATGATCTATTGCTAACGATGGACTCTGATGCGTCATTTATGTTGCTGCTCCTCGATCTTAGCGCTGCTTTCGATACCGTAGATCATAATATTTTATTAGAGCGCATCAAAACACGAATTGGTATGTCAGACTCAGCCCTGTCATGGTTTAACTCTTATCTTACTGATAGGATGCAGTGCGTTTCCCATAACAGTGTGACCACGGACTATGTTAAGGTAACGTGTGGAGTTCCCCAGGGTTCGGTCCTTGGCCCTGTACTCTTCAGCATCTACATGCTGCCGCTGGGTGACGTCATACGCAAATACGGTATTAGCTTTCACTGTTATGCTGATGACACCCAACTCTACATGCCCCTAAAGCTGACCAACACGCCGGACTGTAGTCAGTTGGAAGCGTGTCTTAATGAAATTAAACAATGGATGTCCGCTAACTTTTTGCAACTTAATGCCAAAAAAACGGAAATGCTGATTATCGGTCCTGCTAGACACCGACCTCTATTTAATAATACAACTTTAACATTTGAAAACCAAATAATAAAACAAGGTGACTCTGTAAAAAATCTGGGTATTATCTTCGACCCAACTCTCTCCTTTGAGTCAGACATTAAAAGCGTTACTAAAACGGCCTTCTTTCATCTCCGTAATATCGCTAAAATTCGCTCCATTTTGTCCACTAAAGACGCCGAGATCATTATCCATGCGTTTGTTACGTCTCGTCTCGATTACTGTAACGTATTATTTTCGGGTCTCCCCATGTCTAGCATTAAAAGATTACAGTTGGTACAAAATGCGGCTGCTAGACTTTTGACAAGAACAAGAAAGTTTGATCATATTACGCCTGTACTGGCTCACCTGCACTGGCTTCCTGTGCACTTAAGATGTGACTTTAAGGTTTTACTACTTACGTATAAAATACTACACGGTCTAGCTCCAGCCTAAATTGCCGATTGTATTGTACCGTATGTCCCGGCAAGAAATCTGCGTTCAAAAGACTCCGGCTTATTAGTGATTCCTAGAGCCCAAAAAAAGTCTGCGGGCTATAGAGCGTTTTCCGTTCGGGCTCCAGTACTCTGGAATGCCCTCCCGGTAACAGTTCGAGATGCTACCTCAGTAGAAGCATTTAAGTCTCACTTTAAAACTCATCTGTATACTCTAGCCTTTAAATAGACCTCCTTTTTAGACCAGTTGATCTGCCGCTTCTTTTCTTTCTCCTATGTCCCCCTCTCCCTTGTGGAGGGGGTCCGGTCCGATGACCATGGATGAAGTACTGGCTGTCCAGAGTCGAGACCCAGGATGGACCGCTCGCCTGTATCGGTTGGGGACGTCTCTACGCTGCTGATCCGCTTGAGATGGTTTCCTGTGGACGGGACTCTCGCTGCTGTCTTGGATCCGCTTGAACTGAACTCTCGCGGCTGTGTTGGAGCCACTATGGATTGAACTTTCACAGTATCATGTTAGACCCGCTCGACATCCATTGCTTTCGGTCCCCTAGAGAGGGGGGGTTGCCCACATCTGAGGTCCTCTCCAAGGTTTCTCACAGTCAGCATTGTCACTGGCGTCCCACTGGATGTGAATTCTCTCTGCCCACTGGGTGTGAGTTTTCCTTGCCCTTTTGTGGGTTCTTCCGAGGATGTTGTAGTCGTAATGATTTGTGCAGTCCTTTGAGACATTTGTGATTTGGGGCTATATAAATAAACATTGATTGATTGATTGATTGATTGAAATATTGGTCTCCTCGGTTCCCAAACACTTACTGAGTGTTTTTAAAAGGAAAGCCCATGTAACACAGTGGTAAAAATGTCCCCATGCAAACTTTTTTGCAATGTGTTGCTGCCACTAAATTCTAAGTTAATAATTAAATGCAAAAAAAATTAAGTTTCTCGGTTCAAACATTAAATATGTTGTCTTTGCAGTGTATTCAATTGAATATAAGTTGAAAAGGATTTGCAAATCATTGTATTCTGTTTTTATTTACGATTTGCACAATGTGCCAACTTCACTGGATTTGGGTTTTGTGTATACACAAACCCTGTTTCCATATATGTTGGGAAATTGTGTTAGATGTAAA
Source organism: Nerophis ophidion (assembly GCF_033978795.1). Classification (NCBI taxonomy): domain Eukaryota; kingdom Metazoa; phylum Chordata; class Actinopteri; order Syngnathiformes; family Syngnathidae; genus Nerophis; species Nerophis ophidion. The sequence goes on from NC_084625.1 coordinate 37,806,780, forward strand.
TATAAATGGAATACAATGATTTGCAAATCCTTTTCAGCCCATATGTAATTGAATGCACTACAAAGATAAGATATTTGATGTTCAAACTCATAAGCTTTATTTTTTTTTGCAAATAATAATTAACTTAGAATTTCATGGCTGCAACACGTGCCAAAGTAGTTGGGAAAGGGCATGTTCACCATTGTGTTACGTCACCTTTTCTTGTAACAACACTCAATAAACGTTTGGAAACTGAGGAAACTAATTGTTGAAGCTTTGAAAGTGGAATTCTTTCCCATTCTTGTATTATGTAGCGCTTCAGTTTGGGGTCTCCGCTGTTGTATTTTACGCTTCATGATGCGCCACACATTTTCGATGGGAGACAGGTCTGGACTGCAGGCGGGCCAGGAAAGTACCCGCACTCTTTTTTTACGAAGCCACACTGTTGTAACACATGATGAATGTGGCTTGGCATTGTCTTGCTGAAATAAGCAGGGGCGTCCATGAAAAAGACGGGGCTTGGATGGCAGCATATGTTGTTCCAAAACCTGTATTTACCTTTCAGCATTAATGGTGTCTTCACAGATGTGTAAGTTACCCATGCCTTGGGCACTAATGCACCCCCATACCATCACAAATGCTGGCTTTTGAACTTTGCGTCGATAACAATCTGGATGGTTCGCTTCCCCTTTGGTCGGGATGACACAATGTCAAATATTTCCACAAACAATTTGAAATGTGGACTCGTCAGACCACAGAACACTTTTCCACTTTGCATCAGTCCATCTTAGATGATCTCGGGCCCAAAGAAGCCGGCGACGTTTCTGGATGATGTTGATCAATGGCTTTTGCTTTGCATAGTAGAGCTTTAATTTGCACTTACAGATGTAGCGACGAACTGTATTTAGTGACAGTGTTTTTTTTAAGTGTTCCTGAGCCCATGTGGTGATATCCTTTAGAGACTGATGTCAGTTTTTGATACAGTGCAGTCTGAGGGATCGAAGGTCACAGTCATCCAATGTTGGTTTCTGGCCAAGCCGCTTACGTGGAGTGATTTCTCCAGATTCTTTGAACCTTTTGATGATATTATGGACCGTAGATGTTGAAATTCCTAAATTTCTTGCAATTGCACTTTGAGAAACATTGTTCTTAAAGTGTTTGACTATTTGCTCACGCAGTTGTGGACAAAGGGGTGTACCTCACCCCATCCTTTCTTGTGAAAGACTGAGCATTTTTTGGGAAGCTGTTTTTATACCCAATCATGGCACCCACCTGTTCCCAATTAGCCTGCACACCTGTGGGATGTTCCAAATAAGTGTTTGACGATCATTCCTCAACTTTATCAGTATTTATTTCCACCTTTTCCAACTTCTTTGTCACGTGTGGCTGGCATCTAATTCTAAAGTTAATGAGTTAATGATTATTTGCACAAAAAAATGTTTGTCTGTTTGAACATCAAATATGTTGTCTTTGTAGCATATTCAACTGAATATGGGTTCAAAATGATTTGCAAATCATTGTATTACATTTATATTTACATATAACACAATTTTCCATCTCATATGGAAACGGGATTTGTATAGCCTTGGTGATTTTATACATTTTCCTAATGACACAAATAGAACATTATTATTTTAGTATTAATATACAACTATAATTATAATTATAACTATAATTAGTATTAATATATGTTCCGGGGGTGATGGAGCTTATCTCAACTGCACACGGGCGGAAGGCGCGGTACACCATGGACAAGTCGCCACCTCATCGCGCGACCCCAAAAAGGACATGCGGTAGAAAATGGATGGATGGAACTTAAATGATTTGCTTTCATTAACAATTGCACTGTAATTGTATTTCAAAAATTGGTGAGGAAAAACTGAAAATATGCTGTGCATTACAAATGGCTGCACAAAAACAAATTATTGATCATATTGTTGTGATTGCACCTTTGTTGCTGTTTTGCATGTATCTGTTTGTTTGTTAACAGGTGTAACTGTGGTTATCTCCAGGAGTCAAAGGTCGTATTAACACCATGACTGGCGTCCATTAAAGCGAAGCTATTTAGGTACTAATAATAATAATGTTTGGTATCAATTAAAATCCAGATGAGCTCTCAATAAAGTCCTGCCAACACTGCAGGATGAACCTCAGCACGCAAGTGTGTGCGCACGAGTGACAATAAACGACTGAAAGCTGCATGCCAGTTGAAATATTGAAATATTGTGACCTGCATCATTGATCAAGACGTTGTTGAGGTTCTCAGGGGGCGAGTGAAGCTGAGACACGACTTGTTTGATTATAATGGACATGAATTATTGATGGATGAACAATATTATTTAGAGCACAGTTTTAAAAGCATGAACTATGTTTCAGGAAGACAAAACAGTCAAAAAAAATAGAGCATTGTTCAATTTAAAGATGTCAGCCATCACAATACATCATGAATTCAAGCGAAGATGAGGGGTTGTTTGCTGCTTACAGTAGTTTTTTGTAATGCTGTAATATATTTGGAGAAAAACCTGAAATATGAAGCTTGCATCAAAAAATGTAATAATTGGGAACACACATAAAAGAAACAGTAAAAAAGATACAAGAATAGCTTTGATCGATATTCATGAACTCAATGTCAATTCTGTTCAACTAAATTAATAAATTGTTCTGTAGTTCACATTTAGAGAAAACTCAAGACTTCTTCAAAGTTATTCTTTTTTGGAGAAGCAACAGACATTTTAGTTTTTTGGGTCAGATTTGCTAACATTGGAAGAAAATAAAATGTTATGCAATTTAGGTTAAAAAGTCAATGTAAGATCTGAAAATGCGTTTATTTCAGTCCAACCTACTCTTTGTTGCAAAAATATTAAAACTAAAAATAAATATAATTTCAAAATGTAATGTGAAATAATGTTGAAGTAGTTGTAATGTGAACACCCACCACTAGCAGTCACTGCATTCCATCCATCCATTTCTACCGCTTGTCCCTTTTTTGGGGTCGCGGGGGGGTGCTGGAGCCTATCTCAGTTGCATTTGGGCGGTAGGCGGGGTATACCCTGGACAAGTCGCCACCTCATCGCAGGGCCAACACAGATAGACAGACAACATTCACACTCACATTCACACACTAGGGCCAATTTATTGTTGCCAATCAACCTATCCCCAGGTGCATGTCTTTGGGGGTGGGAGGAACTCGGTGTAACCGGAGGGAACCCACGCAGTCACGGGGATAACATGCAAACTCCACACACAGAGACCTCGGGCTCGGGATCGAACCCAGGACCTTTGTATTGTGGGGCACATGCACTAACCCCTGTTTCACCGTGCTGCCATTGACACAATGTGTAAATCGTGAATAAAAACAGAATACAATGATTTGCAAATTCGATTGAATAGACTGCAAAGATACTTAACGTTCGAACTGGTAAACTTTGTTATTATATAGCTTGGTTGGTAGAGTGCCTGTGCCAGCAACTTGAGGGTTCCATTTCCACTTACGCCATCCTAGTCACTGCCGTTGTGTCCTTGGGTAAGACACTTTACCCACCTGCTCCCAGTGCCACCCACACTGGTTTAAATGTAACTTAGATATTGGGGTTTCATTATGTAAAGTGATTTGAGTCACTAGAGAAAAGCACTATATAAATATAATTCATTTCACTTTTTTGCAAATATTAGTCATGGGGAGAACATGCAAACTCCACACAGAAAGATCCCGAGCCCGGGATTGAATTCAGGACTACTCGGGACCTTTGTATTGTGAAGCATATGCACTAACCCCTGTCTCACCTTGCTGCTCTACTGCATTACATGTTGTCTAAAGTCAGCTCTAAGTTTCACTGTAATATTGTTTTAATTCTTAAAAAGTGTATTTTTACAGGACTAATAGACCATTAATTTTGTTTCAAACACATTTGTGAGTATGTATATATTTTTAATTGTATGATCATGTATATTGTCATTGAACTGTAAAGACTGGACTCATACACTAGAATGTTTTTAGCTAAATACTGCCACCAGGTGGCAAAAAGTGAGTCACACAAGGACCACCAACAAGAGCAGTTTCTTGAAAATAATGGTTTATGGTTTGAGTTTAGTTCAATAAAATAATTAAATATTGTAAATCAATCAAATAAATAAGTACATTTTGTGAACCAGTTACATTTTATGAATAAATAAATATTGTAAACCGGTTGAATAAATAAGTAAATCTTGTAAATCAGTATTAAACAAATAAGTAAATATTGTACATTAGTATCAAATAAATAGTAAAGAGTAAATTTTATACATCCATATTGAATAAGTAATGTATATTTTATAAGTGCATTTGTCAAATATCACAGATAGGTTTTCCTTTATTGGGCTCATTTATATTTTACAAGCAAAACAAGGTAGTAAAAATATATGAGGCAAATATGTAGTTGTGTAACAATTCTGCATCAGTCACATACTTATAATTTGTAAATTACAAGCCTTTTAAAGTTGTCTTCAGTTCTTGAATGAAATCTGTATAAAATGTTGTTTTGAATTAAACTGGTCCCATATGTACTTTTTCATTGTGCAACACTAACATATCAAAATAATACAGTATAGTGCCGCTAATTGTTGGCTGAAAAGTCGCACATCTCATTGCTAGCAGGCAACTAGACCTCTAATTCTTAGCTATCTTAAATGCTTACATGAATTTACAGTAAAAATATGTATTTATTCATGTTTTTACTTTAAACCTGTAAGGTACAGTGAGCAGGCTGGCCATTATACTATACAATTTATAAAATAATGTGTATTTAAAGGCATTTAAAATTTGTGGAAAAATTGCACTGGGGATACGACAAAATATATTTCAGAAAAAGTTCAAATTAACATATTTCACGACCCCCCCTGCAGTGGACGTCTGTACCAGACATTTTTGTATGGTCAAGCTGGACCCTTCACAGCTTCCAGTATTCAGATTATTAAATTGTTTGAATTACAACTATCTTTGTCTCAGATAGCAGATTGTAATAAATTATTGTTTTTTTAGATTTCTCAGCTCTTCAAAGGCTTGCTTATTTAAAGTTGGTGACTCAACTAATATCAAAACTGCTCTCTTTTGTTCCGAATACCATGTTTCATGTTATCTCATGATATTTTATGTTATCTCATGTTGTCTAATAGTATCTAACACTGTCTCATGTTGTCTTCTCATGCTGGCTAACGTTGTCTAATGTAATCGCATGCTTTACATGTTGTCGGTTTCTAATAACATGTCTCATGTTTTCTCATGTTATTTCATGTTGTCTCATGTTGTCTCATGTTAACTCATGTCATTTCTTGTTATCTCTTGTTTCTAATAAACTGTCTCATGTTATCTCGTGTTCCTCGTGATTTTTATGTTGTCTCATGTTATTTAATGTTGTCTATTGTTTCTACACAAATAATGTGTCATGTTATCTCATATTGTCATGTTGTCCCAGGGTTCTATGTGAATAACACCTCGAGGCTAACAGTGTCATGAGGGCTGTTCTCCTGCCTTTTTTTCCCCCTCTTTTTTCATACTCTCCTCCCTCTTGTGTCTGTAAATCTCCTCCCCGGTCATCAGTTGCAGGTGTGCTGCCAGTCTTCTGAGCCCTCCTGTTTCCAATCAACAACCTGACTTAAACCCAGGATCGCCACCTAGCCAGTGTCAGTTCGTCCGTTGCCTACGGTACAATCAAGCCTGTGCTCACTGACTCTGACCTTTGCCCTGAACCTTTTGTAATTGCTGTATTTTTGTATTTCCTCAGATGGTGGACAGACTTTTTACCCGGATTTCCTGAAGCTGAATTTTTGTTACTACAGATTTATTTTCTCCGTGACTTTTTGTTATTAAATATAGATTCATTTATTGATCCGCACTTGGATTCTTATTTTTTTTTAAACCACAACAAACAGAGCTCCATACCTCACTTGTGTATGTGTTAAACTTCTAACACTGGAGAAAAAACAAGTTGCTCTGAACATTTTTACATCTTCATATTCCAGAGAAGTTAGACAACATTCATTAAGGAATATGTTGCATAAAATGTCATTATCACTTTTATCATTTACATTCTTGCACAGACATCAGCTAAAATTTCAAAAACAAGTTCATATTTGTTATCCAACAGATCAACAAATGTATTATACATTACACGTACATACATTGATTATTTATGCTCGCTAAATTACAACATCATCTGAAATCAAAGAACATGCTAGAATTCATGAATCAGCCTGATATGATTCTTTTACTTTTTTTTATTTTGCATGAATAACATCTACTTTTTAAAAACATATTTGACAATATTAAACTTGCGTTGTGTGCAGCAGGCATGTCCTCACTTTATGATCCACAGAAGACGTTTAATAAAGTTACTTCCACTTGTAGAAAAGTAGTTTTTGTTGAAGGGCTGTACTTTCATTTGTTACCTTTTAGTGGAAGAAGCAACTTGATGTCTCGTCCAGTTAGTTGGTGCTAGAAAAAAACAATAACACGTCAAAACATGAATTTCTCTTACATACTAAAACTTAACTAAATGTTTAAAAAGAAAACTAACACATTATGAAAGAAGACATTTATGTTCATGCATTCATAACAGATGAAAACTTGATTATTACTAAACATTAATGAAGTATAAAGAAAGGTAACTATCAGAAATATTATGTTTCTATACCCAAGGTTTGCCATTTTTGGATGTATTTTATGAAATGAGTGCAAAATATGCTGATTAGGCATGTCCTTATTGTATTTGTAGCCTGGGCTACTGGGTGTGAAGTTGGAGAGGATGTAGGTGGAGGCCCCCTTGGTGTCCTGGGTTATAGATTACCTGACTGACAGACCACAGTACGTTCGACTGCAGGACTGTGTGTCTGATAGGCTGGTCAGCAACACCGGGGCCCCGCAGGGTACAGTCCTCTACCCCTTCCTCTTCACCATTTACACCACCGATTTCTACTATCAATCAGAGTCCTGCCACCTTCAGAAGTTTTCTGATGACTCTGCGATAGTGGGGTGTATTGATGATGGTGATGATAAGGAATACAGGGCACTGGTGGAGGACTTTGTCACATGGTGTTAAAAGAACCACCTCCAGCTCAATGTGACGAAGACCAAGGAGCTGGTTGTGGACCTGGGAAGGAGGAGGAGTACTCTGGCGACCCCTGTTTCAATCAGGGGGGTAGATGTGGACATGGTTGAGGATTATAAATACCTCGGAGTACACATCAACAACAAGCTGAATGTGTCAAAACACGCTGAGGCCCTCTACAAGAAGAGACAGAGCTGCCTCTACTTCCTCAGGAGGCTAGGATCCTTCAACGTCTGTACAAAGATGTTGAAGATGTTCTACGAGTCGGTGGTGGCGAGCGCTTTCTTGTACGCCGTGGCCTGCTGGGGCAGCGGACTGAGAGTAAGGGACGCAAACAGACTGGACAAGTTGGTAGAGAAGGCCAGTAACGTGGTGGGAGTGGAGCTAGTACACTCGTACCTTGCGGAGAGAATGAGCACGTTCAGTGGAAGGCTCAGACTCCCTAAATGTAACACGGAACGACACAGGAGGTCCTTCATACAGACAGCCATCAGACTGTATAATGCATATGTTCCTTCTTGACTGCACTTAAATGTAGAATATATGTAGAATATATTTATATTATTCATATATTATATATATAATATATGTCATATATTATTCAATATTATTATTGTTTATTGTGAGCGAACTGTGGAGCTGAATTTCCCCCAGGGATCAATAAAGTACTTTCTATTCTATTCTATTCTATTCTCTTTGACATAAGCATGATTATGATTGTGTATTAACTATGATAGTTGAAGAAGACTGAGCACAGATAAAACCAATAATGTCTGCACTAACAATATTGCATTTTTGAAGCTACTGCACGAAAACTATCATTGGACTGCAAATACTGAAAGTCTGGGTATATGTTATACATGAATTAGAAAAAATACATCATTTTAATTCATAATTAACTAATAAATACTAATAAATTATTTGAAAAATAACAAAAAATTAGAATTGACCAGAAAATGATTAAGTAAATACAAAATATGGCACACATACCGCAATATTATACATTTATTAAACTAAAAACAATCATAAAATTATAAAAACGTTTATTTCCCACTTTTTTTATTGCAATATAAAATAAAAATAATGTGCAGGTTAAATACTGAAAGGCGTCACAGATGGAGTTGAGACGTTTGGGGTTACTTTAATTTTCTGTGTGTATTGTTCATTGGGTTATAGGTGATTAAACCTAAAGGTTAAGAGTATTTTATATTTCAACATTGCACTTTTGCAGATTGCTGTCTTTCTGTGATATACTGAAGATTCAAAGACATGTTGCCTCCACTTTAGACGAGCGTACTTCCTGCTTACATCATCACAACATCTTGAATCATTAATGTTGTTTTACTGATAAAAGACTTACAAAAAAAATTCAGTGGAGGAAAACTTGGTGCATCACTACTTTTTTCAATATTGTATTGACATAAAAAATAAACATATAATAATGTACATGAACATGTGCTGTGTCAGTTCCTGATTGAAGTAGTCACTGTTGAGCGAGACATGAGTAAACAGAAATAAAATAAATCAGACCCACATCGTACTTCTCCTGGTGCCCTCTGGTTACTGGCACTGCTTCCAAAGGATGACTGGAAGTTGTGGATGGTTTCTTGAAGAATCTGCCTTTCTCTCCCCTGAGCAAAGCACACACTTTTGGTATTTCATAATCCACTTAGTGTGCTTGTCTTCATGTATATGCTGAATATATGCCCATTAATAGAACACTGCCCTGTGATGAGGTGGCGACTTGTCCAGGGTGTACACCGCTTTCCACCCGATTGTAGCTGAGATAGGCTCCAGCGCCCCCCGCAACCCCAAAGGGAATAAGCGGTAGAAAATAGATGGATGGATGATAGCACACCCATTACTGGGAGGAGGAGATGCAAATATAATAATATAGCACTCACAATATGATTAATCAAAACCTAAACTGTTTTTGTTTGTCTATTCGGCATGTTTGAAATGTACATACAAACTGTCAGTTACGCACAAATGGCTACAAGAAAGGAGGCGATCTCTGCAATGACATACAATGGAGACCATTTCGCTTGTCAACATATTTATACAGTCAGAAATAAAAATATTAGACATGCTGTCAATTCAGCAATATCCTTTTATAATTTAGAGTCGCTTGATAACGGCTGATTGGAGTCAACAGACTGCTGGCGTTTTTTTATTACCGTTGTTTTTTCATATTAATACAAACTATACTATATCCACTATCAAAAAACTTCTTGTAATATGCAATTTTTTACATCTATATAGTTTCAGTGCACCAACACTGACCACAACTTCAGAAAGCTAAAAATCACGTCTGTTGTCTAGATTGCACTTCTAAAAATGTGGTAGAAATTATTGTTGTGTGGTGCATGGTTCACAGCATAGCAAAAAATCACAAGTTGGATGTCATGAATGTACAGTCAACAAGTGTTTCCATGTTGACAGCAAATAGCATAAACAAATAACATATTTTAATAATTTTGTATTTGTTATCAAATTTAAACACAATCTTAGTACTTCACCTTTAACACACCCACTAATAGTACACACAATTTTACACTTTGTACACTATTATTAGTAGTCCTTACCAGAGGTGGGACCAAGTCATTGTTTTGCAAGTCACAAGTAAGTCTCAAGTCTTTGCCCTCAAGTCTCGAGTCAAGTCTCGAGTCAAGTCCCGAGTCAAGACAGGCAAGTCCGAGTCAAGTCCAAAGTCAATACTGGAAAGTCTCAAGTCAAGTCCCAAGTCCTGCATTTTGGGTTTCGAGTCATTTCAAGTCTTTTTAACCACAGACTAATATATGTACACGGATTGTGTATGCTTTTAAAACGCTGTATGTATTTATTATTTTTTTTAAAAACAGTGCTGACATTGCACTTCATAATAGCACTATTAACCAGTTATTCAAAACATTTAACTCATTCTTTTACAGTATAAACACATTTGAAAAAACAAGTGCAACTGTACTTATTTGCACAAAAGTGTTAACATTGTATTTCCATGGAATATTGCATTGTAACTAGTTCATCAGCAGTTTATATCATGTTGTTACCTTATCTCATTGATTTCATCTCATACTGTATGTGTTTATGTGTGCGTACACATGAAAAACAACAAATACATGAACATAACAATGAACAGAGTTGTATTTTTTTAGATGTCAGGGCTCTACGGAATATGTACACATATTCTTAATATAGTATACATTTTAATTGACCTTTATTTGACTATGTTTGTCTTTTTGTAGGTGGCTAAAATACGCGGTGCTGCAGACCGCCGTCTAACGTTACGTTACTGTGTGTGATACATTCACTAACGTAACGTTATGTGTAGGTACCTCATGCAACCCTGCCTAAAAAAAAATCACTTGACAAAAAGTATGAATAAGGTAGCGAACTGCAGTGGACGCAACAGATTGCCGTGTTTGCAATGACGTTATAACCAGAGACATATTATAAGTAGACGCAGAATTGGCTGCTGTGACGCAAGCAATTTGGCCGCCATCTTGAAGTGGTGATGCAAGCAGCCTAAACTGACAGTTGACAGGTAGAAAACAAAGATGCTGGGCTGGTATTCAGCGTTTTCCTGCTCAAATGAGCAGACTGATGAAAATAGGAATTGGAGGATTACTTTTCACAAGTAAGAATTTACATTAACATACTATTGGTTGTATTTTGTGAAAATAATATCACCACAGAGTTAAGCAGGAGCAAAGAACTACAATATTTGTATGTGAAAATCACAAAGAAATCTTCTAGGGGAGGTTGACCCCACTACAGGTATTTGGTTTACAAACTTTCAGGCCCACCTCAAACAAAATTCACTAGCCGCCATTGATTATGATGCATTCTCATTTTATTGTAACCACAGATAAGTCTTCAAGTAACAATATTCAAATACTAACTTTGTTGAGTAAGACAGAATTTGGTTTTATTCCTAATCCAGTGAAACACATTGGTGGTTTTAGCTGAAATAAAGACTTTCAGGTGTTTATATATGTTCAAGTATTTAGCAGACACTTTTATCCAAAGCAACATACATGAAAAATACATATAAAACAATCACTGTAAACATGATCATTTAAAGGAAGAATGTAATAGAAAATATCAATACAAAGTGTCAAGACAGAATAAACTCTCTGCTGTTGCAGCAACAGAGATAAAGTCTATAACAGTGGTTCTCAACCTTTTTTCAGTGATGTACTTCCTGTGAACATTTTTTTTAATTCAAGTACCCCCTAATCAGAGCAAAGCATTTTGGGTTGAAAAAAGAGATAAAGAAGTAAAATACAGCACTATGTCATCAGTTTCTGATTTATTAAACTGTATAACAGTGCAAAATATTGCAAAATTGTAGTGGTCTTTCTTGAACTATTGAAAAAAAAAAGATGTAAATATAACTAAAAACTTGTTGAAAAATAAATTAGTGATTCAATTATAAATAAAGATTTCTACATATAGAAGTAATCATCAACTTAAAGTGCCCTCTTTGGGGATTGTAATAGAGATCCATCTGGATTCATCAACTTCATTCTAAAGATTTCTTCACAAAATATAAATCTTTAACATCAATATTTATGGAACATGTCCACAAAAAAATCTAGCTGTCAACACTGAATATTGCATTGTTGCATTTCTTTTCACAGTTTATGCATTCACATTAATATTTTGTTGAAGTATTTTTCAATAAATATATTCATAATGGATTTTGAATTGTTGCTATTTTTAGAATATTAAAAAAATATATCATGTACCCCTTGGCATACCTTCAAGTACCCCCATTTGAGAACCACTGGTCTATAGGTCCGTAAGATATATAGATATCTAATCTATTCATACATTGTTTATGTAGGATATACGCATGTATATACAACCTAATCATATTGTTTCTTCAACTTCAAAATAGCTGACTGTTTTTTTTCCCCTTCTCTGGGATTATATTCCCAGTTTTGATCTCAGACGTCTGGTCACTTATAGCACATTCTATTACTGTTAAGCAAATTATGAACACGCCAAGACATGTATCCTTTATCATAGTTACACGTATGACAAAAAAGCGCGTGAATGTAAGTGGTATTCAGTGAGTTAATATGAATTAAATGTGCTGACAGTTCATTGCTTCCTGCCAAATGAATTGCACTGAGTGGAGCGGATCACCACTCCAAGATGGCGGCCCTGCGTCTCGTCTGCAGCAATAGGCAGTAGCGCTCGATGCTGCGTTTACTTAAAAGATGTCTATTATTATAACGTTAGCAGCGAGTTTACAGCCTCACTGATTTAACTGCACAACAAATAAAAGTCACGTTACTCAGCCAATAAACGTTAGCTTACATTCAAAACGTACCCTTCTTTGTGCAACTTCAAATGTCGAAGTTGTAAATTGATGATTCTCCGTCTGTAATCTTCCAACCGCATGATTTGCATACGGCAATTCCTGTTTTGTTGACCAAGTCGTAGTTTTAATAACCGGACGAAACACTTTATGGCATAATTTTCTTCACTTATTCTTCTGTTGTTTGAAAGCTCTTCTTCGTTGGTTTTCCTGCAATTTGATTGGCTGAATGCTGTGTGACGAAAACAACGTGGATGTAATTTGATTGGCTGTAATTTGATTGGCTGTTGTACTGACAGGTAGCGCACAGGTTGTCATCGCACACATGTTGACAGACACGCGTACACAATGGAAGATACGGAGCGCTCCTGAATAACTTTTTAATCGTTGGGTTTTGGGGAAAGTAGCAAGTCATGTCAAGTCAAAAGGCTCAAGTCCAAGTCAAGTCACAAGTCATTGATGTTAAAGCCTAAGTCGAGTTGCAAGTCTTTTTAAATTTTGTCAAGTCGAGTCTAAAGTCATCAAATTCATGACTCGAGTTTGACTCGAGTCCAAGTCATGTGACTCGAGTCCACACCTCTGGTCCTTACTGTTAGAACTTAAAGCGAAAGTGTACTTTTTGGGGAATTTTGCCCTTCATTAACAATCCTTATGTAAGACAAGAACACATGTGTTTTTATAAATAGTAAATAAATGTAATCAAAAGTCGGTTTACAATGAAGCCAATGGTAGCCACTCTATTCTGCCTATAAAGCTGTTAAGAAACATCCAAACACCTCCATCAAGGTTTTATATAAACATTGTAAGTATATATTTAATGAAGTAACATGAACATTTAGTGAAGTGAATTATGTTTATATAGCGCTTTTCTCTAGTGACTCAAAGCGCTTTACATAGTGAAACCCAATATCTAAGTTACATTTAAACCAGTGTGGGTGGCAATGGGAGCATGTGGGTAAAGTGTCTTGCCCAAGGACACAACGGCAGTGACTAGGATGGTGGAAGCGGGGATCGAACCTGCAACCCTCAAGTTGGTGGCACGGCCACTCTATCAACCGAGCTATACCGCCCCTATTTATAATAAGATGTAATATTTACCTATTTCGTTTATTTTAAGCATACGCTGCACATTAATATAAAAAACGCATCACGACTTTCTCTCTTTTTTTCAACAACATCACTGATTATTATTTACTGCAGACTTTATGAGGTCCAACAAACATAATAAAACATAATTTACTGTATAATGTCTGCTGTCATTATGGTCCCGACTGCTAGGGATGTTTATATATTCCGTTTAGATGAAGAATGACTCATAATCCTCACGATGAGAAGGGGGGTGGAACGAAAAGTCGTTTTATTCTTGCCATTCACGGTTCTAAATTGACTGTCAAAGTGTACCAACTTGTCGGAATACATCCTCATTCTTCTACTATTAAGGTGAGAGACATTATTTATGATCTAGAATAAACTTCCACAAGCTCCGACGCAAGAAAGCAGCTCACCAGTCGACAATGTCAACATAGGCACATAAGCCAGTGATCACGGCACCGCTATAAATATATAGCGGTAAATATAAGTTTGTCTGCGTTCGCGCTTTTAATAGCAATATCACTAATACTTGGTTAATATTCAAGTTGCAAAATGTAAATAGAGTATTGTTGGTACTTTTTGGATGGTTATATAGAAGGCTTTATAAGCCAAATAGAGGACCTCCCATTAGCTCCACTGTAAGTGAACAGTTATTTACAAGTTAGAATGCATTAAAAAAATATAGTCGTCGTTTTGTCTTTCATAATGATTGTGAACTATAGGCAAAATAAAAATAAAAAAGTGCAGTTCCCTTTAATTTTAATCTTAGTAGATCAGACCTTTAGAGTGTAACCACTTTTGATGCATTTGCAAATGTTTGATCATAGTTGTGTTGTTGAAATATCCAACACATTGCCTCACACACTGACGTTATACAAATCAGCTTTGTTTCTCTTCTTTGCACTTAAAGTAAGTCTACACAGTTGCCATTACATACACGTTAGGCTAACTGATTAGCAACTGTTTCAGCTAGCTGCTATGCTACAACATGTAATTTACAAACTCCGTTTCCATATGAGTTGGGAAATTGCGTTAGATGTAAATATAAATGGAATACAATGATTTGCAAATCATGGAACTATCGTGGGATCACACTCCTCAGCCTTCCCGGTAAGGTTTATTCAGGTGTACTGGAGAGGAGGCTACGTCGGATAGTCGAACCTCGGATTCAGGAGGAACAGTGTGGTTTTCGTCCTAGTCGTGGAACTGTGGACCAGCTCTATACTCTCGGCAGGGTTCTTGAGGGTGCATGGGAGTTTGCCCAACCAGTCTACATGTGCTTTGTGGACTTGGAGAAGGCATTCGACCGTGTCCCTCGGGAAGTCCTGTGGGGAGTGCTCAGAGAGTATGGGGTATCGGACTGTCTTATTGTGGCGGTCCGCTCACTGTACGATCAGTGCCAGAGCTTGGTCCGCATTGCCGGCAGTAAGTCGAACACATTTCCAGTGAGAGTTGGACTCCGCCAAGGCTGTCCTTTGTCACCGATTCTGTTCATAACTTTTATGGACAGAATTTCTAGGCGCAGTCAAGGCGTTGAGGGGTTCCGGTTTGGTAACCGCAGGATTAGGTCTCTGCTTTTTGCAGATGATGTGGTCCTGATGGCTTCATCTGACCGGGATCTTCAGCTCTCGCTGGATCGGTTCGCAGCCGAGTGTGAAGCGACCGGAATGAGAATCAGCACCTCCAAGTCCGAGTCCATGGTTCTCGCCCGGAAAAGGGTGGAATGCCATCTCCGGGTTGGGGAGGAGACCCTGCCCCAAGTGGAGGAGTTCAAATACCTAGGAGTCTTGTTCACGAGGGAGGGAAGAGTGGATCGTGAGATTGACAGGCGGATCGGTGCGGCGTCTTCAGTAATGCGGACGTTGTACCGATCCGTTGTGGTGAAGAAGGAGCTGAGCCGGAAGGCAAAGCTCTCAATTTACCGGTCGATCTACGTTCCCATCCTCACCTATGGTCATGAGCTTTGGGTCATGACCGAAAGGATAAGATCACGGGTACAAGCGGCCGAAATTAGTTTCCTCCGCCGTGTGGCGGGGCTCTCCCTTAGAGATAGGGTGAGAAGCTCTGCCATCCGGGAGGGAGTCAAAGTAAAGCCGCTGCTCCTTCACATCGAGAGGAGCCAGATGAGGTGGTTCGGGCATCTGGTCAGGATGCCACCCGAACGCCTCCCTAGGGAGGTGTTTAGGGCACATCCAACCGGTAGGAGGCCACGGGGAAGACAAAGGACACGTTGGGAAGACTATGTCTCCCGGCTGGCCTGGGAACGCCTCGGGATCCCCCGGGAAGAGCTAGACGAAGTGGCTGGGGAGAAGGAAGTCTGGGTTTCCCTGCTTAGGCTGTTGCCCCCGCGACCCGACCTCGGATAAGCGGAGTATGATGGATGATGGATGGATTTGCAAATCCTTTTCAACTCATATTCAATTGAATGCACTACAAAGACAAGATATTTGATGTTCAAACTCATAAACTTTTTTTTTTTTTTTACAAATAATAATTGATTTAGAAATTCATGGCTGCAGCACGTGCCAAAGTAGTTGGGAAAGGGCATGTTCACCACTGTGTTACATCACCTTTTTTTTTAACAATACTCAATAAACGTATGGGAACTGAGGAAACTAATTGTTGAAGCTATGAAAGTGGAATTGTTTCCCATTCTTGTTTTACATAGAGCTTGAGTCGTTCAACAGTCCGGGGTCTCCGCTGTCGTATTTTACGCTTCATAATGCGCCACACATTTTTAATGGTAGACAGGTCTGGACTGCAGGCCAGGAAAGTACCCGCACTCTTTTTTAACAAAGCCACGCTGATGTAACACGTGCTAAATGTGGCTTGGCATTGTCTTGCTGAAATAAGCAGGGGCGTCCATGCGCTTAGATGGCAGCATATGTTGTTCCAAAACCTGTATGTACCTTTCAGCATTAATGGTGCCTTCACAAATGTGTAAGTTACCCATGTCTTGAACATTAATGCACCCCCATACCATCACAGATGCTGGCTTTTAAACTTTGGGTTGATAACAGTCTGGATGGTTCGCTTCCCCTTTGGTCCGGGTGACACGATGTTGAATATTTCCAAAAACAAATTGAAATGTGGACTCGTCAGACCACAGAACACTTTTCCACTTTGCATCAGTCCATCTTAGATGATCTCGGGCCCAGAGAAGCCGGCGGC
The DNA here is from genome assembly GCF_033978795.1 of Nerophis ophidion. Taxonomy (NCBI): domain Eukaryota; kingdom Metazoa; phylum Chordata; class Actinopteri; order Syngnathiformes; family Syngnathidae; genus Nerophis; species Nerophis ophidion. The sequence goes on from NC_084625.1 coordinate 37,823,433, forward strand.
GTTTCTGGATGTTGTTCATAAATGGCTTTCGCTTTGCACAGTAGAGCTTTAACTTGCACTTACAGATGTAGTGACGAACTGTATTTAGTGACAGTGGTTTTCTGAAGTGTTCCTGAGCCCATGTGGTGATATCCTTTAGAGATTGATGTCGGTTTTTGATACAGTGCCGTCTGAGGGATCGATGGTCACGGTCATTCAATGTTGGTTTCCGGCCATGCCGCTTACGTGGAGTGATTTCTCCAGATTCTCTGAACGTTTTGATGATATTATGGACCGTAGATGTTGAAATCCCTAAATTTTTTGCAATTGCACTTTGAGAAACGTTGTTCTTAAACTGTTTGACTATTTGCTCACGCGGTTGTGGACAAAGGGGTGTACCTCACCCCATTCTTTCTTGTGAAAGACTGAGTAATTTTTGGGAAACTGTTTTTATACTCAATCATGGCACCTACCTGTTCCCAATTACCCTGCACACCTGTGGGGTGTTACAAATAAGTGTTTGAGGAACATTCCTCAACTTTATCAGTATTTATTGCCACCTTTCCCAACTTGTTTGTCACGTGTTGCTGGCATCAAATTCCAAAGTTAATGATAATTTGCACAAAAAATAATGTTTACCAGTTTGAACATCAAATATGTTGTCTTTGTAGCATATTCAACTGACTATGGGTTGAAAATTATTTGCAAATCATTGTATTCCGTTTATATTTACATCTAACACAATTTCCCAGCTCATATGGAAACGGGGTTTGTAGCATTTACGTGATATTTTGGGAAAAAGTTATAGTTATTTTCCCTGATATCACATCAAGTTTATTTGACCATTACTGTACAACATTACATTGTATAATGTGAATAGAATTATACGCACCTTCCCAGCATTCAACTCTGATATTGCTGCCAGTATTTGCTGTCTGGGTCCATCCGTCTTAATGCCGAGCTCTCTCAGGTCTCCATCTGTTAGAGTCAGAAAAGCTTCCATGTCCACCTAGAAAACGATACGTTATATGAATATTACATTCTCCATTTCATATTTTTGTTTGCATTTCACAATACTTTAATGGCTACAGAAAATAATGAATACCTCCTGCTCTTCAAATATGGGTTGGTATTTCTCCAAGGAGAGTTTTTTCAGGATACCCAACAGCTCATCTACAACAATGAGATCATAAAATGTGATTTTAGGGAAACACAATCAAGTTATTTTAGCTGAAACATTTGGAGGGTTTCTGCATCAGCTAACCAAGCAGCGGGTAAAGTGGCCCCTAGCATGTTCTAAAATACAATAAACATGCAGGCTCTGTTTTATAACCAGATTGATTATAATCTACATTGATTGTTTCAGGTTATAAAATAAAATAAGAAAATGTTCGATTCTGACTGAAGAAGTTACCATCATCTGTGATGGTTCCACTGCTGGAGCCGCCACTGCTCTTTGAGCAAGGATGCGAGGAGGCTGAGGATAAGGAGTCTCCTGGCCCACAAGGAGGCTTGGGGGTCGAAGAGGGAGAAGGGGTCAAGGTGGGTGATGTGCTCTTGGATGTGGAAGAATTCCCTGACTGAGGTCTTCTCTTCAAGTCCAACTTCTACCAGCAAAGGAAAACATGAGTGAATTTCTCAACTAAGACTTTAGACTTCAATCAAGTCTTTTCAAAAGAAAACAGAACAGACCCTTCTTGGAGGGACATCAGGGGCAGTCAGGATCGCATCAGGAAGAGTCAGGTTGGCATCAGGAAGTGTCAGGCTGGCGGTTGCAGAGGGAAGTGGCGGTGGACTCTGTGGTTTCTCTACAGTTTGAGTGTTGACATCAATCAGGCCAGCAGCTCTCTTCCTTTGAGCTGCTATCTGGGCCAGAACACCATCGGCACTACCCCCTAATGGGAAGAATTGAGAAAATTAATTTATCTATTTTCTATTCTGCTTGTATTCAATAACATCACAGGATGGCTGCAGTCTATCCCAGCTGCCTATGGGCAAGATACGAGGTACACCTTGGACTAGACGTGGACTGGACATTGAGAGTATTGGGAGTTTTCTGATTAATAATTGGTCCATGAATGGCCATTTATTTGATTGGTATGAAACATCCATCCATCCATCCATTTTCTACCGCTTATTCCCTTTCGGGGTCGCGGGGGGTGCTGGCGCCTATCTCAGCTACAATCGGGCGGAAGGCAGGGTACACCCTGGACAAGTCGCCACCTCATCGCAGGGCCAACACAGATAGACAGACAACATTCACACTCACATTCACACACTAGGGCCAATTTTAGTGTTGCCAATCAACCTATCCCCAGGTGCATGTTTTTGGAAGTGGGAGACATATGATTTTCAAATGTGGCAAACCTTTAAATAAAACTAAATATGGGATCCTTCATGTAGTTTATAGGTGAGATATATTTCAAGCTGGCTGACAATTTATTCATGAATGTGACAGAAATGAGCTGCTGCCTGCTCTTCTTAAGTCTCCTATTTGTCAATTTACACACAGTATGTATTTTTGCCAAAGATATATTCTATTTTGTCTCCACACCCCATCAGTCTCTGCCATGTTGCAATTTGATTGAATCATGGAACATAAAAACTTGCCGCGCTCTTTAATGAGTGTTTCTAGCTTGGCTCTTAAAGCAGAAATATTTATTTACTCTCACAAGATCTCGTCGCCGAGTGATTATGAAGACAGATGTCAACAATACTACAATACGAACGTCGACACCTACTCAATGGCCTAGTGGTTAGAGTGTCCGCACTGAGATCGGTAAGTTGTGTGTCATACCAAAGACTATAAAAAAATGGGACCCATTGCCTCCCTGCTTGGCACTCAGCATCAATGGTTGGAATTGGGGGTTAAATCACCATAAATTATTCACGGGCGCGGCACCGCTGCTGCCCACTGCCCACTGTGTGTGTCTCTGGCGTTGCCGGCAGTGAGAGGCGACGGGCTGGGTGGCAATTCTCGTCCACGTTGGAGTTCAACCCAGTGGACGAGAGGGTAACTTCCCTCCGCCTTCGGGTGGGGGGACGGGTCCTGACTGTTGTTTGTGCTTACGCACCAAACAGCAGTTCAGAGTACCCACCCTTTTTGGGTACACTCAAGTGAGTACTGGAAAGTGCTCCCCCGGGTGATTCCCTTGTCCTACTGGGGGACTTCAACGCTCATGTTGGCAACGACAGTGAAACCTGGAGAGGCGTGATTGGGAAGAATGGTCGCCCGGATCTAAACCCGAGTGGTGTTTTGTTATTGGACTTTTGTGCTCGTCACGGATTGTCCATAACAAACACCATGTTCAAACATAAGGGTGTCCATATGTGCACTTGGCACCAGGACACCCTAGGCCGCAGTTCCATGATCGACTTTGTAGTTGTGTCATCGGATTTGCGGCCTCATGTTTTGGACACTCGGGTGAAGAGAGGGGCGGAGCTTTCTACCGATCACCACCTGGTGGTGAGTTGGCTGCGATGGTGGGGGAGGATGCCGGACAGACCTGGCAGGCCCAAGCGCATTGTAAGGGTCTGCTGGGAACGTCTGGCAGAGTCTCCTGTCAGAGAAAGTTTCAATTCACACCTCCGGGAGAACTTTGAACATGTCACGAGGGAGGTGCGGGACATTGAGTCTGAGTGGACTATGTTCCGAACCTCTATAGTCGAGGCAGCTGATTGGAGCTGTGGCCGCAAGGTTGTTGGCGCCTGTCGTGGCGGTAATCCCAGAACCCGTTGGTGGACACCAGCAGTGAGGGATGCCGTCAAGCTGAAGAAGGAGTCCTATCCAGATAGGACTCCTTCTTCAGCTTTTGGCTCATAGGACTCCGTAGGCAGTGGACGGGTACCGACGGGGCCAAGCGGTGTGCAGCTTTAGCGGTCGCGGAGGCAAAAACTCGGACATGGGAAGAGTTCGGGGAATCCATGGAAAACGACTTCCGGACGGCTTTGAAGCGATTCTGGACCACCATACGCCGCCTCAGGAAGGGGAAGCAGTGCACTATCAACACCGTGTATGGTGCGGATGGTGTTCTGCTGACTTCAACTGCGGATGTTGTGGATCGGTGGAAGGAATACTTCAAAGACCTCCTCAATCCCACCAACACGTCTTCCTTTGATGAAGCGGTGCCTGGGGATTCTGTGGTGGGCTCTCCTATTTCTGGGGATGAGGTTACTGAGATAGTCAAAAAGCTTCTCGGTGGCAAGAGATGAGATCCGCCCGGAGTTCCTTAAGGCTCTGGATGCTGTGGGGCTGTCTTGGTTGACAAGACTCTGCAGCATCGCGTGGACATCGGGGGCGGTACCTCTGGATTGGCAGACCGGGGTGGTGGTCCCTCTCTTCAAGAAGGGGGACCGGAGGATGTGTTCTAACTATCGTGGGATCACACTCCTCAGCCTTCCCGGTAAGGTTTATTCAGGTGTACTGGAGAGGAGGCTACGCCGGTTAGTCGAACCTCGGATCCAGGAGGAACAGTGTGGTTTTCGTCCTGGTCGTGGAACTGTGGACCAGCTCTATACTCTCGGCAGGGTTCTTGAGGGTACATGGGAGTTTGCCCAACCAGTCTACATGTGCTTTGTGGACTTGGAGAAGGCATTCGACCGTGTCCCTCGGGAAGTCCTGTGGGGAGTGCTCAGAGAGTATGGGGTACCGGACTGTTTTATTGTGGTGGTCTGCTCCCTGTATGATCAGTGTCAGAGCTTGGTTCGCATTGCTGGCAGTAAGTCGGTCACGTTTCCAGTGAGGGTTGGACTCCGCCAAGGCTGTCCTTTGTCACCGATTCTGTTCATAACTTTTATGGACAGAATTTCTAGGCGCAGCCAAGGCGTTGAGGGGTTCCGGTTTGGTGGCCGCGGGACTGGGTCTCTGCTTTTTGCAGATTATGTGGTCCTGATGGCTTCATCTGGCCGGGATCTTCAGCTCTCGCTGGATCGGTTCGCAGCCGAGTGTGAAGCGACCGGAATGAGAATCAGCACCTCCAAATCCGAGTCCACGGTTCTCGCCCGGAAAAGCGTGGAGTGCCATCTCCGGGTTGGGGAGGAGACCCTGCCCCAAGTGGAGGAGTTCAAGTACCTAGGAGTCTTGTTCACGAGTGGGGGAAGAGTGGATCGTGAGATCGACAGGCGGATTGGTGCGGCATCTTCAGTAATGCGAACGTTATATCGATCTGTTGTGGGAAAAAAGGAGCTGAGCCGGAAGGCAAAGCTCTCAATTTACCGATCGATCTACGTTCCCATCCTCACCTATGGTCATGAGCTTTGGGTCATGACCGAAAGGATAAGATCACGGGTACAAGCGGCCGAAATGAGTTTCCTCCGCCGGGTGGCGGCCATCCGGGAGGAACTCAAAGTAAAGCCGCTGCTCCTTCACATCGAGAGGAGCCAGATGAGGTGGTTCGGGCATCTGGTCAGGATGCCACCCGAACGCCTCCTTAGGGAGGTGTTTAGGGCACGTCCAACCGGTAGGAGGCCACGGGGAAGACCCAGGACACGTTGGGAAGACTATGTCTCCCGGCTGGCCTGGGAACGCCTCGGGATCCCCTGGGAATAGCTAGACGAAGTGGCTGGTGAGAGGGAAGTCTGGGCTTCCCTGCTTAGGCTGCTGCCCCCGCGACCGGACCTCGGATAAGCGGAAGATGATGGGTGGATGGATAGTGTGTGTGTGACAATCATTGGTACTTTAACTTTACTTTAACTTTAACTTGACATAAACAGAACATCAACTCATCCATTTTCTACCGCTTGTCCCCTTCGGAGTCATTTTTCATAAAAATTACCTCTTTGACGCTCACATTTTATTTCAACATAAGTAGTAGACCATATATTTCGACATCAACATAAGTGGACACCTTTTATTAAGATAAACAGTGGACTAGAACCTGATGACTTGATCAAAGACAGCTGTTGACAGAGGTGTATAGCAATGCACTACATTGAGTCAATTGAATTTAATTAAGTTACTTTTTGGATATGTTGTACTTGTCAACATAGTTTTAACACAACATACTTTTTACTTTTGATTGAGCATTTTTGTTTAGGAGATACGCTACTTTTATTTCATTACTTTAAGTTCCATTCTGACCGCATAAATTTATTATCCATCCATTAACCCATTTACTACCGCTTGTCCGTTGCAGGGTCTTGGGGAGCTGGAGCCTATATCATCATTATATTTCATTATAATCTATTGATTATTGATTACTTGCAAAGATGTATTCATTTGGCTTAGAGCAGGGGTGTCAAACGTCAGGCCAGCGGGATGAGTTGGCTAAGTATAAAAATGAGCCGACATTTTTGAATGAAAGAAACTGCTCTCCTCACTGTGTCCAATAGCAATTCTTTGTATCTTTGTAGATCAGAGGTCGGCAACCTTTACCACTCAAAGAGCCATTTTGGCCCGCTTCACAAAATAAAGAAAACAATGGGAGCCACAAAATTCTTTTGAAATTTAAAATGAAATAACACAGCGTACGAAGTTTTCTTTCGCTTTGTGCTATGTATAAACCAGGGGTCTCACACACGGCCCGCACCTTATTATGAATATTTAATAATAGTGCTGTCCGTGGGTTTTATTTGAATGCCGCTTGACAACATCACATTTGCCAACCATCCCAATTTTATCGGGAGACTTCCGAATTCCAGAGCAACTATTCTTTCTAATGTTTACTGGTTTTCACCTTAACAACAATGATAAGGATGTGGTATAAAGGCAATGCGTTTGGCGCCCTCTACAACAGTAACATACAGCTTACCAGCCCATTCACATGTTGTATGTGGCTTCTGCAGCCACACATGAGAGACTGCAAGGCATACTTGGTCAACAGTCATACAGGTTACACTGAGGGTTGTGATATAAACACAACAATGCCGCCCACCTCAACCGACACACTGAGGGGGTGGGGGGGTGTATAATGTAGCCCGGAAGAGTTAGGGATGCATGTGATTCTTGGTATTTCTTCTGTTGTGTATATATTGTGGTACAGTGCTGATGTTCTCCCGAAATGTGTTTGTCATTCTTGTTTAGTGTGGGTTCACAGTGTGGCGTATATTAGTAAAAGTGTTAAAATTGTTTATATCACAACCCTCAGTGTAAACTGTATGGCTGTTGAACAAGTATGCCTTGCAGTCACTTACGCTTGGTGCCAGCAGCCGCACACTAAATGTGACCGGCCGGCACTCAGATAGCATAGTATAATAGCGGACGTGACGACATAAACGAGAGGACGTGTAAGGCATTGCCATCACGGCACACCCTCAATATTGTTATCCGGGGGAAAATCTGAGAATGTTATCCCGGGAGATTTCTGGGAGAGGCACTGAAATCCGTAAACCTCCAGGAAAAATGGGGGCGTCGGCAAGTATGTAGCTGAGCCACATCAGAGTGATCAAAGAACCGCATGCGGCTCCGTAGCCGCGGGTTGCCGACCCCTGTTGTAGATGATGCTAAAATGTAATGGGTCCCATTTTTTTATAGTCTTTGGTATGACTCGGCCGGGATTTGAACTCACAACCTACCGATCTCAGGGCGGACACTCTACATATGTAAAAAAAAATAAAATAAACATGTTAGAGCACCAGACAAGGAAAATGAGCAAACTACATCAATATAATCTTGTAATTTGATTTTGATATTATTTTTCTATCATGATAACATTGAAAATTAACACCATGATGAACATGATCACATCATTTATTCAGAAAGTATAAATAACGACAAATAAATATAGAATAATTCTATCCGCAACATGTAAGTGTAAAAAAACAACAACATTATTATTTGTACATTTGCAGAATGTACTTGTTTTATTTTTAAACAAAGAAAACAATCTGAAGTTGTCTTTATTTTTAAGTTATCGTGCCGTGATTTTACCAGTCCGGCCCACTTGGCCGTTGTTTTTGCTACATGTGGCCCCCGATCTACAATGAGTTTGACACCCCTGGCTTAGAGGGTAATTTTGTCATGACTCATATTCATTTGGCCATTACAAAGACTTGACTTTGTGTCACCAATCTAGCGTATGTACTAGTGTAGTTTGACTCCATTTCACCTATCAAAAGCAGCATAGCAATCACATAACCACACTCAAACTACACACTGTAAAAAGGGACATGATATCATACTCTCCAATGTTTACTTACAAACTATGAAAAATAACATTTATACATTTATATCATCTTTGTCAGTAGAAATGTTCACATTGCAAAAATTCTACTTCCAACTTGAGAAAATCTATTGTAGCAAGTCAAAGATGCTCGCATATGCTAACATGAGTGTTGTGTCATGAGTGTAAAATGTGCATGTTTTGTAATACATGTTGTAGTATTGTCTATATCGCTCGCTCTCAAACTCATACTCACACACACACACACACACACACACACACACACAGGCACACAAGCACATGCACAAACACACTTATACACACCCACACACGCGCACACACACACGCACAGTTTTTTCTCAAAAGACTAACTAAATATTTTACCAGAGTCCTTTTACTGTACTCTAAAGTAAGAATAATGTTTGGCTCTTGGATATAAAGGGTGCCAGGTGTCTGTTGGATAGGACTGTAAGAGTGTGAACCTGAGCGGTTGTGTGAGTCCCTGTTGAGTCCTGCTACTCCATTGGAGCCCCCAGAGGAGTGAGGGGAGTGATAGTGACCAGAACTAGAAGGAGAAGAGGAGGAGGGCCCTTTGGGAATGCTGGGGAACTTCATGGACCTGCTCACCACTCGACTGATGGACGTCTTCAATAGTTTAGAAATAGAACAACAAAAAAAGGATAAGCAAATAAACTTCATGTCTGTATTAATATGCAAACACTCACGATATCGGAGTTTCCACTGCTGTTCAGCTTCCTCTGAGGAGGCATCGGCAGCCGGGGAGCCTCACTCTTTCCATCGTTGAGGCGACGTGAGCGATCAGAGTTCCATGGTTCAAAGTTAGATGGGGGCAGGAAGGGGGGGATCACTGCCTTCAGCTTGTCATTAGGTAGTCGAGTAAGCGGGGCATCACTTCGAAGCTAGTGGAGAAAAGCACAACAGAAACATTGAGAGAGAGAGCATACAGGATTTTGCTCGCTGCCAAACTCAGAAGGAAACTTTTACAACCTTGGATTGCATTGATATGTTACAAAGTCTCTTTACAATTTAAAAATCACATTTGTAGGATTTCATCACATGCTTTCTCATGGTCTGGATCGCCACAAATAGGCTTGTTTGTCCTAACACATAAACGCATCCGTCATTGGAAAATGACCGAAGGGATGGTGAGGAACCACTAGCATCAGCATTAGTATCCTACTTCAACATCAGCACCTTAAATGCTTAAATGAGACGCTCAGTGATGCAAGATCTCATCACAGAAACTATCAAGCAGCTCAAAGAAAACGAGCCCAACTAGCAACCCAGGACTCTGTGAAAAATACATATATTTATTGTAATTTATTATTGCACTACACATACTAACAGCAATATTGTAATCAACACGTGTTCTAGTATACTTACTTCTACCCAGTAAGAGTAGTAAGTACAAATGATGGTACACATAAATATATTATCACCTTCTTAATAGTAGATTGTGTCCTCCAGGGAGGTCATGACAGAATATAATTGAGAAGCACTCCCCAAATCTACGAATTAAGTTTCTAGTCAACTATACCCAAATGCTATCAATATTAATACAATATTAAACTATTAAAAAAATAACTGTTATGTATTCTCTTAAAGCACATAATATTATTACCATTGTAGTGATTAGCATGTCCTCCTTTTCTGATGAAGTCCTGCACAAACCTGCAGAAGAAAACATATTTATTATACCATGCAATTGTACTATTTGTGTTTCTATCCCCACGGCTCCTACTACTACTAATATTACTCTTTTTCTACTAAAATAACTACTACTACCACTACTATTACTACTATCACTACTACTGCTACTACCATTAATAGTATCATTACAACTACAACTACCACTACTATTACTAGTGCTACTAGTACTATTACTACTGCTCACCTGTGTCTTTGCTCTTGACCGCCCATGCGGTGCTGATGTCACTTCCTCCATGAGAACCGGAGGACTGCACATGCGTGTTAGACGAAGCGGCAGGTTTGATGTCAGCCTTCATGGTGGCGTCCAATGATGTCAGTGAGTCATCCGGAAATGGAGCAAGGCGATTGGACAGAAGGCCGTGTCTCAGAGTGTGAGTCAGCTTGAGTCGTCGAAAGCGGTTTGACATTCGACTCCACCAAGACTGGAAGAGATATGTTAGTATTGTGGGTGTGTTCAATAAAACATTTTACATTTAGTATATAGTAATGAAATATATAACATCATTATTCTATGTTCTAGAACAAATGAGTCGACGTCGTTAAATGATAATTATCTATCCATTCATTCATCTTCTTCCGCTTATCCGATGTCAGGTTGCAGGGGCAGCAACTTAGGCAGAAAAGCCCAGACTTCCCTCGGCCCATTCCGAGGAATTCCTAGCCAGCTTGGAGGCATAGTCCCCCCAACGTGTCCTGGGTCTTTTCCATGGCCTCCTACCAGTCAGGCGTGGCCTAAATACCTGCCCAGGTAGCCATTTGGGGGGCATCCTGAGTCTTGATCAGATGCCCGAACCACCTAATTTTTACTCCAAGCTCCTCCTGAATAACAAAGCTTCTCAACCTATCTCTAAGGTAGACCCCATAGAGATAGGGTTTCCCCACCCGATGGAGGAAACTCATTTCGGCCGCTTGTACTCATGATTGTGTCGTTTCGGTCACAACCCAAATCACATGGCCGTAGGTGAGTATAGGAACGTTCCTATACTCACCTCGATCGACCTGTTAATTGAGAGTTCAACTACCTCTACACCATGAGGGATCGATTTTGAAGACGCCGCACCAATCCGCCTGTCAATCTCACGATCCACTCTTCCCTCACTCGTGAATAAAACTCGGATGTACATGAACTCCTCCATTTGGGCCAAGATCTCCATCCCAAACCGGATATTAAACTCCACCCTTTTCTGGACATGAACCATGAATTCGGACTTGGAAATGCTGGTTGTCATCCGAGTCGTTTTACATTCAGCTGTGAACCAATTCATTGAGAGCCACCAAACTGAATCTCCTCAATGCCCTGATTGTGCCTAGAAATTTTGTCCATAAAAGTTATGAACAGAATTGGTGATAAGAGGCAGCTGTGGCAGAGTCCAACCCTCAATTAATTATTGAATTTGTTACAAACAGGGTCAGTGATACCAAATTTGTATTTCACAAAAATTGCTGCTTGATTTGTATATTGTTCATATATTATCACCTCAGATGCCAAATATTTTGAGGAAAATCTTATTTTACTTTCAACCTCTTCGTTAAGAAATGACCTGGCACTGAGGGCAAGAAGACTTTAGTTTTACTGCTAAATTAATCATTATAATATAACTATTACATAATACAATCATCAGTAATATTGCTGGGTTGCACAAAGTATGGTTGTTATCACCTTGGATTTGAGAACAAAGAAGTCAACAAAAATATTGTAGATAGAAATCAAGGGAAAGCAAAGTGAAAATGTTGTATACATAAACTGTGTAAATATCTCCAATAGATATTTTTGGTTTAAAGATATTGTCACTTTTTCTGGTGAGATGATCCATCATAACTGTAAAAAAAAGTTAAGATAATTCACTCTGGTCGAATCAACAGGGTTGCGTTTTCAGTGAGCACTTTGTCAATGTTTGTATAATTTTAAAATAAACTATTAAATATTACAATAATTATTACGATAACATTATAATCTCCATATACTTACATGTGAAAACTTTATTTCCGGAAACTTCTACATGGAATGATTTGTGTGTTCTTGTGTTTGGTGCAATGTTTAACATCAAGAAAACATAACTAAATACTACCAGATACAACTGTATCTGGATATAGCTATATATTGTTGAAACTTAACACTGCTGGTCAACACTGAAGCAACTAAATGTAATTAAATGTAAATAAATTTAAAGGCTGAGTCTCGTTTCTGAAATGTATCTTTGCAAAGGTGTTTCATTCGTTCAATGAAACGATGCACAAATATCACAATTGATGTGATATTGGTATAATGAGCCGAAAGATCTCGCTATATTGACAATATTTCTTCTTTAAGAGAAAATCGCCCACTTTTGGAGTCACATAACAGCACATTTAGCTGAGGTTTTAAGCAGCTGTCACTGACTTCGAGTTTAAAAACAAACCACAGGATTGCAGTGGTGACTGACATTTAATGCAAAAATAACGTGTTAGTTTGCTAGGTGGCACTTATACCACACCAAGTGGCCCGTAAACACTGGAAACTGGCCCAAGCAGGCTGGTGACAGTGCTGCTGTCCTTTTTTTTCAACAGTTTAACAGGTACTGTGGTATTTATGACCAAGCAGCAGCAGCAACAACCGCCATCACAAAAGCTAATCATGACAATCATGTTAAAGATGCTTGTTAAAACTATAACCTTGGTATTGCTGTCTTTTTACTTGGAGCAGTAAAAGATGTATAAGAATTCAATTAAAATAATCAAATTACTTGTAGTTTCAGTTTCAATTTGTGGAAAGACAGATTTATTTATTAGTTGATTAATGCAAAGTTATAAAACATCTGAAAAAAATCACCTGCATTGTTTTGTGACTCACTTCAATAACAATGTCATAGACTTTGTGAGTGTAGTTACTTTTCAGGTTGTTGTAAGTCAACAAGACAGTGTGAGAAGCAGGACAAGTTGACTTCAGAAAGTAATAGGGCAACAGTCCCCTCGAATACTGAAAGGGTAATGAAAATAGGCGCCGATCCCATGGGTTCTTCGGGGCCCAAGCACCCACGGACAATGCTGAGCAACTTTCAATCTTTAAAAACCATCCATCCATTTTCTACCGCTTACTCCCTTTGGGGTTGCGGGGGGCGCCGGTGCCTATGTCAGCTACAATCGGGCGGAAGGCGGGGTACACCATGGACAAGTTGCCACCTCATCGCAGGGCCAACACATTCACACTCACATTCACACACTAGGGCCAATTTTTAGTGTTGCCAATCAACCTATCCCCAGGTGCATGTCTTTGGAAGTGGGAGGAAGCCGGAGTACCCGGAGAGAACCCACGCATTCACAGGGAGAAAACTCCACACAGAAAGATCCCAAGCCCGGGATTGAACCCCAGACTACTCAGGACCATCGTATTGTGAGGCAGACGCACTAACCGCTCCGCCACTGTGAAGCCCATTCTTTAAGTTTTGACAAATCTGACTTTTTGTAGTTAATTTTGTGTTGCGTTTGGTCCGTTTTACGAAATAATAAAGCCACAAATCATATGGGATATTAACTTTGCTGAACGTCCATTTTTTTTTATACACACACACTGAGCACCCACGGGCAGAAATGTAGATCAGCGCCTATGGTAATGAGTGTAAGGAAGCCAACAATAAATCAGATCCTATACTTTGAAACCAAACAGAAACTAAATTGGAGTAAAAAAAAAAAAGTACCTTCAGGCCTCCTTTGTCATCAGGCAGAACAGGAGTGTTGTTGAGAGAAGGTCTGCTTTTAGAATGAGTTGTCCTGCCACGTTGTTTGGACCTGTCCTTGTCCACTTGCATACACACTGACGCTAACAGACGCACCAACTCTGTGTCTGCCAACAAACACAGAAGATGACAAATATTCAGTAAATTTACAACAACAACACAGACGAATGAATAACCCACACATTTTGTTGACTTTATGTTGAAGGATCAAGGCCTGACGGAGGCAAGAGAACGTTGAGTGCTATCTTGAAAGATTTAACTTCCCTCTCCCACGCTCACCTAAAAGTGCAGCACGTTGGGAGGATCGAATCAGAATGAGACCTGGTGCTCCACAAGTTGCTCTTTCAACTGAGGTACCATTGAAGCAACTACGGCACATAGCTTGCATTCTTCATTAACAAAGATGGGATGAGGTGGCGACTAGTCCAGGGTGTACCCTGCCTCCTGCCCAAATCCAGCTGAGATAGGCTCTAGCACCCCCCGCGACCCCAAAAGGGACAAGCGCTAGGAAATGGATGGATGGATTGTAACATTGTCCATTAGGAGTTCAAAGGGGTTTTCACATCACTAGGTAAATCTTCTCACTCACTAAGGTTCCATACAGGAAATTAGTCTGATTTAAAAAAAAAAAACATTTTACATTCCATTTGTCCATGCACACTCTTAAATGAGACTATTGGTCATACGCCACGTGCCTCCTGTACACTATAAGGCAGGGGCGCTCACACTTTTTCTGCAGGCGAGCTACTTTTCAATTGACCAAGTCGGGGAGATCTACCTCATTCCTATTTATAATTTATATTTATTTATTTATGAAAGAGACATTTTTGTTAACAAGTTAATGGTGTTTAATGATAATACAAGCATGTTTAACACACATAGATTCCTTTCTTTCATGAAGACAAGAATATAAGTTGGTGTATTTGATTCTGATGACTTGCATTGATTGGAATTAGACAGTGGTGCTGATAACGTCCGCATTTTCAAATGGAGGAAAAAAAAAGTACTCCTTTCTGTCCAATACCACATGAAAGTGGTTGGATTTGGCATCTCATTTGTCCAACTTGCATACTCGTTTTTAAACACTTTGTTATGAGAGTAGCATATGTGTGTGGCCCTTTAATGTCTGGCAGCAGGTGAGTGACGTCAGTGAGAGTGCGGGTGGGCAAGCAAGTGAGAAAGCTGTCGCTGAGGGCGAGGGAGAAATACATTGGCATCAAACTCCGTAGCTTGCTAGCTTGTGCACGCTAGCTTTCTGAGACTCTTATTTTGTTAGCACAGGCAGGATGAAACAGGGCTTTTATGGTGAAGACAGGAACTGTGCAGTCGGTCTTTAGAGTTTTGACAGTAGGTACGGAGTCTCTAGAAATAAAATGTGTTTCTCTGCGTCCGCCCAGTTAGTGATTTTTTTCTTAAATATGAGCTTGCAGCAGCCAGCGTCATCTCACAAGATCCTCGGGTGCCGAGAATGTCAAACAACTGACGAAAGTGAAGTCTTGGTATGATTGATGATTGCTCATTTTTATGTATATTTTTTAATGCCTGGCTTGAGATCGACTGACACACCCTCCGAGATCGACCAGTCGATCGCGATCGACGTAATGGGCACCCCTGCTATAAGGTGTTTCCATGGGCTGTAGGAGGCTTAATTAGAGCCAAACAATCTGAGAAATCGGAAAAATTTAGTGCATGGACATGTACTAAGTGATAGCAGGAAGGCACCTGCCTCAAGGTTCTCCAGTAGTTGCACATACACCGTACGAGTTGTCATGTAGTTGTACAAACCCCGTTTCCATATGAGTTGGGAAATTGTGTTAGATGTAAATATAAAAGGAATAAATTGATTTGCAAATAATTTTCAACCCATATTCAGTTCAATATGCAACAAAGACAACATACTGTATTTGATGTTCCAACTGATAAACATTTTCTTTTTGTGAAAATAATCATTAACTTTAGAATTTGATGCCAGCAACATGTGACAAAGAAGTTGGGAAAGGTGGCAATAAATACTGATAACGTTGAGGAATGCTCATCAAACACTTATATGGAACATCCCACAGGTGTGCTGGCTAATTGGGAACGCTTGGGTTCCATGATTGGGTATAAAAGCAGCTTCCATGAAATGCTAAGTAATTCACAAACAAGGATGGGGCGAGGGTCACCACTTTGTAAGCAAATTTTTGAACAGTTTAGAACAACATTTCTCAACGAGCTATTGCAAGGAATTTAGGGATTTTACCATCTACGGTCCGTAAAATCATCAAAACGTTCAGAGAATCTGGAGAAATCACTGCACGTAAGCAATGATATTACGGAATTTTGATCCCTCAAGCAGTACTGCATCAAAAACCGACATCAGTGTGTAAAGGATATCACCACGTGGGCTCAGGAACACTTTGTAAAACCACTGTCAGTAACTACAGTTGGTCGCTGCATCTGTAAGTGCAAGTTAAAACTCTACTATGCTAACCTGAACCCATTTATCAACAATATCCTGAAACGCCGCCGGCTTGGCTGGGCCCGAGCCCACCTGTGATGGACTGATGCAAAGTGGAAAGGTGTTCTGTGGTCTGACAAGTACAGATTTCAAATCATATTTGGAAACAGAGGACGTGGTGTCCTCCAGAACTAAGAGGAAAATAACCATCCGGATTGTTATAGGCGCAAAGTTCAAAAGCCAGCATCTGTGATGGTAAGGGGTTGTATTAGAGCCCAAGGAATGGGTAACTTACACATCTGTGAAGGCACCATTAATGCTGAAAGGTCCATACAGGTTTTGGAGCAACATATGTCGTCATCCAAGCAAGGTTATTACGGACTTATTTCAGCAAGACAAGTGTTACAACAGCGTGGCTTCGTAAAAAAGGATTGTGGGTACTTTCCTGGCCCGCCTGCAGTCCAGACCTGTCTCCCATCGAAAATGTTTGACGCATTATGAAGTGTAAAATACGTCAGCGGAGAGCCCGGACTGTTGAACGACTGAAGCTCTACATAAAAAAAGAATGGGAAAGAATTCTACTTTCAAAGCTTCAACAATTAGTTTCCTCAGTTCCCATATGTTTATTGAGTGTTGTTAAAAGAAAAGGTGATGTAACACAGTGGTGAACATGTCCTTTCCCAATTACTTTGGCACGTGTTGCAGCCATGAAATTCGAAGTTAATTATTATTTGCATAAAAAAAATAAAGTTTATGAGTTTGAACATCAAATATCTTGTCTTTGTTGTGCATTCAATTGAATATGGGTTGAAAATGATTTGCAAATCATTGTATTCCGTTTATAGTTACATCTAACACAATTTCCCAACTCATATGGAAACGGGGTTTGTAATTAAGACCCCATCTTTTCTCGGTGAGGCTCCTGATTCTTACTGGGAGAGGTCTAAAACAATCAACTCTGGTTGAACAGAAAGGTGGGTTATTGGGTTGAAGTCGAGCAGTTGGATAATTAGCCATATTGAAAACATCCAAGCTGTCGGCTTTCCCTGCCTCCTACAATCCAAAATTTGCATCGGAATTCAGTGAAAACTCTTTACGGTTCACGGTGGAGCAGTAACTCTTTAGGGTATTTTATGACAAGCTGATGCAAGATGGTAACATGGATTATATCTAAATCTGATCCTTCTGCATGCCACAACCTTTCACCCACTCTGAGCAGTCTTTTGGCTTCTTCATATTCTGCTGAAAGTGATGTAACGCGACCGTATGAACACAGAGAACATCAATGTTTGAGAGCGTTTAACTCCTCAGGCAAACAACTCTTGCATTATACAAAAGTTTGTAAGATTTTCTGCTCATAGGAAGTAAGCAACTGAATGTGGGGATGGATTACTGGCATCAGCCGCCAAGTAAAAGGAGTGAGCTGTCTCCTGAAGAAGCTTCTTCCAAGTGGAACACTTAACAGGGCTTAGGAAGTTATGTGGACAAATAGTTGGTGCACAACAGTTCCCAGGAAGGCAAATTTCCTTAGCTCTTTGGGATCCGGTTCCCGCTCAGATGAAGGCATAGCGGGACATTAAGTCTCTGACAGGTAAAATAAATGTTGGACCTTTGTTCATTGATTATTTTCTGCAGGATGAGTCCACGAACCCTTTGAAACGAATAATCCAGAACAGCACAGTCATGGACTCATTATCATCCACCATTTGCATTAAGGATACTGATCAATGGTGAGAGGCATTGCAAAAGACGTGACTTCTAGTTGTGTTGACAGTAACACCGATAGAAGGCAAAAAGGAACAAAATAACTTGATGTTACAGATGAGTACCATTCACATTTCAACCTATACAGTACTGATTCCCAGACCTGGGAATCGATACCAATGTCCTACAGTACCAGTTTTTGTTACTGTTGTGTGTATTCATGTGTTATTAAATATACATTTCTTTATTAACATTGACATAATTTTTTTATTTGGCATTTAACATCCATCCATCCATCCATTTTCTACCGCTTGTCCCTTTTGGGGTCGCGGGCGGTGCTGGAGCCTATCTCAGCTGCATTCGGGCGGAAGGCGGAGTACACCCTGGACAAGTCGCCACCTCATCGCAGGGCCAACACAGATAGACAGACAACATTCACACTCACATTCACACAATAAGGCCAAATTAGTGTTGCCAATCAACCTATCCCCAGGTGCATGTTTTTGGAGGTGGGAGGAAGCCGTTTAAGAATGAGCTGAAAATAACTGTTGTATAGTGGTTAAATATATGTATATGTATTTGCAATTTTAGGAAGGTAAATCACAGCACATACTAAATGTTTCTAAAGCTCTCTTGGGAGGTAGAAGGTACTCAGTGACATGCAGTTCTATATCGGCCATATAAACTGACATTCACAGATAGACCACTTCCCTTCACTGTTCTTGGCAGCGCTACTTTGATGAAAAAAATGTCTCCAACTCACATAGAGTCCACAAAATATCTTTATGGAGCCGTGTTTCTTTGAACATCATCAAGTTTGATTTCCTGTACTCAAAAAACAAACTTTGCTCCTACATTTCCTTCTCTAGCATTCGGTGTATAGCAGTTTTCGTCCAAAAGTCAAGCTGATTCAAGATTGTAAAATTGATTATTCAACTCACACTGTGGAAGCAATTGTCAACATAGAAGGAGAGCGCAACTTGCATGAGCAGAGTCTGGTGTCTCATTGTCCCTGACAACACAAACGTATTTCAGTCGCACAACACACTCTAAAAGAGTACACTGAAAAAACTCTTAAAAACAACACCTAAATGGCATAAGAAACTGGTAACGACTATTCAGCAGAGCAGTGCAACCAAAAGCAAACAAAGGTATCAGAATATGGCACCTTTTGACTTTATGTGAATCAATATCGATTGAATTTGGTGGGTGCCTATAAAAGTACCGAATTGAGAATCAATCTCTACTTGAGGTGTTGTGGAGCGGAACGCTCCTTTACCCAGTGCAACCATTTTTAAAGGAGATCTGCAGGCTGGATTAGGTCATCCCAGTCAATGTTGGACTTCCACATGAACAAGTGGAAATGGCACAATGAATCCCATCGGGTTGTAGAATTTGACAACAACAAAGTAGACATTTCTGAATGTAGGAACTGAAGATTCAGTAGCATGATTATATGAACTTTAAGCAAACACAGCATAGTCCATGGCTGGGTTCGTTATCCTTTACCTTGGATAATCCCAGTTGACTATTAGTTGACGTTGCTTCAGGATGTAGGTGTGCCACAAATTCTGGCATGTTGCAAACCCACTACCAGAGCTCAAAGCCTCCCTTGTTTAGAAAAGTACATTCAGATTGTCAATCAGAACCTTGGCATCTTCAACCCTACTAACACTGCGGAAGCAATTGTCCATATAGGAGCGCGCAACTTGTATGAGGAGAGAGTCCGGTGTCTCATGGTCCCTGACAACAGGGGCTGTAGGTTCTTTTTATTAGGATAACATCTGCCACTCAAAAATCGGTGCTTCAGATGCCTTCTACACGTTCCGCCATAAGAATTGGAGGGATGGTTTGTCGCGGGCCAGTAAGCACATCTGGTGGAACATTGCTTGATATCCCCACTTTTGGCCATAACATAGCGTCGGAACCACAGCAGCACCGCAATCATGGTAGGGCTTAATGTTGGCCCATTCAGATACTGGTCATAGAAGCAAGAAGAGCTGACAACCACGCTGTCCTTTCTATCACGGTGCACCATTCGATATGTACTATGACTCTGTAACATTTGCTGCAACCGCTGTAGAATTCTTAGCAACATATTCTGTCTGTCTTAATAAGTTTGTTAATTACAGTCAGAGGTTGCAGGTTCACAGCCATTTGCGTTCAATGCCGCATAAGTTTGGAATTACGGCATCTGGAGGTGTACATAGCAAGTGGCTGGTTGGCGACTTTGCAGAGGAGTAGCTTAGCGATGGACACCCTCAACCGGTATAAGTTCAGAGATTGTAAAATGCTGAGATCTTATTGGTTTCCTTGCTGACATATGGGAGAATATCCATTTGCCAAAGATGTTCCACATTCTTGAGGAATTTGTACATTTGGATTCAGTGACAGTGGCAGACAGGAGGGTTGATGGGGAGAGACGGGTATTAAGGTGGGACCATGTGAGGACACACACTCGCTGGCCTACGCATATGCAACCTTACAACATGCATATTATGTTAAATTCTACAGTATGATAAAAACATTATGTCAATTGTACAGTGGAAGAAAAACATATGTTTTGTTAATAGTATAGTGGAATAAAGCAATACAATAGTTAAAGCAATAGTTAATTGTATAGTATGATAAAAACATATTACGGTATGTTAATAGTATAGTGGAAGAAAAACATATGTAATAGTAACAGTGTATGAAAAAAAATACATGTTGAATGTATATTAAAACATGCATTCATCTTAAAAGTATAGTGTAATAAAATCATGCCACATATTTGATAGTTTTGACCAATGCAACATTACACACAGTTTGAACAGCAACAATGTTTGAATATCTACTTAATTGATTCTTTGGCGCACCACAGTCTGAGAATCACTGGAATAGTGTAAAAAAATATGTTATGTTAAATGTATAATAAAAACATGCATATTATGTTATGTGAATTAAATAGTGTAAATTGTGCGTAAGTATGAATGTGAGTGTTTTTAAATATGTGCTTGGTCACAGTCTTGACCAAAGTTAGTTGGGATCCAGATGACCCGTGGCCCTAATGAGGACAAGCAGTACAGAAATTATGACAATGTAAGTCAGTACCTGGATCATTGAGCAGCATAACCAAATCAAATGCTGTGTATCCATTCTTTGCCCGAAGATTGACATCAGCCCCCTGACTCAGTAGGTACTTGACAACATCTTTATTTCTGAAATAAACAAAAAAGTGATTTGTTTCACACAATGGAAGGGCATAACGTCGCCTTGAAGGCAACAGAGGGAATTCCTCCGCAAGGAAATAGCTCGGGAAGGCTAAAATGCTCTTTGCTTTTCGGGGGATTTGCTGGTTGCAGAAGAAGTTTAAGTCCCTTAGTTTTACTCCGGTAATCTTAGAGCAAGATTTAACAATACTGGTCAGGCTGTTTCGGTCTTTAACTGAAAGACAGTGAAACCAACAAATAAAAGAAAAACTCATAACATTCTCAATAAAAACAACTGAGTACAAAAGGCCTGACAGACAAAAATAATTTAATGTTCAGAGAAAATGGATTCTGTTGTGCTTGCTTTACTATAAAATCTGTGTTCACAACTTGAGCTGGTTGTCAAAAAAGGTCCCCGAGTATATATATGATGAAATAATGTCAACTCGTTTGTTATGTATGATGTACTTTGTAAAAATTTCCTTCATACGTCTAAAATAAATACTTAATTATTTGGTTTTAGATACATTTAAATCCAAAAAGTTCCATTCCCACTAGGAGATCAAATCCGTTAGGCCCTCTCATGTTTTGATTGTGAACCATAGTGGAGGAACAGCAGTGCCGTGTCATCAGAGAATTTAATCAGATAGTGGTCTTCCTGCCTACTCCTACATTCATCAGTAAACATAATAAAAATTAAGGGTGAAAGGACACATCCTTGGGGTGAACCCGTGGAGATGGTTACAGAGTTAGAGAGACAGCTGTTTACAGAGACTCTTTGCTCTCTGCCAGTTAAAATATCCATAATACAAGCTAGTGAGACAATTCTAATTTAGACACAAGGCTCTCTATTAGGAGATGTGACTGCATTGTATTAAATGCTGGAGAAAAATCAGCAAATAAGAGCCTGGCATGAGCTTGTGGCTTCTCTAAGTGTTTGTAGAGGTTGTTAAGTATAAAAAGCTTTGCATCATCTACACCTTTCCCTGCTTGATAAGCAAATTGTAGTGGATTAAGTCCCTCTATAGAAGGCATGACCAGGCCTTTAACAATTTTCTCAAAGATTTTCAAGATTAATTACGTTAATGCAACTGGTCTAAAATCAATAAGTTCTTTAGATGTACATGTTTTTGGGATGGGGATCGCAATAGAATAATAATAATAATAATAATAACAATAATGGATTGGATTTATATCGTGCTTTTCTATTATTAGATACTCAAAGCGCTCACAGAGAAGTGGGAACCCATCATTCATTCACACCTGGTGGTGGTAAGCTACCGACCACCACATATCATTCATTCATCATTCATTCACCATTGTGAGCGGCACCGGGGGCAAGGGTGAAGTGTCCTGCCCAAGGACACAACGGCAGCGACTTGGATGTCAATAGGCGGGGAGCGAACCTGCAACCCTCAGGATTCTGGCACGGCCGCTCTACCCTCTATGCCATGCCGCCCCTCATATATAATATTGCTATAATCAGCTGTGATGTACAGTAGAAGCAGTTCAACCCCCAGAATGGGTGACTCATGTCAACATGAGCACTTTATATAAATTATTCTTACCCATAGCATATTTTGGTTATTTAGGCAAATGTAAATAAAAGCTGAGAAATTGTTTTTTATCACATTGATTCTTCTGGTGCATTTCTGGGAGACGCCTGAGTCATTGCAAAAGAAAAAAAACTTACTCCTAGAATAAGAGTAATTTTCATCATTTCAGCTTGACTGTAAGCACTTGTCAACATAACCATAATAGAAAGTGAAACTAGCCAAACTTGTACATTTACTTGTGACTTGTCCAGAGACGTGAATAAAGAATGTGGGATAATACATGATTATTGAATCGACTGTAGTTTGTTGACCTGCTTTTCTTTGTGCAAATTATTATTTTGATTCTTGAGCTTCTTCTTACACTTTTATCTAACATCAATTTGGTTATGTGAATGGAGGACAATACTTTTTCCTGTGTCTAATATTCTAAAAATCTAATACTAAATACTGCTATGCTTTTATTCTAAAGCTGAACAAGAACTGAATGTGTGCATGTTTTAATATTATGTAATTACTTTTACAAATAGATATAGTTATTTTTCTGCCATAACAATATAGTAATAATATCAACAATACTATACATGGTAACATACATGGAATTTTGAATGCAGCCGAGATAGGCTCAGGCACCCCCCGACCCCAAAAGGGACAAGCGGTATAAAATGGATGGATGGATGGATGGATGGATGGATGGATGGATAGAAATGACCTTTTTGACGCTCACATTTTATGTTGACACAAGCGGTCCACCATGTGTATAAACTTAAACAATGTTTCTAATAAAAATAATACTAAGAAGGTGGACAAGGACTTGATGAGTTGGTCCACATAGACGAGCTGTCGACAGAAGCGGGTTGTCAACATAAACGGGACTGACATAAACAGGTTCCAGTGTACTGACTTCAGTCCGCTTCTTTCTACAGCATTTGTCAGGTGAGTTGTGTGATTGTAAAAATGATGAACGAATAAATACTTCTGAGCGTGTACGTTCATGCCTGATTCATGTCACAAAAAAGATCAGAGCAAGCGTACTCTTCAGTGGACATTTCTGTTTTGCATAAAAGAGTTCTATTTTTCTGAAAATAGTTTTTCAATACAATTATTTTGTCAATTTAACTAACAAAGTGCTGTGTTGATTTTCAGGAAAATATGTATGTGAGTTCACTTTCTGTGTTAACATGTATAATATTAATATTTTTATGGAATAAACAATAATGCATAAAACAGTACGTGCACAAACATACCCATGATATGTGGCCTGCATCAAAGCCGTCCAGCCATGAACGCCATCTTGTTTGTCCACGTCAGCTTTCTTGTCCACCATCAGCTGCACAACTTCTAACTGGCCGCTCACTGCCGCAATCATCAAAGGCGACGCTCCCTCCTGATTGGATGAATTCACTTGTGTGGGGTCTTCCTCTAAGATTTCTTTGACCAGCTGGGAGTTGCCTGATCCCGAATTAACAATAAATGTGTTATTGTTTCATCTTTAACAACCTGCAATGTGCTTTTCCAACGTACCCAGTTTGAGGGCACTGAACACGTCTGGTCTTCTTCTCTCGTCATCTGTCAACAAACATTCAAGAAATCTGCTGGTTGATCATTTTAACATAAATCAATTCAATGGTTTGTATTGGTGATCAATTCATGCAAACCGCACACCTCTAGTGCACAGCAGACAAACAGCAGACAAAAGTATCAGTCCACATTTCCTGATCAAAAAGGTACAGGCTGAAGCTAAAAGTTTATTATGCCTATCCTTTCCACATTCACTTCGTACATGTTAAACAGAGAAAAATAAAAAAAATGATCTTGAGATAAAGAAACACAAGAAAGGACTCGGGAGTCTCTGTCAAAATCATAATACTTGATCACATAAATTGTTAAGCATGTAAGTACATGCATTTACCAATATATATATATAAATATATATATATATATATATATATATATATATATATATATATATATATATATCTGCATATACCACATACAACTGTTCAAATGCACAATTGTACATACACTTGTTTTTCTTTCTTTTTTAATTTTTATTATTCCTTCCCCTTCCTGCCTTTGCCTTCCATTTCTTTCTTCCCATATCGCGATCCATAATATAGTAAAGTAAATAAGTATTGTGTGTGTGTGTGTATATATATATATATATATACACACACACACACACACATATACATATATATATATATATATATATATATATATATATATATATATACACATATACATATATATACATACATAGGTATAGGTATATAAATGGGTTGTACTTGTATAGCGCTTTTCTACCTTCAAGGTACTCAAAGCGCTTATAAACATGATACTATCATGTTCTACATCTATTGGTCGTACTTATTACTACTCACAGCACATCTCTGTACTTATTTATAGTCTAATTTTTCAACAATATTTTAAATACATGGATTTAATTGCACATCCTCAATTCCTTTTTGCAGCATTTCCACAGGTTTACCCCTTTCACAAATACACAATGTTCTCTGGAGTTAGTTCTTGCCCATGTTGTTTGAAACATATCTGCATTTCTAAGTTCATATACAGTGTCTTTGGTCACAAACAACTTCCAAACACATTGTAGAAGTAGATTGTTGTGAGCTTTGAACACAATCAGTAATGTTTGAAGATCAACTATGTCAAATAATTTTAGGGTGCTGTCTATCTGTGTTGGCCCTGCGATGAGGTGGCGACTTGTCCAGGGTGTACCCCGCCTTCCGCCCGATTGTAGCTGAGATAGGCGCCAGCGCCCCCCGCGACCCCGAAAGGGAATAAGCGGTAGAAAATGGATGGATGGATGGAAGATTTATAAATAGAGCGTTGGTAGGCTCCCGGTACTCTGCTGTTAAAATTATTATTACGACTATTTTCTGCAGGATAAAAATTTGATTAACAATAGTTTTATAAGTGTTTCCACAAACCTCCACACAGTATGACATGTATGGGGCTATAAAGGAACAATATAGTGAGTGTAATGTGTTTTGGTTCAGACTTCGTTTAGATATATTTATTATGGCAATAGTTTTGGACATTTTCCTCTTTACAAGGTTAATGTGAGATTTCCAATTTAATTTATGATCAATTTGCACTCCGAGAAATCTAAACTCATCCACGCTTTCAATGGTGATGTTATTTATCCTTAATGTGACTTTATCATACATTTTTCCGTTGCCAAATATGAGTTTTGTCTTACTTAGATTCAAGGATAATTTGTTTACACCGAACCATGTCTTGAGTTTGTTCAGTTCTCTTTCCATTGTCTTCAGAGGCTCCTGTAGATTTTTCCCTTGACAAAATAAATGTGTGTCATTTGCAAATAAAACATATTGTCGAAGGTTTGATACATTACATATACAGATGTCCGATAATATTGGACTCCCGATATTATCGGCCGATAAATGCTTTAAAATGTAATATCAGAAATTATCGGTATCGGTTTCAAAAAGTAAAATGTATGACTTTTTAAAATGCCATTGCGAACACGGACGTAGGGAGAAGTACAGAGCGCCAATAAACCTTAAAAGGCACTGCCTTTGTGTGCCGGCCCAGTCACATAATAGAGACGGCTTTTCACACACACAAGTGAATGCAAGGCATACTTGATCAACAGTCATACAGGTCACACTGAGGGTGGCCGTATAAACAACTTTAAAGGCCTACTGAAACCCACTACTACCCACCACACAGTTTGATAGTTTATATATCAATTATGAAATATTAACATTGCAACACATGCCAATACGGCGTTTTTAGTTTACTAAATTGCAATTTTAAATTTCCCGGGAGTTTCGTCTTCGAAACTTCGTGTAATGATGACATGTACGCAAGACTTCTCTGGTTTTTAGGAAGTATGAGCGCTGCACACACACACAGCTAAAAGTTGTCTGCTTTAACGGCATAATTACACAGTATTTTGGACATCTGTGTTGCTGAATCTTTTGCAATTTGTTCAATTGATATTGGAGAAGTCACAGTAGAAAGATGGAGTTGGGAAGCTTTAGCCATACAAACACATGGTGATTCCTTGTTTAAAATTCCTGGAGGTGAAACTTTCCTATGGATCAGAGCGCGGTCAAGCGAACATGGATCCTACCAAATGTCAACCAGCAGTTTTCGGTGAGAAAATTGTTGTTACAAAGTCAGTTCTTACCGGAGAAAGGCTGAGCTTGTGCCGTCCATAGCTGCGTCGACCCCCCTGAGACACTGCGCGTCAAGACACCCGTGGAGACACTCTTCCGGCTATCAGGTACTATTTAACTCACTAAAACACTAGCAACACAATAGAAAAATAAGGGATTTCCCAGAATTAACCTTGTAAATGTGTCTAAAACATCGGAATCTGTCCCAATGCAATAGCGTTTGATTTTTTTGTTTTGGTTTTTTTTCAGTCCGTCGCTATCAATATCCTCAAACACGAATCTTTCTTCCTCGCTCAAATTAATGGGAAAATTGTTGTTTTCTCGGTCCGAATAGCACTTTTTGTTGGAGACTCTCATTAAAAACAATGTGAATATGTGAGGAGCCATCACACGGGTGACGTCATCCTCTGCGACTTCCAGTAGAGGCAGGGCATTTTTCTTAGGGCCAAAAGTTCTGTACTAAATCCTTTCAGCAAAAATATGGCAACATCGCGAAATGATCAAGTATGACACATAGAATGGACCTGCTATCCCCGTTTAAATTACAAAATCTCATTTCAGTAGGCCATTAACACAGATACAAATATGCGCCACACTGTGAACCCACACCAAACAAGAATGACAAACACATTTCGGGAGAACATTCGCACCGTAAAACAACATAAACCCAACAGAACAAATACCCAGAACCCCTCTAACCCCACTAACTCTTCCGGGACGTTACAATTTACACCCCCGCTACAGCCTACCCTCCCCTCGCCCCCAACCCCCTCGTGCTCTCTCAGGGAAAGCTTGTCCCAAATTCCAAGATGCTGTTTTGAGGCTGGTTAATAAAAAAATAATGCACTTTGTGACTTCAATAATAACTATAGCAGTGCCATGTAGGGATTTTTTTCCATAACTTGAGTTGATTTATTTTGGAAAACCTTGTTACATTGTTTAATGCATCCAGCCGGGCCTCACAACAAAAACAGGCATACTATTTTATATATATATATATATATATATATATATATATATATATACATATATATATATATATATATATATATATATATATATATATATATATATATCGGTATTGGTAATTAAGAATTGGACAATATCGGAATATCGGATATCGACAAAAAAGCCATTATCGGACATCTCTAATTACATATATCATTTATGAAGAAAATTAAGAGTTTAGGACAAGAGACAACCCCATGCTGGAGCTCATTCTGATGGAGCAATTCCTTGAGGCCATTCCTATATAGACATCTGCGTGGGTCAGATATCAACGCCCACGCGACCTGACAGTGGCAGTGACGCTGGCTGAGAACCAACTGGCAGTGCATCGGGAAGCGCGGCGGCAGCAGGTGACCCCGAGGATGGCCGAGTGAACGGTAACAGCCCTGCGCAGACGGCACGTACGAATCACGGCACACGGAACACATGTGGCGGGTGGGAGCAGTACTCGAGTCTCTTAACCAGGCAGGGTTCACCGCCAACTCGGCTAAGTGCGCGGTTGGCCGGAGGGAAGTACAGTATCCGGGGTACCACTTCGGAGGAGGGCAGGTGCGCCCGCAAATAGACAAAGCAGCGGCGATCGCATGTGGAGGAGCGTGTTCGGCACGTGTCCTGCGGAAAGGGCATGTGCAGGAGCCGGCTACGAAGAAGCTGACAGGTGAGTGAATTTCCCAGTTGAAGCGGGTTATCTAATCACCTGACTCCTTTATTAGCAGCGTCCGAGGCCATGAGGGGGAGAGAGACAGTAGACAGCAGAGAGGCGAGTCCATGCGAGCGAGAGAGCTCGGAGAAAACCCAACAAAAAGCAAAATAAAAAGACTTGTTGAGCCCTTAAATTCAGGTCCCATCCTTCCAACAGCCACAAAGAACCCACACACGCAGAGACATCTCACAGTTGTATAACAAGTTGAGCTGCATGACTACCGCTACACAAAGACATGAAAGAGGTTTTGTGTTAACAAATTAGCGTTACCTGCAAGGATGAGACACACACACACACACACACACACACACACACACACGCACACACGCACGCACGCACACACACAAAGAGTCCATGCTTTATCTTCCTACAAACAAACTAAGATAACTTTTAGTGGACCTAAGGGCATGTCCGCACAGCATCGTTTGTTTTTCGTTTTTGTTTTTGGTTAAGAAATAAATATGTCTCCATAGTGTCCTATCATTAGTGAGTCTCACATCGTGGCGGAATTGTTTTTTGGGTACTCTGAAGCCAGTTTTAAAAAAAAATAGTTTCAGACCACCAAAAACCTTGTTTGAGTGGGGATAAAAGGCTGATCAATCAAAGCATGATTGTAAGAATCTACATTTTGTGTTATTAATGTGTAAAACTGGTTTATAATCATGGAAAAGAAGCGCCTCTCCTCTGAATACAAGTGCTATACAAAGGAGATTGAAAAAAACAGAAAAAAACGGAAAGTATTCAACCACTGTACATAAACAGGGACTATGTGGAGAGGGTCTCTAACTTCAGGTTCCTGGGCATCCAGATCGAGTAAGATCTGTCGTGAAGTGCAAACACCTCAGTGCCCATCAAAAAGGCACAGCAGAGATTTTACTTTCTGAGACTCCTCAGAAAGAACAACCTGTCACAAAAACTGCTTGTGTCTTTCTATCGCTGCTCAATAGAGAGTGTGTAACATACATACATACATACATACTGCATGTATGTACTGTATGGTATGCCAGCTGCATGGTGGTAGAGAGAAAAGCACTTCAGAGGGTCATAAAAACTGCCATGAAGATAACTGGCTGCTCTCTCCCCTCCCTAGATGAACTGTACAGTGCCAGGTGCCTCAAAAAGGCCCAAAACATCATAAGGGATCCATCTCACACCCGACATAAACTTTTGTAACTGCTGCCCTCGGGCAAGAGATACAGGACAATAAAATGCCGGACAAACAGATTTAAGAACACTTTCTACCCGAGAGCAATAATGTCGCTGAACACAAGGCATAAAAAAGAATGTGCATGTGAGCTGTGCGCTTGATATTTTATGTACTATTTTTATCTATTTATTTTAGTACCATGTTCTTATGTTTTTTGTGTCATTATGGAATTTGCACTAAATGAGTTTGCTTGCAATGTTGTTGTACAATGTACAATGGCAATAAAGATCTGTTCTATTCTATTCTATACTATTCTAAAATTGTGTTCACAAAAGCATGTTTAAAAACATTTCACTTAAACAAATTGTCCAATCATGGCAAGAAAAACTTGAAACTTATCCGTCAAGGTTCACTTATTATTGATGAAAAAATCAGTGATTAATTTTGAGGTAAATATGAACAACCCGATTAATCACAATTAACTTTTGTAATCGTTTGACAGCGCTAATTAAAGTCTGTCAATTTTTGCAACATCATCTACTGTCATGTCATATTCATGTGCATCATATTTTGAACAACATCTCCGAGAATGTCACATTAAAATCATATTTAGAACATCATCTAATGTAATATCGCCTTAAAATCATATTAATGTAATGTCATGATAAAAAGAATTTCATGAGAAGTCCTACCAGTCTTCGGTCTGACGGTAGTGATGGAATCCAAGTATGCTTTGATGTTTGTGTGTTTCAGCTGCATGGCGAGTTCAAACGGCGTCTTTGACAACACGTTGACTCGGTCTGGGTCGGCGCCACGTTCCACCAGCTGCTGCACCACCGCCACCTTTCAGAGCATCTCTATTAGCCATTTTCATTGCGATATGTAATATAATAAAATATCTACCTTGCCGCTGAGTGTGGCCGCCATGAGTGGACCCCAGCAGGTGGTCTTCTGGGCGAAGGTGACGTCAGATCCCCAGTCCAGCAGCAGACGCACTGTTGACTCTTGGCCGTGCTGAGACGCCGCCATCAGGGCTGTGATGTCCATGAAGTCCCTCACACCAGCGCAGCCTTCAAAAGCTGCACTGTGGACAAAATAAACACAGAATGTCCAAATGTCCTTCTGAGCGTGACAAGCAGCCCTCATTACTACAACCTGTTGTTGTTGTTCCTGTTGGACACAACCTCAGCAGCAGCGGACAGATGATCGTAGTCGTCCACATAGGCGCCATTTTCTAGCAGGAGCTTGGCTACGTGAGTGTGTCCTCCACGTGCGGCCATTGTCAGGACACTCGCACCCAGCCTGTTACGGCCATTCATGTCTGCACCGTTTTCTAACAGGATGTGGGAAACAGCCAAGTGACCAAACCTGTAATAATGAAAATATCATTACTATTAAACATTTAATAATGAAAGGAGTATTACTGTTACAGATGTAATAATGAAAATAGTATTACTGTTAAACATGTAATAATAAAAGTAGTATTGCTGTTTAACTTGTAATAATAAAAGTATTGTTACTGTTAAACATGTAATAATGAAAATATTATTTCTGTTGAAAATGTAATACAAGTATTACTACTCTTAAACATGTAATAATGAAAGTGTTATTACTGTTAAACATTTAAAAATGAAAATATTTTTAAAACAAGAAAATATAAAAGCATTACTACTGTTAAATAATCCAAAGAGGTTCGTTAGGTCCTCAAAAAAATGATGCAATTTTTTTATTCTTATAGCAAGTCCTGTGTTTATTTCCATACCTGACATGTTGTACAGAATTAATGGAGGTATGCAATGCAATAAAAAGTGGATGTTTTGAAAAGTGTAAATCCTATGCACCAATCGTCAATGAGTTGTGTGTGATAGGATACATAGTGCTACGAGGAACATCCATAGTGTTACCTTGTTACCTCAAAGCAGGGGTCGGGAACCTTTTTGGCTTGGAGAGCCATGAAAGGCAAATATTTCAAAGTCTATTTCCATGAGAGCCATAAAATATTTTTTAACACTGAATACAACTAAATGCGTGCATTTTTAAGTAAGATCAACATTTTTAGAGTATAATAAGTCTTTTAATCTTTTTAATAACATTGTTATTCTAAAGCTAACCAATAATAAATATAGTTTATTATATCATCTTGGCCATCTTGGACAGGTGCGATAGAAAACGGATAGTTGGATTATAAAAAAAAACTGTTATGTACATTGTTGGTGGTGATTCAATGCCCAGTAGGGCGTAAATGTGTTTCTATATAGCAGGGGTCGGCAACCCGCGGCTCCGGAGCCGCATGCGGCTCTTTGGCCACTCTGATGTGGCTCAGCTGCACAATCGCCGACCCCCCAATTGTTACGGGGGGATTCCGGTTCTCGGAGCTTCTTCCGGACATCACCAGGGGTCAACATTCTCCGATTTTCACTCGGACAACAATATTGAGGGCATGCCGTGATGGCTTTACTTTTAGCACTCTCTACATTTTGATGCGTTTCACAAAACGTCAAGAAGACAATGGGAGCTGCAATTATTCTTGCGAATATCTACTGGTGGACACCCATACAACAGTGATAACGGTGTGCCATGAAGCCATTGCCTTTGACGCCTTCTACAAAATATACAGACAGCTTGCCAGTCCAGTCACATGTTGAATGTGGATTTCGCAGATACATGTACATGACTGCAAGGCATACTGGATGACACAGAGTACACTGAAGGTTGTGATATAAACAACTTTAACACTCTTACTAATGTGCACCACACTGTGAACCCACACCAAACAAGAATGACAAACACATTTCTGAGAACATCCTCACAGTAACACATTATAAACGCAACATAACAGTTACCCAGAATGCCATGCACCCATGACTCTTTCAGACCGCCGCACCCCCAACCCCGGCCACCTCAACCGACGCACAGAAGGGGGGGGGGGGGGGTGTATACTATAGCCTGAAAGAGTCATGGATGCATAGCATTCTGGGTAATTATTATGTTGCGTTTATAATGTGTTACAGTGCGGATGTTCTCTAGAAATGTGTTTGACATTCGGGTTTGGTGTGGGTTCACAGTGTGGTGCATATTAGTAAGAGTGTTAAAATTGTTTATATCACAACCTTCAGTGTATTCTGTGTCACCCAGTATGCCTTGCAGTCGTGTACGTTTATCCGCAGAAGCCACATACAACATGTGACTGGACTGGCAAACTGTCTGCACATGTTGGAGAAGGCGTCAAAGGCAATGGCTTCATGGCACACCCTTATTACTGTTATATGGGTGACCACCAGCAGATTTTCGCAAGAATGATTGCGGCTCCCATTGTCTCCTTTAATTTGTGAAACGGGTCAAAATGGCTCTTTGAGTGGAAAAGGTTGCCGACCCCTGCTATATAGTATTTCTCCAGCAATGGTCAAGTGGTGACATCAATTATGGTATTTTGAAAGGAAATCATTGAAGTCTGACATCACTGAAGGTGGGCTCGCCACTGCAAATATAGTCTGGAACTGGTATTTTATACACATACAATATGTCATTAAATCAATACTAAAACCCCAAGCGGTCGGGGCAGATGGTCGCCACCATTGACAGTCCTTGAGTAGTTTTCATCATGTAAATACATAATTGTTATATAGATAATAAAACTCATGAGAAGTTATTTTCTGATGCTGACACACCTGGCAGCTTGCATGAGCGGTGTCCATCCATAGTTGTTGCGGCTGTCCACCGAGGCCCCCTTCCGCAGCAGAAACCGCACCAAGTGTTCGTGACCGCTGGCGGATGCAAACTGCAGGCCGGTGTTGCCTTCCTCGTCCGTACAGTCCACCGGTACCGGAGACAACAACAAGTCCGTCGTGTTGCATTCTGAGCCGGCGTCCGAGCGCAGTCTGCTGTGCCGCCCAGAGTCTCTGGAGGTTTCGGACTCCAGAATCCGCCGAGCAGCTTCATGGTCTCCATCATCGCAGGCACGGAGGAGAAGCAGCGAGTTAGCGGTAACACCGAAGTTCATGTCCGCCTTCTTCGTGCTGCCATTCAGCCTCTATTTCACTTCACGACAACACCGACACTGACACACTCTTTAACGAGACGGTTTTAAACCTTATGGCGACTATTTTGAAAGTTTACTTCATATTCAGCTGGACTTTTACAAGAAAATAACTTTACAGCGGATTACAGCGCACACCCGTTACTCCTTCTGGAATCATCACTAGAGACATTTCACCTAACACAACTTCCGATTTCCCTTCAAAACAAAGGCTTCGAGTAATAGTCTTATTATGCGCTCGTTTTATTGCTTTTTTTTAGGTCTCATAAATATACGAGTTGACTAAGGTAATTGTTTCAAACACACACTTGTGGGGTGTATACATCTAAATCTTAGTGGTTAAGAAGTGATTGATTTTTTTTCTCACCCCCTCATTGTTTAACTGTTTAACCTTTTTTTTAAGGGGCGCCGGGAGTTGGCAGACCCGTCAGCGATCCCGTTCTGTCTCCCTGCAATGTTTGTCTGATCTTGATTGGGATAATAAAGTATTTCTGATTCTGATTCTGATATAATCTGTGTCAAACAATAGCATTTAAAATTTTACTCAAGAAACATCACCACAAATGTAATGCAGAACTTGTTTTAAAATAGTCGGAGATTACATTACACGATTACATGTTGTCTTTTTTACCCTATGTAATACAATTTATTATTTGTAGAATCGACTTTGCTCTCCATAATTTACCTTTTTTTTCCAACAGGAAGTATTGTTTTGGTTTTGTTTTCAAGCAGAAGTGTTGTAGTGAAGTTGAAGTGATGCTGGCACACGGTTTTGTTGCCTTCAAGTAGTTAAAGAGATACATTTTTATACAGTACCTGTAATGTACAGGAACTGTATAAAAATGCATGTGTAGTGTTTGTGATAAGTGCTTACTCATTTTTGATCATTTAGAGTTCATCTATTGATTTGTTTCTAATTAATGTATTTGTAGTCATTAATTAATGAAGAGATAATTGTTTGATTAATAATACCAGTAGACTATGGTAATTGTTTCAAACACACACTTGAGGGGTGTATACATCTAAATATTAGGGGGTAACAAGTGATTGAAAATGTCAAGCAATGGTAATTGTTTTCATATAATCTGTGTCAAACAATAACATTTAATTTTACTCAAGAAAAATCCACACAAATATAATGCAGAACTTTTTTTAAATACTTCAAGATTACATTACACAATTACATATTGTCTTTTTTTACCAAATATAATACAATTTGTTATTTGTAGAGTCGATGAGGTGGCAACTTGTCCAGGGGTGTACGTCCCCTTCCGCCCGATTGTAGCTGAGATAGGTCCCAGCGCCCCCGCTAGCCCAAAATGGAATAAGTGGTAGAAAAATGGATGAATGGATGGATGGGACCCCAACAATACAAGCGGTAGGAAATGGATGGATGAATGGATAGACTGTGCCCTCTATAATTTAACTTTTTTTTTTTAAAAGGAAGTATTGTTAAGTTCTGGCAGCAAGGTGTTACAGGGGTTAGTGCATGTGCCTCACAATATCAAGGTCCTGAGTTCAATCCCGGGCTCGGGGTCTTTCTGTGAGGAGTTTGCATGTTCTCCCCGTGACTACGTGGGTTACCTCCGGGTACTCTGGCTTCCTCCCACCTCCAAAGACATGCACCTGGGGATAGGTTGATTGGCAACACTAAATTGGCCCTAGTGTGTGAATGTGAGTGTGAATGTTGTCTGTCTATCTGTGTTGGCCCTGCGATGAGGTGGCGACTTGTCCTGGGTGTACTCCGCCTTCCGCACAAATTCAGCTAAGATAGGCTCCAGCACCCCCCGCGAGCCCAAAAGGGACACGCGGTAGAAAAATGGATGGAGGAAGTATTGTTTTTTGGTTTGTTTTCAAGCGGAAGTGTTGCTGTGATGTCGTGGTGATGCTGTGGAACACTTTTTTGTCTCGCTTTCAAGTGGTTAAAGAGATACAGCACATTACAGGTACTGTATAAAATGCATGTGTAGTGTTTGTAATAAGTGCTTACTCATTGTAAATCACTTAGGGTTCATCATGACTTTTTTGTTTTAATTTATTTGTAGTCAGTAATTGATGAAGAAATAATTGTTTAATCAATAATACATCCATCCATCCATCCATTTCCTACCGCTTGTCCCTTTTGGGGTCGCGGGCGGTGCTGGAACCTATCTCAGCTACAATCGGCCGGAAGGCCAAGTACACCCTGGACAAGTCGCTACCTCATCGCAGGGCCAACACAGATAGACAGACAACATTCACAGTCACATTCACACACTAGGGCCAATTTAGTGTTGCCAATCAACCTATCCCTTGGTGCATGTCTTTGGAAGTGGGAGGACATGCAATTTCCACAAAGAAAGATCCCGAGACCGGGATTGAACCCAGGACAACCCAGGACCTTTGCATACATATGAAATAGATAGTATTTTGAAATATAAAATAATAATTAAAATATATTAATACCCTTCGGGTACTCCGGCTTCCTCCAACTTCCAAAGACATGCACCTGGGGATAGGTTGCACCCCGCATTCCTAAAGGGAATAAGATATAGGAAATGGATGGATGGATGATTAAAAAACATTTATTTATTTTTAGATCCCACTAAACTTAAAACTTTTAAGTGATATAATGAATACATCCATAGATATAACAGTGCATTTACTGTACTACATGTAGAACATGTATGCGAGTGGTAATTACACAAAAATAGTGTGCAAGCAGTACTTGTTCCAAGAATGTTGTTTTATTAACCAACACAAATATGTTTTAGTATGGCGCCAGCGCCCCCCGCGACCCCGAAAGGGAATAAGTGGTAGAAAATGGATGGATGGATATATACAACCTTTATCAAAGAAAAAAGTAACCAAATGGCTTTTTGTCTAATGTATTGTCCATACTCTGCCACCTACTGTCGCTGTCATTTAAAGAGTAAAACACACAGAAGAAGAAACGCAGAGAACCCGGATGAGCAGTATATAAACAGAAAACCAACCAGCTCTCGCTCTTTTCTAAGCTAACCACGCTGCACCGTCCTGACTCACCGCTGTTCGCTTGAATTTCTCTCGAATAAGTCGGTCAGGAAACATCGAAATGGTATGTTTCCAATTCATAACTTTTGCCTGGTTTTACGATGTCAAAAGACGACACGGTTGATGTTCAAATTAAATTATAAGCTAAATAGTACTGATTTTGCCGCTAGCTTAGCCTTGCTAACCGTCTTATAATCAATACGACGGTTAACAATAATTTTCCGACACATGTTAATTAAATCTTTAAATGTGCTCTGATAATCGCTACTAAACTGTTGCATATTGTTAGCCATTTTATCTGTGCGTCAAAAGTTGTTGTATTATCTAGTCGATATAATTGAAGTTCCCCGCGTTTAGCAGCTAATGCTAAACAAAACGAAGGAAAGGGAATTTGCGGCTAAGAAGTTGTCTCGAAAGTTATTACCTTGATGTGCCATGTGTGATAAGCTTGTCTAGTCTTCTAAATATTAGTTTCTGTTTTGTGGATATATGTGTCATATGGTGGCGGCATAGCTAGGTTGGTAGTGACCGTGTCTGCAACTTGAGGGTTCCATGTTCGATTCCCCGTTCTGCCATCCTATTCACTGTCTTTGTGTCCTTGGGCAAGACACTTTACCAACCTGCTCCCAGTGTCACTCTTTTATAAATGTCAATTAGATAATGGACTTTACTATGTAAAGCGCTTTGAGTCACTAGAGGAAAAGCTATATATAATTATAATTCACTTCATTTCATATAGTTCAATCTCTTTACAACCTTCTGTCATTCTAAACCCTTAAATGTAATTTCAAATCCATAATTCATTCCACATCAACTGTAGTAATTATTATTTTCCTCTCCTCTCCTTTTATAATTGCAACCACTCAAGTTCGTCTGTTATGTTCGACTGGCTACAATTTGAAGCACATCTTTCTGATGTGTGCAGTGTCTTACCATTGCACTCATTTGAACAATTTGTTAGTCACTCAACAGCTTCCTGTTTCATCATTCTAATGCTAACATAATTTATGTTTGCCTGGCGGTAGGAAATGGATGGATGGATAACTTTGGGGAATATTTTGTTTAGTGTTTCTGTTGCTGCTGTCTCCCCAGTTTACTGGTGTCTGGAAGAAAAGCTCTTGCTTGGTGAAAATTAGTTTACTGGATTGCATTACAACTGTAGTTCTAAATTATGAGACAGTAGCTTACTTCAAAAGCTCAATTTTAATTAATAGCTTGAGGACTATATGCACAACAGTCTTCTCCGCCATTGTACATGTGGTATGCTGAACTTAAGTCCTGTTTTTCTAGATGTGACCTGTCAACATTTAATTTGAACTGACTATTTTTATGTCTTGCAGGCTTTCAAGGATACTGGGAAGGCACCTGTTGAGACTGAGGTGCTGATTCACCGCATCCGCATCACCCTCACCAGCCGTAACGTCAAGTCTCTGGAGAAAGGTATTCTTTCATATTACGTTATACCTATTGAAGTCTTGACGATGAGGATAATTATTCCACTGACTAACGCTGATGTGTGAAATACGCTATTCTGAGTCCTTCTTTCAAAGCGCATCTCCTAAAGAATGTTTGCTGTATGTACTTGACGCTTATTTTTTGCCCTCAGTCTGCGCTGACTTGATCCGTGGGGCTAAGGAGAAGAACCTGAAGGTGAAAGGACCAGTGCGCATGCCAACCAAGGTACGCTTGTGCATCGGTGGCACTTAAAACATTTTGTTTTTTCTAGCCAGTGGTATTTATTTTAGATTTATGCATAAAACCGCTAACTCTGACACGCCATGGTTAGCTGGCTGCTTAGAGCTAACCCCGCTAGCAGGCAGAGTGCAGCCTGCACTGACTTGTTCCCCTTTATCCGGCACACTCTGGCTAGCTGGCTTTCCGGTCCAAACCTCTGGTACCATCCTGAACAGAGAATTATGGGAGATGCAGTTTATTTTTAGACAGGCCATTGCAAAAGAGCCAAAAAAAACTAACCACTAAGGTTTTGTTTCATATGTCGGAGGTCACGGCAATATTGTGATGATTTTTAAACCACTACAATACCGCGGTATCTACAATGCCGTTATACCCCTGTAAATAATAATTGTTGCCGTTTGTACAAGCAAGCTACTACGTTAAGATGACATTGCAGTGCCGTCACGAGACCAGAAAACAAAGAATGCAACAGATTCCAAAAACAAAGCTGTTGGTGTTGTAGTTACTTTTATCTGCACTATGACAAAACTATCATCTAGACGTGCAGCACAGACCATATTTTAAATATTACCAAACTTTTCACGCTGCGATCACCAGGAGTGCTTTATTGTCCTTAACCAGTATACCACTGCATAAGCTAATTTTATATACAAGTCTAGGGCTGCACAGTCTGTCACATTTTAATCCCCATGAGTATTTTGTCTATCACAATTGAATACGAGTGATCAATGGCAATATTAACATTTAAAAACAGTGAGCTGCTTTTTAAATTAGAAGGCTGCACGCTTTTGAGAAAAAAAACGAATTGCGATTGTTCCGTCACTTGTGTTCGTAATTTATTTTCTATACATATAAAGGCTTAAAACTTTAACGAGTGAAGGAACTTTTAAACTGTCAACATTCTCGTCTGAAGATGCCACACAACAACATGCCATATCCATCCATTTTCTACCGCTTATTCCCTTTCGGGGTCGCGGGGGGCGCTGGCGCCTATCTCAGCTTCAATCGGGCGGAAGGCGGGGTACACCCTGGACAAGTCGCCAGCTCATCGTAGGGCCAACACAGATAGACAGACAACATTCACACACACTAGGGCCAATTTTTAGTGTTGCAAATCAACCTATCCTCAGGTGCATGTCTTTGGAAGTGGGAGGAAGCCGGAGTACCCGGAGGGAACCCACGCATTCACGGGAAGAACATGCAAACTCCACACAGAAAGATCCTGAGCCTGGATTTGAACCCAGCACTGCAGGACCTTCAAATTGTGAGGCAGACTCACTAACCCCTCTGTGAAGCCCACAACAATATGCAATATACATATATTTTTTTAATGTGCTTTTATGCAAACACTCAAAGCTCATGCACTTAAACTAAAGAAATAACTGAAATCAGCTATACAGTGTTTTAAAATGTCATGAAATCATAAAATATAGTAATAATGCTAGTAACCCTTTTAAAGAAATACTTATTTCTCATTACTGTAGAATGGTTTACTATTGTTTTGTAATTGGAAGGTAAATACTTTTAACACAAAATAATTATTTCTGGAAGCAAATATTTAAAGTGAATGTCTAACATCCTAAATAGCATTTTTTTTCCCCAAGTTGGAAAAACTAAATCAATTTGTGTTTGTTTTTTTTAAATTGCAAACACGGTATTATTGCTCGTCAGTCCGTGTTGATGGGCTCATATTGCCAATCTGATTTCAAGCAGAAATATTCCCACAACAAAACATTTGGCTTTGTAATGATTTTTTTTTTACCTTTCTAATTTTTGTTGCTTTGCGCAACTCTTTACAAGTGAGTTGTGAGGCTCTGTCTTTGCTTCCTGTGTAGACCTGGCAGTCTTCCTCTCCACCCACCGAGACAAAGATTGTGGATGACTGAAAAGAGGGCTCATTGCATTCAATTATTTCTAGTGTTAAATTCATGCGCTCTTGAGAGCGATGCAGAGTGAGACCTCTTTCCCTCTACTTGTTTGACAAAAGATGATTTGTTTGACAAAAGATGAAATGCGAGGCTCAACAATTCTTATTGCCATACATGTCAGTTACTCAAATGTTGCAGAGTAAGGGGAAAAAACCCTGCCTCTTGAGGTTATATTTTTTGCACTAATTAAAACCTTAATATCGATTCGATGTCCATTATTCATACAGTCCTAGTTCTCTGCCACTCCTGGCGTTCTAATCCAATCCCACAGTACTTCTCTTGGTGCCCCCCATCGTAATAATTGTATCAAAAGACTAAATCAAGTCATGTAGTTTTATAAATATCTCCCAACATTTATTTTCTTATTACCCAGCACCTCCTTTGAGAACTTTGTCATTATGTCCTTTGCGCCTGTCAATAGTTGTGTTTTAACCAAGCAAAAAAATAAAACTGTTTTCGTATGAAACAGGACCTGAGAAAAGTTAGTTAATTTGATGTATTTTTTCTGGTATGAAATTGTTTTAATGTTGGGTTCTTTTAAAGTAGCCATTTATTTCTGTCCTTTTCAGACCCTGCGCATCACCACCAGGAAGACCCCCTGTGGTGAAGGATCCAAAACTTGGGATCGCTTCCAGATGAGGATCCACAAACGCCTAATTGATCTACACAGCCCATCTGAAATTGTCAAGCAGATCACTTCCATCAGCATCGAACCTGGCGTTGAGGTCGAAGTTACCATCGCTGATTTATAATTATGCTTCAGCGTCAATAAAGAATACCAAGCTTCTTTGCTTTTTGTCCCGATTATTTGACATTGTTGTAGTCTGGCAGCTTAAATGACATTTTAGCAACAAACTTGATGCGCCATGTTGACACGTACTCAAACTAATGAAGCCTTTGTTAAAACATATTTTGCTACATGTGCAAACCCTGTTTCCATATGAGTTGGGAAATTTTGTTAGATGTAAATATAAACGGAATACAATTTACAAATCGTTTTCAACCCATTTTCAGTTGAATATGCTACAAAGACAACATATTTGATGTTCAAACTGATAAACTTTTTTTTTTGCAAATCATTAACTTTAGACTGATGCCAACCACACGTGACACATAAGTTGGGAAAGGTGGCAATAAATACCGATGAAGTTGAGGAATGCTCATCAAACATTTATCTGGAACATCCCACAGGTGTGCAGGTTAATTGTGAACAGGTGGGTGCCATGATTGGGTATTATAAGAGCTTCCCCAAAAATGCTGTCTTTCACAAGAAAGGATGGAGCGAGGTACACCCCTTTGTCCATAACTGTGTGAGCAAATAGTCAAAACTCTTTAAGAAAGTTTCTCAAAAGTGCAATTGCAAGAAATTAAGGGATGTCAACATCTACGGTCCATACTATCAAAAGGTTCAGAGAATCTGGAGAAGTCACTCCACATAAGCTGCATGGCAGGAAACCAACATTGAATCACTGACCTTCGATCCCTCAGACGGCACTGTATCAAAACCTGACATCAATCTCTAAAGGATA
Organism: Nerophis ophidion; assembly: GCF_033978795.1. Taxonomy (NCBI): domain Eukaryota; kingdom Metazoa; phylum Chordata; class Actinopteri; order Syngnathiformes; family Syngnathidae; genus Nerophis; species Nerophis ophidion. Next base: position 37,865,070 of record NC_084625.1, read on the forward strand.
TCAACACATGAGTTCAGGAACACTTCAGAAAACCACTGTCACTGAATACTGTTGGTCGCAACATCTGAATGTGCAAGTTAAAGCTCTACTATGCAAAGCGAAAGCCATTTATCAACAACATCCAAAAACAACGCCGGCTTCTCTGGACCAGAGATCATCTAAAATGGACTAATGAAAAGTGTTCTGTGGTCTGACGAGTCCACATTTCAAATTGTTTTTGGAAATATTCGACATCTTGTCTACTGGATCAAAGGGTAAGCGAACCATCCAGACTGTTGACGCAAAGTTCAAAAGCCAGCATCTGTGATGGTATGGGGGTGCATTAGTGCTCAAGGCATGGATAACTTACACATCTGTGATGGCACCATTAATGCTGAAAGGTAAATACAGGTTTTGGAACAACATATCCTGCTATCCAAGTGCCGTCTTTTTCATGGACACTCCTGTTTATTTCAGCAAGACCGTGCCGAGCCACATTCAGCACGTCTTACAACAGCGTGGCTTTGTAAAAAAAAAAAGGGGTGAGGGTACTTTCCTGGCCTGTCTGCAGTCCAGACCTGTCTCCCATCGAAAATGTGTGGCGCATTATGAAGCGTAAAATACGACAGCGGAGACCCCTGACTGTTGAACGACTGAAGCTCCAAATAAAACGAGAATGGAAAGAATTCCACTTTCAAAGCTTCAACAATTAGTTTACTCCAGTTCACAAACGTTTATTGAGTGTTGTTAAAAAAAAAGGCGATGTAATACAGTGATGAACATGCTCTTTCCCAACTACTTTGGCACGTGTTCCAACCATGAAATTCCAAGTTGATTATTATTTGCAAAAAAAAAAATTAAGTTTGAGTTTGAATATCAAATATCTTGTCTTTGTAGTGCATTCAATTGAATATGGGTTAATAAAGGATTTACAAATCATTGTATTCCATTTATATTTACATCTAACATAATTTCCAAACTCATATGGAAATGGGGTTTGTACAGTGAAATATGCATTGTATCCTCTGGAGGAGCTGTGTACAGCACCAATATCTAATTCATGGTTCAAGAAAGCCTGCATGCGAGTGCCCACCGGTCAATGTGGACAACTAAATTAAAATACACATTGAGCATTACTATGATTTATATCATACTACGTTTAAATTACTGTGCAATAAATTTTATTTTTTAATGCATGTTTGAGGACATGGTTTCCTGAGCAAATATAACTTATTCTCCAAACCTGTAGTGTTTAGAGTACTCATTAATTGTAACAAGGATGGACCAGCCATAGTGAAATAAAGCCTGTGATCACATAGCTCCTTAAACTTAATTTAAATGTTACATAATATTGTATAATGCAGTGATTCTCAAACAGTGGTATGCCAAATAATCCCTATATTAAAGTACAGTGTTTTATTTTCCATTATTCAAACATAGTGTTACTGTTCAAATTATGTGGACGGCGTGGCGCAGTTGGGAGAGTGGCTGTGCCAGCAATCTGAGGGTTCCTGGTTCGATCCCCACCTTCTACCAACCTTGTCACGTCCGTTGTGTCCTTGATCAAGACACTTCACCCTTGCTCCTGATGGGTCGTGGTTAGCGCCTTGCACAGCAGCTCCCGCCATCAGTGTGTGAATGTGTGTGTGAATGGGTGAATGTGGAAATAATGTCAAAGCGCTTTGAGTACCTTGAAGGTAGAAAAGCGCTACACAAGTATAACCCATTTACCATTATGTGTAATAGGGCAAAGAATAATAAATATACTTACTAAATACAACCCCTGCCTTGTATTTAATGAATGCTTAGGCGCGTTACGCTGGCTACTGTATTTTAATGGTGGTACTTGGAGAGCCAGTTTTTTTCCCAGGTGCTTGATGAAAATTTTTAGAACCAATGTACACTACTCTTCCTGCATATTGACTGGAAAAAGTCATCGCTTTTGCTCTGTTTTTGTTCACTCGTATTTGCTTTAAAGTATTTCCCTACACCAGGGGTCACCAACCTTTTTGAAACCAAGAGCTACTTCTTGGGTACTGATTAATGCGAAGGGCTACCAGTTTGATACACACTTAAATAAATTGCCATAAATAGCCAATTTGCTTAATTTGCCTTTAACTCTATATTATTATTAATAATTAAAGATATCTATCTTTGTGGAAACACTGATCATCTTAATGATTTCTCACAATAAATATATATTTTTGATGACATGTTTTAAACAGGTTAAAATCCAATCTGCACTTTGTTAGAATATAAAACAAATTGGACCAAGCTATATTTCTAACAAAGACTAATCATTATTTCTTCTAGATTTTACATAACAAAATTTGTAAAAGAAATTGAAAAGACTTTGAAATAAGATTTATATCTGATTCTACAGATTTTCTAGATTTGCCAGAATATTTATTGGGAATTTTAATCATAATAAGTTTGAACAAATATTTCACAAATATTCTTAGTCGAAAAAACAGAAGCTAAAATGAAGAATTAAATTAAAATGTATTTATTATTCTTTACAATAAAACAAAAACAAAAATACTTGAACATTGATTTAAATTGTCAGGAAAGAAGGTGAATTTAAAAGGTAAAAAGGTAAATGTGTTTAAAAATCCTAAAATCCTTTTTAAGGTTGTATTTTTTCTCTAAAATTGTCTTTCTGAAAGTTATAAGAAGCAAAGTAAAAGATAAATGAATGTATTTAAACAAGTGAAGACCAAGTCTTTAAAATATTTTCTTGGATTGTCAAATTCTATTTGAGTTTTGTCTCTCTAGAATTGAAAATGTCGAGCAAAGTGAGACCAGCTTGCTAGTAAATAAATACAATTTAAAAAATAGAGGCAGCTCACTGGTAAGTGCTGCTATTTGAGCTATTTTTAGAACAAGCGGGCGACTCATCTGGTCCTTACGGGCTACCTGGTGCCTGCGGGCACCGCATTTGTGACCCCTGCTTTACACCCGACTATTGACCATTTAAAATAATTTGTTGCTACGGATATTGGGTTACTGCCCATCCGCCATTATTTCAAAATGTTCTAAGTGGTAAGTTTTTTCCCCCGTCCACTATTTACCCAAGAAGATCGCAAGGGTTTAAATTTATTTCGTGACTTACATAGTCAAAGACAATATGCTCACGCCCAGGGGCGCCGTCAGGGATTTTGGACCCCATGAAAATAATCTTTACAGGGCTCCTGTATCTTTACGGGACCCCTCTGTATTATAATGTCATCATCATTAGGGGCCTCTCTGGGCCCCCCTCCATCATGGGCCCCTAGAATCCGTCTCCTTTACCCCCCCCCCCCCCCCTTTTTTTTTTCGGCGCCCCTGCTCACGCCTATACAGTACTGTAATAATGCTGCGTTCCATTTACCTGGGAAGTGGATAATTGGAGCTGGTAATGACGTTACACCCGAGTTGCGAGCGTTTCTACGCGGGAGCTCAAGATGGCCACATCCACGAAAGCTATTATTGCACTTGTCCGAATTCAATTTATGTAAAAATATGCACTCTTTCTGCAACCTTCAAACACAGGGGATGAAAATAAAACACAGACGCCATTGTCAGTAGTATACATCACATGACATAAACGCAGTTTACACTATAGTGACGTTATCATATCTAAACGTACAACAATACATTGCACATGGCTGATTTACTGCGACGAAAACTAATCAGAAGTGCAAATAACAGATTTTATAGCAGCGGACATAATTTTTTACATCGAGAGCAGCCATCTTTGAAACGAACTCAGGGGGGGTTACGCAAGGTCCGACTTTCCGAGTCGGAAATACAACCACGAGGGGCGTTCCAGTAAACATTTCGATTAGGAACTAGGGAATTCCGACTTCCCAGTACCAATGGAGCTCACCGTTATTAGTTTAAACACACTTATGCACTCAATAGTCTAGTACAGTGTTTTTCAACCACTGTAGTGTGCCGCGAGATGCAGTCTGGTGTGCCGTGGGAGATTATCTAGTTTCACCTATTTGGGTTAAAAATATCGTTTGCTAAGCGGTAATTTTAGTGTGCAAATGATGTGTTGTTGTTGAGTGTCAGTGCTGTCTGGAGCGGGAGGCAGTGTGAAGGTAAAAAGGTGTCTAATGCTTAAGCCGGAAATAACCAGGAGGTGAGTGCCCCTAAGAAAAGACATTGAAGCTTAGAGGCCCACTCAAACCCACTACTACCGACCACGCAGTCTAATAGTTTATATATCAATGATAAAACATTAACAATGCAACACATGCCAATACGGCCTTTTTAGTTTACTAAATTGCAATTTTAAATTTCCCACAAAGTGTCGTGTTGAAAATGTCGCGGTATGATGACGCTTATGATGACGCGTGCGTTTTACGTCTCGGGTTGTAGCGGGCATTATTTTCCAGCCCGATCCAATCTATGAATAGTCTGCTTTAATCGCATAATTCCACAGTATTCTGGACATCTGTGTTGCTGAATCTTAATTTGTTCAATTAATAATGGATAAGTCAAAGTAGAAAGATGGAGGTGGGAAGCTTTTAGCCTTTAGCAACACAAACACAGCCGGTGTTTCCTTGTTTAAAATTCCCGAAGGTGAAGCTTTACTATGGAACAGAGCAGTCAAGCGAACATGGATCCCGACCACATGTCAACCGGCAGTTTTCGGTGAGAAAATTGTGGTAATAAGTCGCCTCTTACCGGAGACATCAGCAGAGCTTGCGTCCTGCTGCAGCTGCGTGATTTCCCTCAGAGACACTGGTGGTCAAGACACCAGCGGCCACATCGCTCCGACTTTCAGGTACCATATAATCTCACTAAAACACTAGGAACACAATAGGCAAATAAGGGATTTTCCAGAATTATCCTAGTAAATGGCCCTGCGATGAGGTAGCGACTTGTCCAGGGTGTACCACGCCTTCTGCCCGATTGTAGCTGAGATAGCCTCCAGCACCCCCCACGACCCTGAAGGAAATAAGCGGTAGAAAATGGATGGATGGATCCTAACAAATGTGTCTAATAACATCTGAATTGCTCCCACTGCAATCACCTTTTTTTTTCTTCTAGTGCCTCACTCTAACTTTCCTCATCCACGAATCTTTCATCCTCGCTCAAATTAATGGGGAAATCATCGCTTTCTCGGTCCGAATCTCTCTTGTTGCTGGTGGCCATGATTGTAAACAATGTGAGGATGTCAGGAGCCCTACGACCCGTGACGTCACGCGCACATCGTCTGCTACTTCCGGTACAGCCAAGGCTTTTTTATTAGCGACCAAAAGTTGCAAACTTTATCGTGGATGTTTTCTACTAAATCCTTTCAGCAAAAATATGGCAATAACGCGAAATGATCAAGTATGACACATAGAATGGACCTGCTATCCCTGTTTAAATAAGAAAATCTCATTTCAGTAGGTTTTTAGGGAAGGCTATGCAGAACGAAACTAAAACTGAACTGGCTACAATGTAAACAAAAACAGAATGCTGAACGACAGCAAAGACAATGTACGTCCGAACATGACATGACAATCAACAATGTCCCCACAAAGAAGGATAAAAACAACTGAAATATTCTTGATCGCTAAAACAAAGTACAAATATCGCTCAAAGGAAGACATGAAACTGCTACAGGAAAATACCCAAAAAAGAGAAAAAGCCACCTAAATAGGAGCACAAGACAAGAATTAAAACACTACACACAGTAAAAGAGCAAAAAAAATAAAATAAGTCAGGGTGTGATGTGAGAAGTGGTGACAGTACACTTACTTTGAGACAAGAGCTATATTGATGCATGCTTGGTTATGCTTTAAAGTCATATCCAACAATTGTGACAACGACTTTTTACTGTCAACTGAGTTTCTTTTTTTAATGATTTCTGCTGGTGGTGTGCCTTCGCATTTTTTCAACGCCAAAAATGCGCCCAGTCTCATAAAAAAGGTTGAAAAACACTGGACTAGTATACAGGTTAAAAAGTTAAGTTGAAAATCGGTTGTGCCTATGATAGACATGCGCCAATGAAATGTAGGTTTGCTCCTGACGTCACAAAACATACAACGCTGATTGGCTGTTACTCCAAATGACACCTGGAGCCATTTAAAGTGATTAGGAGCCCGTCGTGTATCATTGGTACTGTTAGCAGGTGTGTGTTAGTGGCGTTGGTGGAACATTGTCAGAGTGCTCCTGTTTGTGTCTATATCATTATTTCAGAAAGGATTAGAAAGTGACTGCAGTACATTAAAATTATGACGAGTCAGCATCTGGACTGCGATGACATGGAATTAACTTGTCTTCTGGCTCCTGTCGACTCTTTGCCCAAAAAGGTAACTAATTCTCCATTTTGAATATGTCAAAAAATGTTTCATGTTTTTGTATTTGTCTGCATTGGTTTCATGGTTTTTTTTGTCTGGACTCTGACATTATCTAATAATTGAACAATTCAATATTTGTATCCACTGTCTGACATCCATAGCGCAGAGCACCCTGAAAGTGGGGTACCTACATTTTGTATCCCTTCTCAAAATGTTCTTTTTCCCCCACGGGCTGTTAATTTTTTTGCCTGTATGTCGGCTTTTTCTGAAGCCCTTTGAGACAATGTTAACTTACAGGCTTAAAAAAAACATATTTGATTTGTTTGTGTTTCCTCGCGTCATTAAAAAGCAGTAAATCATCCACCCATCCATCCATTTCTACCGCTTATTTCCTTTGGGGTCGCGAGGGGCGCTGGTGCCCATCTCAGCTACAAATGGGCGGAAGGCGGCGTACACCCTGGACATGTCGCCAGCTTATCGCAGGGTCAACACAGACAGACAACATTCACACACACGGGCCAATTTAGTGTTGCCAATCAACCTATCCCCAGGTGCATGTCTTTGGAAGTGGGAGGAAGCCGGAGTACCCGGAGGGAACCCATGCATTCATGGGGAGGACATGCAAACTCCACTAAGAAAGATCTCGAACCTGACTACTCAGGACCTTCGTATTGTGAGGCAGACGCACTAAACCCTCTGCCACCGTGAAGCCCTAAGCAGTAAATTAATTAAATCGATTTTTCTACCGCTTATTCCCTTTGGGGTCGCGGGGGGCGCCGCAGCCTCTCTCAGGTACAATCGGGCGGAAGGCCGGGTATACCCTGAACAAGTCGTCTCCCCTCATCGCAGGGCCAACACAGATAAACATGCACACTCATATTCACACACTAGGGCCAATTTAAGCCTATCAACCTATCCCCAAGTGCATGTTAAGGCCATTTAGAAAAGTATTAAATACGATGTCTAGTAGCATTTTTAAAAAATCCATACAATTGCAAATGTCAACAAACCCAATGAGCAGTTTTTCCCAGTTGCTTGGATATTACTTGATCTCACGTCGGGCTCATTAAATATGCATGGTGGTCAAGCTAGCTCTGTTCTCAATAGGTATTAGGTGCGATTTAGTCTTAAAGAAAAATGCCTTTTGCTTGTTTTTGGCTGTACGTACAATTTAAATCGCAATACGAAAGGCGGAAGAGTGCAAGATATTAAAAGACGAGAAGAACTTCACGCACCCCAGTCCAAGGGAGCAGAGTTGAAGAATGCACGTGTTTGCAGTAATCAATTCTTTAAAAGGTTATGTTGCTACCATTTTATATATCCGCCTTAATATCTTGATATTTGTATTTCTTAAAGCATCAAAGTAAATGTGAGCACAACCTAAAACAGGGATGTCAAACATGCGGCCTGTGGGCCAAAACAGGCCCGCTAACTCGTTCAAACAGGTCCGTGAGATTAGTTTGCTAAGTGTAAAGTTTAGCCATATTTTTTAATTAAAGAAACTGCTGTTCTAAATGTGTCCACTGGACGTGGCAATAGTAATTCTGTCAGACGAGCAAATATACCAAGCTAGAGTTGCACGGTAAAGCGGCGCTGCGACTCCTCCCCCTTAACCCAATTCAAAACAGGAGTAAAATAAACGATTGGTAACCCCACTTGAAATGCTACATGAGACACTGCACATTGATATAGTCGCCCCCCGCGACCCCAAAAGGGAATAAGCGGTAGAAAATGGATGGATGGATATTAAAGTAAACAGTGGAAATAAAAGATGAGGTAGTTGATAGTTTTTACGGTATTTTTTTATTTTTTTTGTTAAATCCGAGATGGGCAGTGACTTAAAATTTAATTGCTTTGTACAGAGGTTAAATCTAAATTCATTGTGTTCATGTTTTTTTTTTTAAACTGCATCAATTTTTTTCCTCAGAAATTTTAACTAAATTGAAGTGTTTTGTCAAAAGGATTATTTTTCATATGTACATTTTCAGAATGTTAGTTCTGTTCTGGACCAAAGTAAAACAAAGAAAACAGTCGGAAGTTGTATTTTTAAGTTATTATGCCATGATTTTACCAGTCCGGCCACATGGGAATAGATTTGCCTCCGTGCAGCCCCTGAGCTAAAATTGGTTTGACACCCCTGACCTAAAAGCATTAAGCTTTTACTAAAGGCAGCAATCATAAATTAATCGTTCAGCACATACACAATGTTAACATCTATAATCATATTTTGATAGACGGGGAGAAACACGCTACTTGTAATCTACATACAACAAGTCATCAAACATGGCTGTAGACAAGTTAAATCATGAAATGCAACCTTACACGGGCAAAAACTATGCATATTTATCCGGTACAGTCTTGATAGCAATTTCCTTGACCCTGCCACACACACAAAAAAGTTGTAGGCCTCCATGCTCTTACAAGTTTTCATCAGGTTTATGTAGAATATTCAATGTCTGGCGCACATTAGACATCTGAGAACTCCACTGACAAATAATAGTTTATCACTCAACAAATCTTTTTTTGACGAATTATAAGGATCTTTTCTATAGTTTTGATTTATTTTTTGCTCATGCCTGCTTTTTGCAGGAAAAGCTCGGCACCGTGTGTACTCTTAGTTCGCGCGCTGTTTGCTGGACACATAACCATTTAGCTTTGTTTTCACTTCCAAGAAGTAGTCACATGACAGAATACGAGCAATTAGGGAAAACCTCACTTTAAGATGTTCAGAATTTATTGAAAGTTGTTTTTGCTAACAGAGTTCAGGAGTCAATTTTATTTGTTTATTCAACATGTTTTTGACCTTCCAATTACACTGGTAAAAAATATTGCAGTAATAGTTTATTTGGAAGGCTTACTTGCCTTTACATTACTTTGGCTGCAGTTAATATATCATTTTCAGCAATTCAATATCATTGTCAATTACAACTTACGATTTTGTCTATACGGACAATTGTATGCTTTTGACTGTGCATAGCGATTTGCAATAGGACATGAGCATTACATTTGTTTTAAGTTGCGTTCATTAGATTTGTTGATAGCTGCAGAGACTATTTATTTCATTTGTTTGTTGTTCATGTTATTTCCATTGTATTTCTAAGTATTTAGTGACGTGTTCATGCTTCATGTCGTTGTTTGATTGAAGGCGGAAGCACCAGCTGGAGCAGACCCGCAGACTATGAAAGTTTACCTAAGAGTTCGACCTTTCTCAAAAGAAGAACTTTCTGACAATGAAGATCAGGTATTTTACAGCATGTGGATTTTTCACATAAATATCTGGCATAATGTTTGTTTTCAGCATTGTGTAGTTATTGAAAACGACCAGATGGTGACACTGCAGGCACCAAGAGGTTCTGCCAGCATGAAGAACAGTGAGAAAGGAGTTGGAATGTCCATCCACAAGTTCTCCTTCTCAAAGGTTAGGAACACATTCATCTGCAAACCTAACGCAATAAATGACAAACATTTCACCAACAATAACATTTGAAATGTCGCAAAATGTCCAAAACAGCTTTGTGCTGGAACTCAGGATTTTAGTAGTGTTAATCATGTGACCGTCATGTATACCAGCGGTTTAATTTAGGCATTATTTTCATGGACCCGCCTGTCATGCATTGCCGATAAATACAGCAAAAATAAGTGCATAAAATATACAACTTGCCATTATGCTGAATTACTAGAAGCCCTGACTTTTTCCTTTTTTGAAAAAAAAAAAAAACCTTGTGACAAGTTTGTGTTATCGAAGACTGGAGCATTCATCCATCCATTTTCTACCACTTATTCCCTTCAGGGTCGCGGGGGGCGCTGGAGCCAATCTCAGCTGCATTCGGGCATAGATATATACTAAAACTAAACATACTGGCCATTAGTTTCTATGGATTTGTATTCTAAAAGTAATATATTCATATTTTGTGCAGTCCTTCATTTCTAGATATACTTATAACGTGAACATATTTGTTAAAGCAAACTACTTTTACACCTGGGGTATGTGCAAGAATAACTGCACCAATTTACTAGATCAAGGGAGGTGTGTGTGTGGTGTGTGTGTGTGTGTGTATGTATATATATATATATATATATATATATATATATATATATATATATATATATATATATATTCCTTTTAGCACATTATATGCACTCCTCTGAGCTGCCACCTTATCATGGTAGAGGAGTTCACGTGTCCCAATGATCCTAGGAGCTATGTTGTCGGGGGGCTTCCATGCCCCCTGGTAGGGTCTCCCAAGACAAACGGGTCCTAGATGAGGGATCAGACAAAGAGCAGCTGGAAGACTTCTATGGGAATACAAAAACATCCATCCATCCATCCATCCATCCATCCATTTTCTACCGCTTATTCCCTTTTGGGGTCGCGGGGGGCGCTGGCGCCTATCTCAGCTACAATCGGGCGGAAGGCGGCTACACCTTGGACAAGTCGCCACCTCATCGCAGGGAGTACAAAAACAGAGACTCCCATTCCTTTGCCTGGACGAGGGTCACCGAGGCCCCCTTCTGGAGCTAGGCCCGGAGTTGGGGAAAGATGGCGAGCGCTTGGTGGCCGAAGAGGCAACGTGGGTCGCCCCTCCAATGGGCTCACCACTCATTGGAGGGGCCTTAGAGGTGCGTTGTGAGCTGGACATAAACCAAAGGCAGGGCACTTGGCAATCCAATCCTCGGCTACATAAGGTAGCTTTTGGGACGTGGATTATCACCTCGCTGGGGGGGAAGGAGCTTGAGCTGGTGCGCGAGGTGGATGTAGTCCGACTCACTTTGACGCACAGCAAGGGCTCTGGAACCAGTTCTCTCGAGAGGGGATGGACTGTCTTCCACACTGGCGTTGCACGCGGTAAGAGGCAACAGGCAGGGGTAGCAATTCTTGTTTTCCCCCTGGCTCAAAGCCTGCACGTTGGACTTCAACTTGGTGGGCGAGAGTTTAGCTTCCCTCCGCCTTCGGGTGGGAGGACGGGTCGTCACTGTTTGTGTTTACACACCAAACATCAGTTCAGAGTACCCACCCTCTTTGCATACACTCAAGGGAGTACTGGATAGTGCTCCCCGGTTGATTCCCTTGTCCTACTGGGGGACTTAAACGCTCATGTTGGCAACAACAGTGAAACCTGGAGAGGCGTGATTGGGAAGAATGGCTGCCCGGATCTGAACCCGAGTGGGGTTTTGTTATTGGACTTTTGAGCTTGTCACAAATTATCGATAACGAACAAAATGTTCAAGCATAATGGTGTCCACATGTGCACTTGGCACCAGGACACGCTAGGCTGCAGTTCCATGATTGTCTTAGTAGTTATCGGATTTGCGGCCTCATGTTTGGAGAGGCAGAGCTTTTTACCGATCACCACCTGGTGGGGAGTTTGCTGCAATGGTGGTCGAGGATGCCGTACAGACCTGGCAGTTCCAAATGCAGTGTGAGGGTCTCCTGGGAACGTCTAGCAAAGTCTCCTGTCAGAGGGTTTCAATTCCCACCTCTGGAAGAACTTTGAACATGTCATGAGGGAGGTGCTGTACATTGAATCCGAGTGGAACATGTTCCGCACCTCTATTGTCGAGGTGGCTGATTGAAGCTGTGGCCGCAAGATAGTTAGTGCCTGTCGTAGTGGTAATCCAAGAACCCGTTAGTAGACACCGGCGGTGAGGGATGCCTTTAAGCTGAAGAAAGTCCTATCGAGTTCTTTTGGCTCATGGGACAGGTATCGACAGGCCAAGCGGTGTGCGGCTTCAGCGGCCGCGGAGGCATAAACTCGGACATGGGAGAAGTTCGGGGAAGCCATGGAAAACGACTTCCGGATGGCTTCGACGCGATTCTGGACCACTATTCGCCGCCTCAGGAAGGGGAAGCTGTGCACTGTCAACACAGTGTATGGTGAGGATAGCGTTCTGATAACCTAGACTGCGGAGGTAGTGAGAAACTTTTTGAAAAGCTCCTAAATCCCACCAACTTGTCTTCCTACGAGGAAGCAGTGCCTGGGGAATCCGTGGTGGGCTCTATTTCTGGGGCTGAGGTTGCCGAGGTAGTTAAAAAGCTCCTCGGTGGCAAGGCCCTGGGGGTGGATGAGATCTGCCCAGAGTTCCTTAAGGCTCTGGATGCTGTGGGGCTGTCTTGGTTGTCAAGACTCTGCTGCATCGCGGGGACATCGGGGGCGGTACCTCTGGATTGGCAGACCGGAGTGGTGGTTCCTCTCTTTTAAGAAGGGGAACCGGAGGGTGTGTTCAAACTATCATGGGATTACACTCCTCAGCCTTCCCGGTAAGGTCTATTCAGGTGTACTGGAGAGGAGGCTACGCCGGATAGTCGAACCCCCGGATTCAGGAGGAACAGTGTGGTCTTCGTCTTGGTCATGGAACTGTGGACCAGCTCTATACCCTCGGCAGGGTCCTTGATGGTGCGAGGGAGTTTGCCCAATCAGTCTACATCTGCTTTGTGGACTTGGAGAAGGCATTCGACCGTGCACCCTGGGAAGTCTTGTGGGGAGTGCTCAGAGAGTATGGGGTATTGGACTGTCTGATGTGGTGGTCCGCTCCCTGTACAATCAGTGTCAGAGCTTGGTCCGCGGTGCCGGCAGTAAGTCAGACACATTTCCAGTGAGGGTTAGAGTCCGCCAAGGCTGCCCTTTGTCACAGATTCTGTTCATAACTTTTATGGAAATAATTTCTAGGCGTATTCAAGGCGTTGAGGGGATCTGGTTTGTTGGTTGCTGGATTAGGTCTCTGATTTTTCCAGATGATCTGGTCCTGATTGCTTCATCTGGACAGGATCTTCAGCTCTTACTGGATCGGTTCGCTGAGTGTGAAGCAACTGGGATGAGAATCAGCACCTCTAAGTCCGAGTCCATGGCTCTCGCCCATAAAAGGGTGGAGTACCATCTCCGGGTTAGGGAGGAGACCCTGCCCCAAGTGGAAGAGTTCAAGTACCTCTGAGTCTTGTTCACAAGTGGGGGAAGAATGTATTGTGAGATTGACGGGCAGATCTGTGCGGCTTCTTCAGTAATGCGGAAGCTGTATCGATCCGTTATGGTGAAGGAGGAGCTGAGCCGGAAGGCAAAGCTCTCAATTTACCGGTCGATCTACGTTCTCCTACTCACCTATGATCATGATCTTTGGGTTATGTCCGAAAGGACAAGAGTATGGGTACAAAGCGGCCGAAATGGGTTTCCTCCGCCGGGTGGCGGGGCCCTCCCTTTAGAGGGTGAGAAACTCTGTCATCCGGGAGGAGCTAAAAGTAAAGCCGCTGCTCCTCCACATGGAAAGGAGCCAGATGAGGTGGTTCAGGCATCTGGTCAGTATGCCACCTGAACGCCTACCTAGGAAGACCCAGGACACAAAGAGCAGCTCGAAGACTTCTATGGGAATACAAAAACACAGACTCCCATTTCCCTCACCTGGACGAGGGTCGCTGGGGCCCCCTTCTGGAGCCAGGCCCGGAGTTGGGGCAAGATGGTTAAGTGGAAGATGATGCTTGGATGGATGGACATTATATGCATCAATTTTAGCACACTTTCACTTCGCCATCTGCCTTGAACATTTTGACTATGGTGACTTTATTCTTGATTTGTCCTATGTGAAGGTCATGCAACAACCTACTGTCTTATATGGGTTTCTATTTTATTTTTATGTCTGAGTTTGTATTTTACTGTACTTTTTGTCTAATGTTGATGCTGTCTAACTTTTTTATGGACCTGCCAGAAACTGCAGATGGAAAATAGCCTTGGGTCACAATTTGGCACTGTTCTTTAATATGCATTGTCTCATGTATCTAAAGATATAACAAGTTTTGACTTCCTTGCAGAAGTTTTATTATACATCTATTAACAAGCTTAGCGCACAGGTGAAAGTTAAGCCGAAGAAAGTTTTATTTATTTTATTTATTTACTGTTTTGATGCGACCCGGTAGCAAATGTGTCACATTCCGCTGGTTAGGGACCACTGCGGTATATGACTTGGACGTTACTGCACCTTTTTGTTATCAATCCGATAGCAAGTAAATGGCCAGTATTGCCTACTAATAACTTTTTACTTCAACTTTTTGTTCTCATTGAATGATTTTTTAATTTTTAGCAAAATAAAACACAGGACAAATATTTTGATCCACTAGCATTTTTCTGAACAATATTAAAAACAAGTTACAAAAATACATATAACTAAAACAGCAGCAGTCACACACTAGGTAAAAAGTATAAATTACTCATGTTAACAAACTCACAATAGGCAAAAAAATATGTTTAAGTAAAAAGTATTTAAGTATACCGTATATCCTTGAATAGCCGCCAGGGCGCTAATTTAAAACCTCTTCTCACTCCTGCACCTATTCAAGGCATGCGGTAATAGTAAGCAGGCGCTAATAACTTCAAAACCTCTTCTCACCCCTGCGCTTACCAATGGCATGCAGTAAAAAATTCTGTGGTGTGAGGATACCATCATAAAGAGCACATTTAATACATATAAACATTATTATGGTTATTTTCAGCACTGAAGGCTTGGAATAACCTACAATTGATGCACGCATTTTGCTGCTTCTGTCATCACATGGACGAGATTGGAAGGCATACTGGGTGATAAAAGTTACACTGAAGGTTGTGATATAAACAAGTTTAACACTCTTACTAATATGTGAACTGACACCAAACAAGAATGACAAACACATTTCTGGAGAATATCGGCTCTGTAACACATAATAAACGCAACATAACAATTACCCAGAATGCAATGCATCCATGACTATTACTGCTTATATTATAGTTTGTCATTGTTTGGTGTGGGTTCACAGTGTGGCACATATTAGTAAGAGTGTTAAAGTTCTTTAAATCACAACCTTCAGTGTAACCGCTGTGGCTGATTAACAAGACCCCTGGTTTACACAATAGTACAAGCAAAATTAACTCTTTATGCTGTGTAATTTCACTATACATTTCAAAGGAGTTCTGCGGTCCCCTTTGTCGTGAAATGGGTCAAAATGGCTCTTTGAGTGGTAAAGATTGCTGAACCTGCTGCCTCCGTCATTTTGAAAATGACGACAGGGGAAGCGTCACTCGTGACGTCACGAATTTGACCATGCGCTAATAATTTTGGGAAGCAAGTTTGACCCGGCAGTAGTTCAAGGCAGGCGCATTTTACATGCCCGGCGGTAATTCAGGGAAATACGGTAATTACAATGCCAAATAGAACTGGTTTATCAACCCTTTTTAAAATGGACTGAAATTCTAGGGATGTCCTGCGACATTAAGCTGTAGCGCCTGAGAACTCTACAAACTGTAATAAGTCACATGATGTCAATGTTCACTTGGACACTAGGAAAAAAAACATGAATATAATGTCAGTAAAAATGTTCACATTTCAGCCTACAATAATTCATACACTTCCAACTAGACAAAACCTGTTGCAGTGAGTTGTAGATGTTTGTTTTTAGCTTGCATATGCTAACATTAGTACTGTCATAAGTGGCTGTAAAATGTGCACCTTTTTGTAGTACATGTTGTAGCAGTGCCCAATGATCCACACACACACCAAATACGATTTAAGTACCATTACCAAATAATACCAACTAATTCAGAAATGATCTACCAGGTACTTAGTACTTGAGTAGTTTTTCACTGAATACTTCATGAATGAGTTACTTGTTTTGTGGTGTATAATTTGACCTGAAGCACAATTGTGTGTATGGTGTCAAAACATTGCACAACCTTCTGCAACTTCAAGCTTAATGTACTGTTGAATTCAAGGTGCTTTGTAGGTGGTTTGTAGGTTCCAATTTAAATTTTAAAAGCAAAACATACAAGAACACTACAAACTGCTAGCATATATAACTAGGTGTGTCCTGATCAAATTTTGGTATTGGTCCGTGTATAGTGAAATCACTTACTGCCGGTGATATAGACAAATAGATCGTACTTTATTGATTCCTTCAGGAGAGTTCCTTCTGTAAAATGAAAATTCCAGCATCAGGGTACAGAGTTGAGATCAATGTAAAAAGTAAATAAGGGGGTTATAAATGGAAAAAATAGACAAATATTACAATAAAAATAAAAAGCAACAATGAGAATAAAAATATAACTGTAAAATAATATAAAAAGAGAAACTCGGCAGTAGTGACCATGTGTACTTGCATATAAAATGTGTGATGCAATGTCCGATACAAGCAGTCCTACAGCGTGTTTACTTGTACAAAGCTAGGTAGCCAATTGGTTTCCCTGCTTAGGCTGTTGCCCCCGCGACCCGACCTCGGATAAGCGGAAGATGATGGATGGATGGATGTCCTCCAATAAGCATATATGTTAGGTCTTGTATTTTGTGGTCATTTACATTACATAATGGTAAACGTGGTGAGCTTCAGGTCTCTATGTGCTGATAGAGACCTATAGCACACAAGATAGACATATCTACACATTTGTCAATATAAACATAAATTGTAGTTGCATATTATCTAAAATTATACAGTAACAAACGTGTACGCATCATTCAACCTATTGTCATGAGCTTAGCTTCATAAATTATTGTGACTACCTAGGTCAGGGGTCGGCAACCCGCGGCTCCGGAGCCGCATGCGGCTCTTTGATCACTTTTATGTGGCTCAGCTGCATACTTGCCGACCCCCCCCTGATTTATACTCTGATTTACTTTACAAAACATAAGTGTAGGATACTTCTCTTGTTGCCTTATTAGACTTTATTAAATGTATTTATATTATCATTTGGTGCAGGAGGGGATAGAAAAAGGAAAAAAAGGAAGACAGAGGGTGAAATTGTGGGGACAAGAGAGGTTTAGACAGACAAAAACAGAAAACAGAGCAATAGAGCAGAAAACACAACAGAGCAACATCAGCACATACAATATGTACAAATATGATGGTACAAGTGAAATAAATGACAATTAACATTTTTACACTTCAAATGGAGTATTACGAATACCAATAGAAATAGCGCTATTGATAATGAACAATACCAGTAATTTTCCTCTATCAACAATAAAGTTGTTCAAATGCAACAATACATATACGTAATGATAACTAGAGAAAAAAAGGAATACCGAAAAATGGAGGGGAAGAAAGAAGCAACCTCTATTAACCTTGTAGATTGTTATAGTAACAATAGGTTAAGCTTTGTCAGTGTACCATGTGTTATCCAGTTTCGCCTAGGGCAACAACGTTGATATATGATTGATGAAACATGTTTATGTGCATGAGTGTATGTATATGTACTTGTATATGTACAGAATGTGTATATGTATGTTTGTACAGTGAATGCATATGTACAGTATGTGTATATGTATGTCTGTACAGTGAATGTATATGTACAGTATATATGTATGTGTGTATGTATGTGTGTGTGTTTGTACAAAAACAAATACCACTCTTCAACTTTAAGATAGCATAAGTCCATTCCAGGTGATTATTAATAAATAGGTTAGAGGTTTTTTTTTTATACCTGCTAATTATCTTTGGACTGTTTTCACTTGATCAAACCTTTGCTAACATTCCACACTAAAAAATACAATAATGTATGATTCCTGCGGATGTATTAAATCAATGTCAGTATCAGCCAATACTCAAGGCTCCAATATTTGTATCGTATCGGAACCTTTACATGTTACAAATAGTGGTTTAAGTGAACATAGTAAACGTTTATACATTTGAAAGTTGAACTTGGTTAAAAAAAAAAAATTAAATAACATTTTGTGTGAATAAAATGATTGACGTTCATTATAGCTGTCACGACTGTATCACACCAAAATCCATGTTTGTTATGCGTGCATGTCCATAAAAGATGTTTGAGAATGAAAATTGGATCTTGCCAGAAACCTGAGGGCTGCAGGTACACTCCCCGCCTCTTACCATCCAAATAGCTGCCGTTGTGCCCTTGGACAGGACACTTCACCCTTTCCCCCAGTGCCGCTCACACTGGTGAATGAATGATGAATGACAGGTGGTGGTCGGAGGGGCCGTAGGCGCAAACTGGCAGCCACGCTTCCGTCAGTCTACCCCAGGGCAGCTGTTGCTACGAAAGTAGCGTACCACCTCCAGGTGTGAATGAGAAGTGAGAACTTCTCTGTGAAGCGCTTTGTGTCTAGAAAAACGCTATATTAATCTAATCCATTATTATTATTATTATTATTTAAAGTGGTAACTTATTTTTGTGGTTTTCAGCAAAACAAGTTTGGAGTGTCAATTTTTTATTTTACAAGAATGGAAAAGCCACCCCATTTTTAAGAAATACAGAGCAGCTCTAAAGTACACTGGATATTTACTTTGATTGTGCTGAAGATCAAGACTTCTGTTCTTTTGTTTATACATTTTGTTTTTATATCATCTAATCAAACAAATATTCATTCAGCAGGTATTGTTTTGGGTTCATGTATATATATATATATATATATATATATATATATATATATATATATATATATATATATATTGCAAGTGTGATTCTGTTTTATTTGACTTAATCTTTGCCTTACAGCATTTTTGAAAATATATACATTTTAAAATGTTTTTTAAGTACTGTAAACATTTTACTTTTATAGAATGTGCTTTTTTTCTTTTAGTTTAATGATGTACCAGGGTTGCGGGTATTCTCATTCATCCAGGTTATTGTTGTTCCCAGGGCATTCAACTGATCAGTTGACTGTTCAGTTTGTTTTAGAAGACATTAGGCCTCTCATCAGAGTAGCTTTCATCAGTTCATGCTCATAGACTTAGCTTGGACAGATCTAGCCTGCTTGGTGCCAAGGTCCTAACTATTTAACAAGAGGAAGAGCATATGCACACAAAGAAACTGTTATGTTTGTGTTGTAAAAAAAATTAAAAAGAATGTGTCCGTCAACAAATGTTGACCATAGAATTAAATAGTTCATACACTAGCCAATAACAAATTGTTCCTTCAAAAAAAAAAAAAAGTTGAATTGTATCAAACCATGTATCTAGATGTGTATCGAGTTGGCCATAAATAGATGCACAACCCTGTATGAATAATATAAAGATTGTTTTAATATGTACATCTCTCCTGATGAACAACTTGATAGATTTTGGGCCCAGCAACATCGCAGTCAGAGCTGTATGATGATGTCATCAGTGGTCACATGACTTCTTTCCTGCATGGCGACAACTCTCTGATCTTCAGCTATGGAGTCACTAACGCTGGCAAGACTTTCACCATCCAAGGTAGAAACACTTTGAACAACTTAACAACAGGACATTACTTTGGAGTACTCTGTCTAGGAAGTGCAAAGCAGCCAGGAATACTACCTCGAGTACTGCATACTACATTTAAGTACATATCAGGACATCAGTATGACAACATGGACTTTAAACCTCACTTCAGAAACGACGTGCAGCATCTCAGCGCTGATCAAGTCAAGCAGGAGAGAAACATCAAAGCTGCCATCTTGGCTTCTTTTAAGGAGGTGATTTCATATCATAAATCTTACTCATAAACAGTCATATTCTTTCAACTTCAATTCTTTGTTCGACCGTTAGGAATTTGATCCCCAAAGAAATATTAATGCATCAGACTCCTCTTGTGTGACTCAACTCTCTCTGGCTAACAATGACACAGGTAACCAATCACTACTACTACTATTACAATGTTGATACTATCATATAGCTGATACTATTACATTGCTGATACTATTACTACAGTACTATTAGTACTGACATTACGTATTGATACTATTGTCAAACGTTGATTATACAGCACAATAAATAGCCTAATTCGGCAAAGTGCTGCACAGGGCACATACAGTAAGACAAAAGGGTGAATACATCCATCATTCCATCCATTTTCCACCCCTTTTCCCCTTCGGGCTCACGGGGGTTGCTGGAGCCTATATCAGCTGCATTCGGGGCGAAGGCGGGGTACACCCTGGACAAGTCGCCACAACAGACAGACAGCACTAACACTCACATTCAAACACACTAGGGCCAATTTAGTGTTGTCAATCAACCCATCCCCAGGTGCATGTCAATAAACTGTAATAAATAACAGCACATTTTAGTCAAAACTGTTGATATAAAACAAGATAAAAACCAAGGTGCTATTTGCAGAATGCTTGTGGAAATGTTTTTAGCAAGGTTTCAAAATTCTCTACTGCAATAGTTGTCAAACTTTTTTCACCAAGTACCACCTCAGAAAAAACTTGGCTCTCAAAGTACCAACATTGAAATACAGTAGCCTAGTAGGTCTAAGTATTCATTAAAAAACAAAGTTGATCTTTTATTAAACAAGTATTTTTAATAATCTTGGCCACTGTAACATTACACAGTTTTAATAGTAACACTGTGAATATAGGAAAATAAAACACTGTGCTGTGTGGTGGTACACAACAGTGTGAAAATCACTGGTCTAGTGATTGTGCAGCTCTGATGTGAAGAGGCAGATTATTCCATAATTTAGGGGACGCTACAGAAAAGGCCGTGTACCCTCTAGTGCTGAGTCTGGTGTGTGGGATAGACTGGAGCTGTTTGCAGACGTCAATGCTCTGCCTGGGGAGTGATACTGTTTGATGGGGCAGTCAGAAATGTGAAGGGGGCATCATGCTCCAGCACTTTTTTCTGTGTTAATACAATACTAACAGTCTTCTTCATAGAATTTGGTTGTTAGCTACAGTATGGGCCTGGTTTACTAATATCCAAATACCTCACGCTAAACAGCGTGAGCAATCTATAAAATAGCCTGTACTATTAGTGGGCCTCTTGAAAGGGATTTACTAAAACTGTGGACAATTGTAAAGTGGTGCAGACCGCCTCATTTAAATGAGGATTTTGCGTGTATTCCCAACAGGCTAAACAGGTGTCTGCTTGGGGCACCATTATTTAGAGGGGGCGCTAAATTACAGAATGTAAAAAAAACCCAAAAAAAAACTAAACTATTCTAACACAGATAAAAATATGTGAAAGAAAATGTTTGTATAATGCGCACTCTGTACACTTAATGGGAACGTTCTCTTTAAGAAAAATAACCTGCGACTGGAATTTCTATTTTCCTGAGGGAACTCTCCGTGAAGGAATCAATAAAGTACTGTCTAACAATCCAACCTATGAAGTGGCGTCTTTGCTACATGCCGCCTGCGCCGTGAAACTGCTGGTAGAAGGCGATGCCGTGATGGTAAATTGCGTCTCGATCAGAGAAGGCTTGTTTTTTTATTTGATTGCAACCCCAAAGGGAATAAGCATTCGCAGATGGATGGATGGATGGATGGATATTTCACGATGAAAAGTGGGACATCAAAGTTATCCGCTGCGACCTATGAAGCGAAGGATGGACGAAGAGGAAATATGGGATGGAAAGCAGAGGTATGTATGTACATTTATTAAATTAATTTTTAGCGTTTGCATCATGACTTATCTTATAAGAGCTGACAGCAACAGGCTGTTATTTCTGTTCAGTGACAGCAAGAGTAATTTGCATATGGTAACTATAAACTCAATTGGGTAAACTTCTAAGCAAATAAGCATCAAATCCAGAAATTCGCAAAGGGTGAAAAAGTTGCCAACCCAAACTTACTGAATTTATTATAAGCTCGGCTATCGACTCATTTGGCTGCAATGTAAGCTATTCAAATAAAATAATGGATGCCATTTGAGATGTGATGCAATCAGAACATATTTAAAGCCAGGACAGGCACATGGAGAGGCTGCTACAGAGGTGATATTTGGTCACCTGAGTCTTACCATGAAGAAAATTGTAAGTTTTTAAGTTTTGGAATATGATTGCAGGGAATTTTCTTCCCATTTGTTTTATCCATCAGTAAGTGCAATTTAATTGTAGAGAAAGTACTTTAGAGTTACAATGCATGCAGAGATGACATTTGTGCCATGTTTTACACTACAGCATCTATTCAGAGCAAGCAGCAGATAATTTGTTGCAGAGAAACAGACATGTAGATCCAGGTGAGTGTTTATTTGTAACAAACCATAATATTTCCAAATAACATGTACACACCATACATAGTGTAATACATTCAATATCAGACTATTTTCTTGCAACATTCATTTTTAAATCTCCGGACATCCTGGCCTATTCATCTGAAATAGTTGCATTAAGATGAGTGCTTGAATGTATTACTATCATGCTGCAAGAGAAAACAATGGGTATTAAAGGCCTACTGAAATGAGATTTTCTTATTTAAACGGGGATAGCAGGTACATTCTATGTGTCATTTGATCATTTCGCGATATTGCCATATTTTTGCTGAAAGGATTTAGTAGAGAACATCCACGATAAAGTTCACAACTTTCGGTCCTAAGAGAAAAGTCCTGCCTTTACCGGAAGTCGCAGACAATGTCACCCGTTGAGGGCTCCTCACATCTACATTGTTTTTAATGGGAGCCTCCAACAAAAAGAGCTATTCGGACCGAGAACACGACTATATCCCCATTAATTTGAGCGAGGATGAAAGATTCGTGTTTGAGGATACTGATAGCGACGGACTAGAGGAAAAAAACAAAAAAAAAAGTTAAAAGAAAACGTGATTGCATTGGGACGGAGTCAGATGTTTTTAGACACATTTACTAGGATAATTCTGGGAAATGTCTTATCTTTCTATTGTGTTGCTAGTGTTTTAGTGAGATTAACAGTACCTAATAGTCGGAGGTGTGTGTCCACGGGTGTCTTGACGCCAGTGTCTCAGTGAAGTCGACGGCAGCTTTATGGATGGTGCAAGCTCAGCTGATCTCCGGTAGGAAGCGACTTTTTACCGAAACCTGCTGGTTGACATTCGGTCGGGATCCATGTTCGCTTGACTGCTGTGATCCATAGTAAAGTTTCACCTCCGGGAATTTTAAACAACGAATCACGGTGTGTTTGTGTGGCTTCCCAACTCCATCTTTCTACTTTGACTTCTCCAATATTAAATGAACAAATTGCAAAAGATTCAGCAACACAGATCTCCAAAATACTGTGTAATTATGCGGTTAAAGCAGGCGACCTTTTAGCTGTGTGTGTGTGCAGCGCTCATATTTCCTAACTGTCCGTGACGTCACGCGTACACGTCTCTACGCAACGTTTTCAAGACGAAACTTCCGGGAAATTTATGACTGCAATTTAGTAAACTAAAAAGGCCGTATTGGCATGTGTTGCAATGTTAATATTTCATCATTGATATATAAACTCAGACTGCGTGGTGGGTAGTAGTGGATTTCAGTAGGCCTTTAATCATGGCTATTAGCTTGCATGCTAGCTAATATCCAGATTTTAGTGCTGTTATATGGACTTTTTATCAATCAATCAATGTGTTTTTATATAGCCCTAAATCACAAGTCTGTCAAAAGGCTCCACAAGCGACGACATCCTCGGTTCAGATCCCAGATCAGGGCAAGGGAAAAACTCAACCCAGTGGGATGACAATGAGAAACCTTGGAGAGGACTGCAGATGTGGGTGACCTGCCCCCCTTCTAGGGCAACCGGTGCAAAGGATGTCAAGTGGATCTAGCATAATATTGTGGAAGTCCATCCCGAGCGGAGACAGGTCAGCAGTGCAGAGATGTCCCAACCAATGCACAGGCGAGCGGTCCACCCCGGGTCAGGACTCTGGACAGCCAGCACTTCATCCATGGCCACCGAAACTGGTCTAAATGGGGGGAGGTCTATTTTAAAGGCTAGAGTATACAAAATTAGTTTTAAGATGGGACTTAAATGCTTTTACTGAGGTAGCTTTTCTAACTGTTACCGGGAGGTTATTCCATATTACTAGAGCCCATATAGAAAACTCTCTATAGCAGGCTTTTTTTGGGGTCTGGGAATCATTAATAAGCCTGGGTTCGCTGAACGCAGATTTCTTGCCGGGACATATGGTACAATACAATCGGCAAGATAGGATGGAGCTAGACTGTGAAGTATTTTATACGTAAGTAGTAAAACCTTAAAGTCACAGGAAGCCAGTGCAGGTGAGCCAGTATAGGCGTAATATGGTCAAACTTTCTTGTTCTTGTCAAAAGTCTAGCAGCCACATTTTGTACCAACTGTAATCTTTTAATGATAGACATAGGGAGAAGACCTGAAAATAATAATAATCGAGACGAGACGTAACAAACGCATGAATAATGATCTCAGCGTCGCTAGTGGACAAAATGGAACACATTTTAGCGATATTATAGAGATGAAAGAAGGCCGTTTTAGTAACACTTGATGCGTGACTCAAACGAGAGTTGGGTCGATAACACCCAGATTTTTTACAGAGTCGCCTTGTGTAATTGGTTGTCAAATGTTAAGGTGGTATTATTAAATAGGTGTCTGTGTCAATCAATCAATCAATGTTTACTTATATAGCCCTAAATCACTAGTGTCTCAAAGGGCTGTCTAGCAGGGCCAATGATCAGCATTTCCGTTTTTTTAGCGTTGAGTTGCAAAAAGTTAGTGGACATTCGTTTAATTTCATTAAGACACGCCTCCAGCTGACTACAATCCGGCATGTTGGTCAGCTTTAGGTGCAGGTAGAGTTGGGTGTCAGCATTACAGTGAAAGCAAACACTATATTTGCGTATGTCACCTTGAGGCAGCATGTAGATACTGAAGAGTGCAGGGCCAAGAACCGAACCCTGGGGAACTCCAAACTTTACCTTGACAGTCTGAGGTCACATTGTTATGGGAGACGCATTGCATCCTGTCCGTAAGATAAGAGTTAAACAAAGACAAGGCTAAGTCTGACACACCAATACATGTTTTGATACACTAATAAAATGTTATGATCAACAGTATTGAAAGCAGCGCTAAGATCAAGAAGCAGCAACATTGATGACTCATCAGAATCCATCCTTAGCAATAGATCATTAGTCATTTTTGCAAAGGCTGTCTCCGTAGAGTGATCTGCCCTGAAACCGCATTAATAATAGGGGTTCACAGAGATTGTTAGACGCTGAGTGTTCATTTAGCTGCTGTGTAACAATTTTTTTTGAGGATTTTTGAAATAGAAGGTGGGACACCGGCTGGTAGTTTACCATGAGGTCAGGACCGAGGTTAGGTCTTTTGAGCGGAGGATGAATAACCTTTTTGAATGCTAGGGGAACAGTGCCAGAGGAAAGTGATTAGTTTATAATATTTAGCACTAATGGACCTACTATTACAAAAAAGCTCCTTGATAAGTCTCCCAGGAAGGGGGTCAAGTAAACATTTTTGTTTTATCCCATTTACACACTAGCAATTCTTCAGTTATTTCATCAAAAAGAGAGACTATTTTGGAGGGCAATATCCGTCGTATATACAGTCGTATCTGTGTTAATAGAACCCGGTTGTAGCTGGGATGCGTATTATTTAATCTCCTTTCTAATGAGTTACATTTTCTTATTAAAGAAATTCATAGTCATCTGCTGAATGGGTGGAGCTACTGGTAGGAGTCCCTTGTTGGGTTAGCGATGTTACTGTACTGATCAAATATTTAGGATCGTTTTTATTGAGGCAGATGAGATTTGAGTAGTATTTAGCTTTAGCTAAGGCAAGCATGCGTTTATAAAATATTAAATTATCACTCCATGCTTGATGGAAAACCTCGTTTAGTCGCGCGCCATTTGCGTTCCAGCTTTCTACATGATTTTTGAGCTCTAGTTTCTTCTGTAAACCATGGCCTTTTAGAGGCCCTTTTTAGCGCTGCTATACTATCAATGGTTTCCCGCAGCGTGTCATTAAAGTTGTTAGTGAGGTTATCAATAGAGCCCACATACTGTAATTTGGGAAAGGTGCCATTACCAAAGGCAGTAGGCCACCAAGAGTCATCGTTGTGGCAGAATTAATATTGCGGCTGCTAAAGCAGTTATTATCATTATTAGCTTGTTGACAAAACAGTCGGAACTTCGAATTTTATAAGCTAATGATCGGACATTACTTTAGTATATGGGAGTATCATAACTTTGGAGGTGGTGACTGTGACCAGTGACCCCCCTGACAAGCACTAGATCTATCGTATTACTGTTGCGATGTGTAGTTTCATTTATTTTTAGCAATACATAAGTATAGTTAAAGTATAGCAAGTAAGGGGTTATAGTTTACATGTATTATGGATTGCATCCTATCATATTATACTTAGCTTATGTACTTTGATATATAATTGCAGTATATCATTAATATACTGTAACTATATAAAATATAACGTGGCATCGTGAACAGTCAAAATTGAAAATTGTTGTCTTGTAATTGAACTAAAATCATCAACACATTTAGATTTTCTGTGTTCATATTCTTACAGGATAATGAAGCAGTAGCAGCACAACCCAACAAGCTAAAGACCCATCTATCAAAGCTGCCCCCATTGTTTCTGCTGACTGGCCACACCATTTGACTGATACACAAAGAACTGAATTACTGTACATAGCCGAGGATTTAATGAGGTATACTCAGACTTCACGTTCCCTAAAAGAGATGTGGCGACTTGTCAAGGGTGTACTCCACCTTCCGCCCATGTGCAGCTGAGACAAGAGGTAGAAAATGAATGGATGGAAGACGTTTCCACCACCACTACTATTTAGTGAACGGAGAGAAAATTAAGAGAACGTGGCTCAAGTATTTCCTCAATTTCCCCTATGCTATTTGCATTACATTTGTAGGTGTTATATTTCATTCTGAGGGAAAATATTTAGATTTTATTTTCAGATTGCATTTTTTTGTATTTACATGTCAAATAAATAATTAGTAACTGTAATGCTGCACATCGACTTTCTCTGGAGATGTGGGGTAAATGTTTTTGATGGGGGGAGTTCACTCTCACCCGGGGCGTCAAATGGTCTTGAATTATTTGGGGCATCAACACGGAAACACTTATTTACTGAACATTCGTGTTATCATGCTCCTCCTACATGTGGCATTTTGCTGTTTTTAAACAAGCAGGAGACATCTACCACTTTTTATGGGCATTTTTAGAAGAATCGTGCAGTGCATTTTTGCCATTTTTTAACATACGTGTGTATATGTTATCAGGTTTGCATGCGTTTTTGTACATTCAAACCTTGGTAACTCAGGACCTACTGTGTTTTCAACTCTAACCTAGAGAAGAGGATTGCACTTTGTCAGGGCTCCACCTTCACACCTGTACAACTTGGGTGTCCCACCTGAAGACTAAGCTCCTCCTGCTGATAGCTCTTATCCACAATTAGGTGACAATCTCTTAAGGAGGAAACCAAAAAAATCAAGTAAAATAAGTACAATAAAGCAGGGGGGGCCAACCAGTCAGACTAAGAACCACTTTTTTTTTCCTCGCGCGCACACACACACACACACACACACACACACACTCAGACCTCTGCTCAGCCAGATTTATTGTAAATGTCACACCAACATGACTCCTACAGTACCAGATCACAGGCCAGTTATTTCCAACAATTAACACACACAAATTCAGTTCAACCAAGTCCACATACAAAAATGTAATATTTGTTCTCTTTCTATGCATGTTGCTTAGTGGGTCTTCTGGCATTCCTTGTCGTGGAAAATCCTCTTCAAATCTGGCTTGTATTCCGTTGTTGCCCCTCGAAGCAATTCTTTCACATGGGTGTTAGTCTGAACAGATCGATGCTTTGATTTCACTTGTTTCAGGGTAGAAAACACTCGCAGATGTATGTTGACCCAAACATTGACAGTATCTTAAGCGGAGCCCGTTTGACATTGGGGTATTTTTCCATTGGCCCACTTTTTCAGAACTCAATGGTTCTTTCCCTTGAAGCAGTTTTCAGTTGTTCCTCACAAAGATTGATCATCTCCAACTCAGCCGCAGCCTCATTTGTGAAGAGCGAGGCTTTCAAACAGTCCGTATCGGCATTAAATAGTTTAACGTGGAATGTAATCTGTGGCCTTTTCAGTTGGAGATCATGGAACCGGGTCACAAAGCTTTCATGCAGGTTTTCAACCAGTGTCTCATATCTGTCTCTTTTGTTTTTCATGGTGGCGCTGGTGACTTGCCCGCTGGTTTTTAGCAGAGTGGGAAAATGTGTTAAATCTCACTTTTTGAATATGCGCCTTGAACAGCTTCAGTTTGATGAACACAAACACACTTTGCTCCAGGTCAGGCAGCATTTTTAACTTACCCTGCAGGGTCAGGTTCAGTCTGTCTAAGTGACACAGCATGTCGACCAAAAAGGCCAGATCCATAATCCACTCGAGATCCGGGAGCTCAGGATAGTCCTGGTCCTTCTATTCCATGAACAGTTTTGCAGCATCCAAAAGCTCAAAAAAGTGAGAGTACCTTACCTTTTGACAGCCACCTCCAGTGCAGTGCAGCGGCCGGTCACCTGGAAGCCCCTGGTCCAGCTCAGCGATAAGATTCCTGAATTGCTAATGGTTAAGTGCATGTGTGGGAATGTAGACGATTTTCATCACAGGCTTCGTGACGTTGTCTAAATTCAATGATTTAGACACGAGTTGCTCCCTGTGGATAATGCAGTTGAAATTCCAAAACTCTGGAAATGTTTTGTCAAATTTGCACCGCCCCACAAGCCCATTCACAGATCCGATAATGGCTGGCTCCATCTGTGGCTATTGCAGTTAGTTTCTGTATGGGCAGATTTGATTTCGCAAATGCAGCCATCATTGTTTCTTTCACATCTATGCCATGGGTTCTGTCTTTTAATGGTGCAGTATCAAGAAGTTGTTTTTATCACACAATCGTTTGACACAGACCGTGGAAACTATTGCCAACTGAGGCTTGTCTTTTGTCACAACTCTCATCCAATGCAACACAAATACTCACTTGCTTGAAGGTCAGAGTGCAACTGTGATTCAGTAGCCATGTTAATGTCCGATATTCTGCGTTCAACAGTTTGGCGGGACAGTTGGAGTTCTGATACCCTTCTTTTTAGTTTGTCTTCAAGAGACAAGATTTCAACAGCGTCACCGAGGCATTTTTTAACAAAGTCCCCTTCATTGTATGGCTTTTTAGCCTGTGCAATGTTCCAAGCCAGTTATGATGGAAGCGTTGATGCTTTTCTGCGTGACTTTTCAAAGTGGCCAACTTATGCTTGCAAAGTTCTGTCCCCTTTGGAAATTCCTGGTCGATGTTAGCATGCAGTGAGCTAAAGTGCAGTAATGACGCCTGACATATAAGGCAGAATGGCTTGACATTACTTTCAACAAAAAATATAATCTCTCCCACACTGTTAAAATGTCCTCTGTTCTTCATATTTTTGTTTTTGCTGTGCTTTTTTCCCTGCCATTTTGAGAGCGAACTTGTCACAAATTGTTTACTACTGTGATCTCACGCACATGCACGTTTGACGTCACTGAAACCGACTCCGGCTTCTTCTTATGTGCAACTCCTACCGGTTTAAACCGGACCAAAAAAGTAATCAGAGTACTGTAATCCAATTATTTCCTTTTTCGTGATGATCACGATTACGGAGGAGGCTGTCACGCCAAATTTCTTCCCCCCTACAAAAGCCTTCCCCCTCATTTACTTCCGGGGTCATGATTAATAGACGTTTTAACGCTATATTATAAAAAATTTAGTTAAAATAACAGTTTACAAACACAAGCTATGGAATGACGCATTTACTTCCGGGGTAATGTTTCCTCTTACATCATCCCATAGCTTGTTTGTAAAATTTGTATCTATTTTTTATAATATAGCGTTAACAAAACGTCTTTATGTTTTTATAATATAGCGTTAACAAAACGTCTGTATTAATCATGACCCCGGAAGTAAATGGGGGGGTGGTTTGTAGGGTGAAGAAATCTGGTGTGACAGCGCTGTGTTGAACGCCACTGTGTTTTACAAGCTAGATTTGGAGAAAACACCCTCTTTGTGCTGAGCGGAAGTCAATGAAGCGGCCGTGTGTCTTGGTCGCGCTGCATTTTGGGAAATTTTTTGTCCCGGAGAACACCAGGGACAGTAGATATACTACAGTACAGTAACACGGCAACGTGGGCCTCAGCCAAAGAATTTGTCGTGTCTACACCACATGGGCACTAATAAGTAGTTTTATTTTTTTTAAACTATTTTTTTTCCCTAATAGCTGCTTGAAACCAGCCAAAGAGCCACGTGAGGCTCACAAGCCGCGGGTTGGCTAGCCCTGCAATAAAGTATCAGTCATCTACATTTTACCAGATATCACATTTATCTTAATTTGATTGCCTAATTCTTGAGATATATTTAACCTTAAGTAGGACTTCACACACAGTCAATATTCACAAAACTGAAAGGTACAGTAGTTTTATGAATAAAACAAAACATTCTCCTCAAACTAGTATCATCAGGTCAGCTGATGCATACCTCGTCTATGCATTCTCCACCTATTCTCACACACAGAAACTTGACTCTGCCTACTGGCATAGTAAAGTTTGTTTATTGTTTTGTTTTTCAAGTTTTACTGTACCAACTAAGAGTCAACAGTTCCCCCTTTTCTTTTAAATTCAATTATTTTCATTGTTCTCTGACCAGTAGGCATGTAGATGTAAACGCGCGATCTGAATATATTTAAACATACTGTATTGTATACATACAGTATGTAATATATACTGATATATTTTTATATAATATATACAGTATATAACAAATCCCAATTATGATGGGGCCAGTCATTGTAAACCTTTCATGACCAAGAACAGCATTTTAAAATCAATCTAGACTGGGAGCCGAGAGCACAGTGTTTGGTATATATTTCTTAACCTTACTTCAAAGCTTGAATTAAAAAATAAAATTTGCCTTTTACAACTACTGAGATTTGTTTGCGTAGTTTAAAATTAGTCTACGATTAAACAAAGGTTTCTCACAAAAGGGCAAGGTAATGAGGCAAAGTGGAACGATTACACTGTCAAAACTATTTCAAATGTTTGAATCACCAAATACAATATCAGGCTTGCTTTCCTTCAGATGTAAAAAGCTTACTTTCAACCATGTTTGGACTTGTATAAAATGTGTTTGCTTTGAGCCGTATGTATATCTGGAGATCATCGGCAAAACAGTAGAAAGATGCATTGTACTTTTCAAAAAATATGTCCCGGGAAGTCGATATAGAGAAAATATTGTTTGTGCCAGTACTGAGCCCTAAGGCAAGCAAGCCACAGTTTAGTATGGAAGAATGTTGGCCGATCTGCACAGATAAGATCCTCATTGCGAGGTAGGAGGAACCCTTTGTGTGCAGTTCCCCTAATGCCCACTCTGTACTCAAGTTGTAAGTTTGGTGTGATCCACTGTATCGGAACGCTGCAGTTAGATCCAGGAGCAGCAGGACAGCCATTTTCCCAGGATTAGCGGCGAAAAGCAGGCCATTAAAAACTTTTTAAAGTACTGTTTCTGTTTGGCAGGATTTAAAACCTGACTGGAATTTCTGTAGACCATTAGGCAATCAACATCACCAATAGCACATTTTAATTACTTGCCGGAGTTTCCATTAAAGTTAATAAATAAAAGAAATAAAGACAATGTTTTTTACTAAAGACCTACATTTGGAGAAGGAAGTTAAGTGAAGAAGCTACAAATATTTAGTTTAATAAAATACATGTTTTGTATTTTTGTAGTTAAATGACAAAACTGATTTGTCCTTCTTGCCTTGCTGATAATGCTGGAGATTTTAAAATCATTTAGTATTAATATTGTTTCCAAGCATGGTATTATGTTACACATTTTAAAATGGTATAGTTTAATACAGAACTTTGAAGTTTGGTTTCTGTTTAGAGTTTTCCGGCACGCTGACAGAAAGCACCGTTGACTTTGCCCTTTGGGTCTCATTCTTTGAGATCTACAATGAAAGCGTCTATGATCTCCTTCAGCCATCTTTTTGCTCAAAGTCTAAAAAACGTGCTGCCCTGCGCGTATGCGACGACGGTGCCGGCAACGCTTACGTCAAAGGTATCGTATTATGCGTTATGAATCATGTATTGTCAGTTGCAAGGCATTGTGTTACGCTGCTCTTATGAAAAATTCACTTTCAGATTTGCGGTGGATTAACATTCAGGCTTTGGATGAAGCCTGCAAACTTCTACACTTGGGGAACAAGAACAGAAGTGCTACTGCCACCAAGATGAACCAATTATCCAGCAGAAGGTCAATTGTGTACTTTTTTACTTTAATATCACGTACTAATACCACATAATTGGTTTATTGCAGCCACAGCATATTCAGCTTGAAGCTGCTGAGGATTGAGCGCAACATGGTTACAAGAATGTCAGAGTAAGTGTCACTCAGCATACTTTATTTTCAACTATAAAGTTAATTTTACGTTTCTGGCTAATTAACCACTGATGTCAGAGCTTAGGGCCACAGTAATACAGAAATATGAACTACAAGAACAATTAGTTACTTTTCTGAGACATTTACAATCATACTTGCCAACTATCCCGGATTTTCCGGGAGACTCCCGAATTTCAGCGCCTCTCCCGAAAACCTCCCGCAAGAAATTTTGTCCCGAAATTCAGCAGAGCTGGAGGCCACATCCCCTCCAGCTCCACGCGGACCAGAGTGGGGACAGCCAGTTTTCACGTCCGCTTTCCCACTATATAAACTGCTTGCCTG
Source organism: Nerophis ophidion (assembly GCF_033978795.1). Taxonomy (NCBI): domain Eukaryota; kingdom Metazoa; phylum Chordata; class Actinopteri; order Syngnathiformes; family Syngnathidae; genus Nerophis; species Nerophis ophidion. Next base: position 37,897,754 of record NC_084625.1, read on the forward strand.
CCCAATCACGTTACAACTTCCACGGATTTTAATAAACTGCACAAACAAAAAGACGAAGCAGAAGAACGAGGAAGTTACAGCCATGGCGACGCCATCTGTAATAGAGTGATTCTATGTTGTCTGTTGCCATCTCCTGGTGAATGTTGGCTATAGCGTTATGGGGTTGCTTTTTGATTGGCCAACGATTTACGTGGTGTTGGGCAACTGACAGCAAGTGACACTCGCCAGTACGCAAATGGCAGAACAAAGGTTAGTCAAATAGTGAAAGGTGTTTTTTGTTTTGTTTTTTGGAGTAACCAGCAAGCACAGTACAGTTAGTAGAACTGTTTTTATTACTGTGTATTTGATAGGTGCTGCCTGAAATTCAACTATTTATGTCATAAAATAGTTGGTGAATTGTAGATGTAAATATACTCCTCCCCTCTAAGCCCCTCAACTTCAAAACATAACTGTCCTGTGCCACATGCTGAAAAGTCAAAGAATGCATGACCATTTTGATGATCATTTTGAAGTCTAGAAGTAATCCATCATGTTAAGTAAACATCCTGCATGCTTTTACTCTTTTGTTCTTTCACTAAAAAGTTCCTGCTTTATTTTATGTCAAAATGAAATTTGTGCCCCAGATCATTTGTATGAAAAATGCTGACATAGCAAAGAGGCATCAATTGGTTAAACACATTGTAAAAATGTGTTAAATTTGATAATTTCACTTGTATGAAATACAAGCAGCTTTGTGCGCAACAGCGTATCTGTTTGTGCACAGCAGGTGAGCTAATTAACTACTTTACCTGTTGATCTGACTGCTTGTTATTGAACTGTTTAGATAAGTTTGAAGCAAAGATTGTAATACTTTAATCATGCCACCTTTGGCGAAGCATGTGTTAAAGCAGGGATCTCAAACATGTGGCCCATGGGCCAATTGCGGCCCGCGAGACGTTGCTTTGCAGCCCGCACTTTGATATGACATTTTAATGTTGGTGCGGCCCGTGAGTTAAAATGAATGGCGCTTGACAGCGTCATATTGGCCAACGCTCCTAATTTTCCCAGGAGACCTATGAATTTCAGGGCATTCATTCTCTCGAATTCCTGTCGATTTTTACCCAATCAAAAACATTTAGGGGTTGGCATAATGGCCTGCCCTCTACAACATGTAGAGAAAGCCTGCAAGCCCAGGTATATGATACATCTGGTTATCAAGAACGCATGTGAGTTGTTGCAAGACATATTTGATCAACTGCTACACAGGTCACACTGAGGGTGGCCATAAAAAAACACTGTTACAAATATATGCCAGACTTTGAACCCACACCAAACAAGAATGACAAACACATTTCGGGAGACCATCCGCACCGTAACACAACAGAACAAATACCCAGAATCCCATGCAGCCCTAACTCTTCCGGGCAACAATATACACCCCCGCTAACACCAAAGCCCCCAAACCCCCCCTCTCCCTACTTGCGTCGGTTGAGGTGGTGTAGATTATAGCCCGGGAGAGTTAGGGCTGCAAGTTGTCATGGTTATTTGTTCTGTTGTACTTAATTTGTGTTAGAGTGCGGATGTTCTCCCGAAATGTTTGTCATTCTTGTTTGGTGTGTGTTCACAGTGTGGCGCATATTTGTAACAGTGTTAAAAGTTGTTTATATGGCCACCCTCAGTGTGACCTGTATGGCTGTTGACTAAGTATGTCTTGCAGCCTCTTACGTGGATCTGCGGAAGCCTCATACAACATGTTACAGAGCCGGCACGCTGGTTGTATAATGTAAAAGTAGATGTGATGACATGTTGTGGAGCAGTAGTCCTTAATTGGAGGTACATGTACCCCTGGGGGTACTTGAAGGTATGCCAAGGGGTACGTAAGATTTTTTTTTTTAAATATTCTAAAAATAGCAACAATTCAAAAATCCTTTTAATATATTTATTGAAAAATACCTCTACAAAATATAAATTTAAGGTCATAAACTGTGAAAAGAAATGCAACAATGCAATATTCAGTGTTGACAGCTATATACTTGTGTGGACATGTTCCATAAATATTGATGTTAAAGATTTATTTTGTGAAGAAATGTTTAGAATTAAGTTCATGAATCCAGAATAATCTCTATTACAATCCCCAAAGAGGGCACTTTAAGTTGATTACTTCTGTGTAGAAATCTTTATTAATAATTAAATCACTTGTTTATTTTTCAACAAGTTTTTAGTTGTTTTTATATCTTTTTTCCCAAATAGTTCAAGAAAGACCACTACAAATGAGCAATATTTTGCACTGTTATACAATTTAATGAATTAGAAACTGATGACATAGTGCTAAATTTAACTTTTTTATCTCTCTTTTTCAACCAAAAATGCTTTGCTCTGATTAGGGGGTACTTAAATTAAAAACATTTTCACAGGGGGTACATCACTGAAAAAAGATTGAGAACCACTGTTGTAGAGGACGTTAAAGGCAGTGCAGTCATCGCAGCCCTTAATGTCGGCCGAGTGAAAATTGGTACAAATTCGGAAGATTCGGTAGATTGTCGGGAGGTGCACTAAAATTCATGAGTCTCCCGGAAAAATCGTGAGGGTTGGCAAGTATGTTGCTAGGGCGGGAAAGCCATTCATAGAAGGTGAATTCATTAAAAAGTGCATGTTAGATTTTTTAAGAAATCTTTTCTTGCGGCCCAGGCTCACCCAGTTTCTGCATCCAATGGCCCCCAGGTAAATTGAGTTTGAGACCCCTGTGTTAAAGCACAGCTTGCAATGCTGTGTTTCCATGTTTAAAGCATCTTTAGTTATATTTTTTCGGGCGGTATAGCTCGGTTGGTAGAGCAGCTGTGCCAGCAACTTAAGGGTTGCAGGTTCGATCCCCGCTTCCGCTATCCTAGTCACTGCCGTTGTGTCCTTGGGCAAGACACTTAACCCGCCTCCTCCCAGTGCCACCCACACGAGTTTAAAAAAAATAAATAAATGTAACTCAGATATAGGGTTTCACAATGTAAAGCGCTTTGAGTCACTTGAGAAAAGGCTATATAAATATAATTCACTTCACTTAACATTTTTGAAGCCCAAATACTTCAATGTTGTGCCTCTATGCTCTGTGTGCGTGCTGACACGCTCAACATGCGTTTTGGCTCTGTACGTCACCACTGCACAGCAGCATGCAGTTAAAAAAAAAAGTTAAAGTATTTTTCAATGGCAGTATAGTATTGTTTTTAATTCATTAGTTCTGCTGTGCTTTATTAGTACCTGTATACCGTACAACTCTACAAAGTGTAAATGTTTGTGTGTAAACATGGTTCATGCAGGGGTGGACTTGCTTTGGTTTTTGGCTGAGACTAGGGATTTGGAGCTTGCAAAGGTTGGTGATAACTGATGTAGGCTCTCCTGTGCTATAAAATGAGTAAAACATTGAAACCGTATTTGACATTTGAAATGCTGAACTTTTTTGTGTTAAGTTACAAGGAACACTTAAAACAATGATTGCAAATTCATAAAAAATACAAGTTGACTCAAGACCTTGAAACATAGCAGCTGTTAATACAACTTTCTTACAAAACCCAAAACTAGAGAAGTTAGCATGTTGTGTAAATCGTAAATAAAAACAGAATACAATGATTTGCAAATCCTTTTCCACTTATATCCAATTGAATACATTGCAAAGACCCATTCCCATTCTTGCTTGATGTACAACTTAAGTTGTCTTTGTTGTCGTATTTAATGGGAGACAGGTTTGGACTACAGGCAGGCCAGTCTAGTACCCGCACATTTTACTACGAAGCCACACTGTTGTAACAAGTGCAGGATGTGGCTTGACATTGTCTTGCTGAAATAAGCAAGGGCGTCCATGAAAAAGACATTGCTTGGATGGCAACATACTGTATGTTGCTCCAAAACCTGTATGCACTAATGGTGCCTTCACAGATGTGTAAGTTGCATCCCAACCCCTGGATTGTAAATAATGTAAATAACTCAATGTATATACTCTGATGATGAACTAGTATATACTTATACCATGAATTGATTAACGCGGACCCCGACTTAAACAAGTTGATAAACGTATTTGGGTGTTACCATTTAGTGGTCAATTGTACGGAATATGTACTGTGCTGTGCAATTTACTAAAAAGTTTCAATCAATCAGAAACCCATGCGTTGGGCACTAATACACCCCCATTCCATCACAGGTGCTGGCTGTTGGACTTTGCGTGGATAATCAGAATAAGAATCAGAAGTAACAGTCCGGATGGTTATTTTCCTCTTTGTTCCGGAGGACACCACGTCCACAGTTTCCAGCAACAATTTGAAATGTGGACTGGTCAGACCAAAGAACACTTTTCCACTTTGCATCAGTCCATCTTAAATGAGCTTGGGCACAGCGAAGCTTTCACCATGCTTAGTAGGGTTTTAACTTGCACTTGCAGATGTAGCAACAAACTTTAGTTATTGACAGTGGTTTTCTGAGGTGTTCCTGAGCCCATGTGGTGATATCCTTTACACACTTTTTTTACGCAGTACCGCCTAAGGGATTGAAGATCACGGGCTGGTTCTGGGTATTATATGCAGGGATTTCTCCAGATTCTCTGAACCTTTTGATATTACGGACCGTAGATGGTGAAATCCCTAAATTCCTTGCACTAGTTCGTTGCAAAATGTTGTTTTTAAACTGTTCGACAATTTGCGCACGCATTTGTTCACTGGTGACTCTCACCCCATCCTTTTTTGTGACTGACTGAGCATTTCATGGAAGCTGCTTTTATACCAAATCATGACACCCACCTGTTCCAAATAAGTGATTGATGAGCATACCTCAACTTTCTTACTTTTTTGCCATTTGTGCCAGCTTTGTTTAAAGATGTTGCAGGCATCAAATTGCAAATGAGCTAATATTTGCAAAAAATATTACAAAGTTTACCAGTTCGTACAATAAATATCTTGTCTTTGCAGTGTATTCAATTGAATAAAGGTTGAAAAGGATTTGCAAATCATTATATTTTTCTTTACGATTTACACAACGTTCCAACTTCAACCGTTTTGGGTATTGTGCAAAGCTGCCGCCAAGCATTTTAGGCTGCGACACTCCTAAAAAGTAACTTATTAAATCAAATGCTAATAAAATTTAAATGCAAAATCTTGCTGCAAACTAAATCTGGTTTAGGGCTTTACAGAACTGGCAATGTTGCCAAGCACTTACTGTATGTCAACGGGATGTCAGTCTGAGCAATGTTTTTACTTAAACTTGTTGATCTGAATTAGCATAATTTTACAGTCTCCAAAATGACCTGAGTCAGCTCATTAAACCAAAGTACTTTGTTTCGTGGTCTTCAGGTTTTCTCTGTGTGACTTGGCTGGTTCTGAGAGATGCAACAAAACCAAAACGTTTGGAGAGAGGCTGAAGGAGGCAGGAAATATAAACAATTCTCTGCATATTTTAGGAAAGTGCATCATGGCGCTGCGCAACAACCAGATTGAAAGGTTGGTTGTCAGTTTGATTTATTATGTTGTATTTCATTTCAACACTTCTTCCTCCAAGCAGAATGAGGAGCAGCTACATTCCTTTTCGGGAGAGCAAACTCACCAAACTGTTTCAGGCTGTCTTCTGTGGCAAAGGAAGAGCTTCCATGATCGTCAACATCAACCAGTGTGCCTCCACTTATGATGAGACGCTACATGTCATGAAGTTCTCTGCTGTAGCCAAACAGGTACAACTGCTGTCAACTCTACATATAAATAGATCTACCTATAAATGTACATCCATAGAAAATTATATCCATCTTTATACAAATCTTTATAAACTGTGGTCTATCAGTTTTTAAATAGTTACTAGACCCCCCAGTGGTAAGTGAGTTTCTACAAATTAGGAATATGTATTTTTTCATTTACATGAACATTGTATGCATTTGTCTTTATAAGTCCTCCACATAGCCAACGCACACACTTAAACACTTTATATCCTCTTAAAAAACTTCATACCCACTTAAACATTTTTAACACTGCAAATTGGTGAGGGAACTACAGTATATTGTTATGGCTATTTGCTTATATTAATGTAGCTGTGGTTATATTAGCTATAGATATATTTATGAGCATGTGCATCGATATCTAGGTATATAAATACATGGATATAAATGTATTTGTATCAGAAATAATTCTTATTTGAATAAAGTATTACAATTAATTTAGAAAGTGCTTTTTTCCAGAGACACTGAGAAAGTATAGTTTTGCTTGAGTGTCTGTGATGTCCAGGTGGTGCAGGTGATCCCAGACAAGCCTGTGGGGTGTCTGTCTCCATCCCTTGTGGGTCCTGATTTCAAAGCTCTGGTAAAGAATGTTGACAAGAAGTTGGAAAGAGGTCCTTCTGAAGATGAACTATTGAACGATGGAGATGAAGCAGACATGTCCTTACTGCCCCAAAATGTAACTCTTTGTTTAAAAAATGCTACTCTAAATTGAAACCTAAGTAATGTTCCACTGCTTACCGTATTTTTCGAACTATAATTCATTTTTTTTCATAGTTTGGCCAGGGGTGCAACTTATATTCAGGAGCGACTTAGGTGTGACATTTTAGGGGAAATTTATTTCAGAAGTGTTAAAACCAATAAAAATCAGTTCCCAGTGGCTTAACTAATTTGTCCAAGTTTTTTTCAAAATTTTACCCGTCCCGGAATATCCCTAAAAAAACAAGCTATAAAGTGCTTGATTTTTGCTATTTGCGAAGCCACTGTCCATTTTCCTGTGACGTCACATAGCGATGCCAATACAAAAAACCTGGCGGTTACCACAGCAAGATATAGAGACATTAGCTCGGATTCAGACTCTGATTCCAGCGGCTTAAGTGATTAAACAGATTACGCATATTGAAACGGATGGTTGAAGTATGGAGGCAGATAGCGAAAACAAAACTGAAGAAGAAACTGAAGCTATTTAGCGAATAGCTATTGACGCTCTTCGGCCATGCATGTCTTCCTTAGCATCGCCGGTAAAATGTGCGGACCAAACGATCAGGACTTTCGCATTGACACTGGAGCAACTTAAATCCGTCGATTGGTAAGTGTTTGTTTCGCATTAAATGTGGGTGGAAGGAAACGCTGGATGTAAATATATAGTTTCAAATGTACATACAGCTAGCCTAAATAGCATGTTAGCATCGATTAGCTGGCAGTCATGCCACGACCAAATATGTCTGATTAGCACATAAGTCAATAACATCAACAACACTCACCCTTCGTTGGGAATGCATCTGCTTTGAGTGTCGCAGGATATCCAGACATTCTTGCCATCTCTGTGCCATTTCTGTCGTAGCATCGCCGGTAAAAACCAAACGAGGGACTTTCGCATCTCTTGACACTGGAGCAACTTAAATCCGTCGATTGCTAAGTGTTTGTTTGGCATTAAAAGTTGATGGAGGGAAAGGCTGGATGCAAATATAGCTACAAATGAGGCATAACGAAGCAATATGTACATACAGCTAGCATGTTAGCATCGATTAGCATGCCGTGCTAATCGATGCACATTCTACGTAAATCAACTTGAATCCGTCCCTGACCGTGTTGTTACACCCTCCGACAACACACCGACGACGCATGATGTCTCCAAGGTACGGAAAACAGTCGAAAAAACGGAAAATAAAAGAGCTGATTTGACTTGCTGCGTGTACTGTGGTGGAGAAAATGGCGTTGACTACCTAGGTGACGTCACGTTTTGACGTCATCGCTCCAAGAGCGATAAACAGAAAGGCGTTTAATTCGCCAAAATTCACCCATTTAGAGTTCGGAAATCGGTTAAAAAAATAGTCTTTTTTTCTGCAACATCAAGGTATATATTGACGCTTACATAGATCTGGTGATAATGTTCCCCTTTAACACATTACCGTAAAATATCAATATTCTTTAGCTCATTTACATAAAAGACTAGACTTATAAGATTTAATCTGATTTAGCGATTAGGAGTGACAGATTGTTTGGTAAACGCATGTTCTATATGTTATAGTTATATTTGAATGACTCTTACCATAATATGTTACATTAACATACCAGGCACGTTCTCAGTTGGTTATTTATGCGTCATATAACCTACACTTATTCAGCCTGTTCACTATTCTTTTTTTTTTTTTTTTAATTGCCTTTCAAATGTCTATTCTTGGTGTTGGATTTTATCAAATAAATTTCCCCTAAAAATGCTACTTATACTGCAGTGCGACTTATGTTTTTTTTTTTTTTCTTTATTATGCATTTTCGACAGGTGCGACTTATACTCCGGAGCGACTTATAGTCCGAAAAATGCGGTAATATTATAATTATTCCGATTACTGACCCCATTTAGTTGACGATAACATACCTAGTGGCCAAAGAGGCCATTTTAATGAAATATTTTTATTTTGACATGTCCAGCCACCCCCGCATACCCGAGAGGGACAAGCGGTGGAGCGGGTGGATGGATGTTTTAGTATTAAATATTGCGGTATTTAATTTTTTCTTCCTAAGCAGTTTTGTGAACATGTGAGTTGTTCCTCCCAAGATGTAATGTGGATTATTTGTTAGGAACTGCTGAATGCGATTGAAAGCCTCAAAACAAAACTGCATTCTGAGCGTAGAAGGAACCTGCAGCAGGAGATGGAGATCCGTCAAGAAATGGGTGATGCAATGTTGCAGCAGCTCATGGAGAGTGAGGAACTCCGCAGGTGAATTTATATTGGTATTCTGTCTTGAAGTGTTCATTGGGCTTGTCCTTTTTTGTATTTTTAGCAATTCACTTGAGCTCACTTGATGGCTTTTTTTGGAATGTTTAGCCAACAGATTGAGGAGCTGAAGGAGAGCTACCAAGAAAAACTAGAGAGCACGTTTGAGATGTACAAGGACGCTATTAAAGAGCACGCTTACAAAAGTGCAATGAATAACCTGGAAGACAACTACGTGCCTCTTGAGGACTTCATTGCAGAGCAGGACAAAGTTGAGGTAGGAGATATACTGTATGTACGTAAATATACTGTACATAGATGTAATTTACATTTATGTAAAGGTAATGTATACGTACGCAAAAATATATGTAAGTCAATGTGAAATACATACGGAAATATAATGTACGAACGCAAATTCAATATGTATGTCAATGTAACAAACGTATGTAAATATAAAATTAGGCAATGTACATACACAAATTTTAGAATCACCTTTATTGCCCAGGTATGTTTAACAAACAAGGAATTTGACTTAGTAGATTGTGCTTTGTTCAATGTAAGCAAGAAATATTAACAATAAACCAAAAATATGAACAACTTTAAATAGCCAATATGTGTAAGGCTAGTATGATAAAAGTGCAGTGGTGAATAGGGCAAAAGGATGATTAATACATTCAAAGTGACCACTGAGTTCCAGGGTTATTTCACAGCAACATGTCTGACTCTGTTTCTGTTCATCAGTGATACCCTGGGAAAAAAAACTGTTCTTATGACGAGTTGGTTTGGCGTACAGGGATTTTTAACGCAAATACGCGTACGTACATTTAAAATGCTGTATGTAAAGGTAACATACTGTACATAGGTAAAAGTGACATACTGTATGTACAAAAAGTAATACTGTACATCAATGTAACATACTGTACATATTTCAATGTAATTAATGCAGGTAAATTGTAAAAGTAAAGTATACAATATACTTGCATATGTAAAGGAAACATATGTACTTGTACCTGAATACCAAACAATGGCTCTGTGACGTTGGCTCCTGGTTTGAAACCCAGAAGCAGACAGAAATGCAGCGGATAGAAATATTTTTTTACTGAATAATCACACAGAGCTGAAATCTAACAAAGTACAGTTTTATGAAGTGGGGAAAAGGGGGATTAGACAAATAAAACATTGTAAAAAAAAAAAAAAAACTTTAAAATGACACATATAAAACAAAAAGTGGCAGCTGGGACAAAGGAATGCGGCAATACAAGATGGTGTATAACTTTTTGGTTAAGACTTAATCACTTTTAAAGTCACTTTGGTTCATTTTGGGTCCAGGAAAAATTCATAAAATATATTTAATGAAAAAAATAAAAAGGTCTTATTTTCTAAAAGGCAACATTAAAAATTCCAGCTTGTAGATATATTCCCACCGTGAAGGAAATCATTGCATTAAAAAACAAGTAAAGATACATAACAAGTGGACTTATCTGCTTAAGAAGAGAAATATTTTCCGAAAAGCTCCATCTGTGGAAAATTGGTTCTTAAAAGGAAAACAGTGATACATTTCAAAATAAAAGTTTATATTTTCCAACTATGAATCTATAATGATTCTTGTCTAATGTAATAGTTCAGTAAATATGCTTCTTATTTTTAGGCCCTCAAACGACAGCTGGCACTGTTGCCGTCGGTTACCAGCCAGCCAGCGGTTACAAGTGTGCACGCTTCAACTCAAACTCTACAATCCAAAGACTTTGAAGCAACTGGTTTGATATTTCTATATAACGTAAAAATTATATTTTTATAGATTTTTCAAAATTTTTTCAAGTCTGTTTTTGTCTAACCCCCAGATGATCGTTTGAGACGTCTTCACAAAGAGAAAACTGCAATAGAAATAATGTGTGAAGACAAACAACAGGTAAAAATGAAGATTTGCATAAGTTAAAACAAGGTATATTATTATATCAAAAAGGTTTTTTGTATTTGTGGTAAGACTTGCTTATTTGTTTTTCCCATTCACTCTAAGCTGCTACTAGTAAAACTACCTGACTATAAAATATAATAGAACATGCATGCAGGCTTATTGTGGCCCTAAACCTAAACCATATTTTGTCCAATATTAATATTGTAACATGTTGGATGTTACATGGCTGACTGCAGCCTAGAGAGCATTTTAATATTACTTTTGGTGACCAGAAATACATTTGGCTAAGGGAGCCACAAAAAACACACTCAACAAAAATGCAGTTCAGTTATACTCTCTTTGTCTTATAATGTATTATTGAGATTTTAAGTCATGTAACACTTTACATTTATATTTACTATAAATAATCAGATGAACACAAAAGTATAAACTTAGTTTGGTTGTTTTTTATATCAACCAGCATTTGAAGCAAAGGTAAATTAGCGATGATCTCATGAGCTTTTAAATGGACACAGCTTATGTAAAACTATTACAAGGAATATGTTGATTCACCACAAACTACATTTATCAGAAAGTAAATATAGTTGGATTTATGAGGTCATTCAGTTCAAAGTAGAACAAACACTTGCAGAACACTGTAATTATGCTGATCAACTATGAAGAGACAGGTCAGCTTGATTTTGTGACCCCTAGTAGTTGTGGCCCTAGCACCCACATAGTGTTTATACCAGGAGCCCGTCCTACAGATATGTAACCATGTGATGTAAGATGTCCCTAGAGTATTCTAAGCTAAACATTGTTACAAATTGGACAAATTATTTTGTCAATTTACCAAAAATGACAAGGACAATAAATTACATACAAGTATTTTAGGGTGTATCCTACATTTTAACAACAATCAAACTTATAATACACATTGCCTGAAAATTAATACAATAAAATGTAGCACAAAGTTCAGTAGTTTTATAAATGTAATATTCAATTCTATTTTGTCTGGCTAGCTATAAGCTAATGCTCGTGAGTAAGATGCGATGTTACGTGTTCACTGTGACATCACTACGCCAACTAGTGGTGTGGAGGATTTTTCTCAAGCTGCCTCAATGTTCCTTGTTTAGTGACTTTTTACTCTTTTCTTGATGTGCTTCAAGTCAAAATGTTACACGTTATATTTACCCATAACTTATTTTAACCGATCAAAGGTTTGAATGTTTTTGTTTCACTAAATGCACTTAGTCAGTGCTTACATATGATCTGCCTTGTTTGAAATGTTTTTTAGTTAATCTTATCGTTGGAAAGGAGGCTGATGGAGCTGAGTGAAACACTTCAGAAGGTTAGAGACAATTTCTTGGAAAAATCAGCTGAGCTTGAAGACCTGCAGGTGAAAACTCGTCAGCAGGTGAGGCGAGATAAAACAATTGAACAATATTCTCCTTACATTGTTGTCCAACATTTTTATATTATTGCTTAGGACAATATATTGTAATATTTTGTTAAAATTATAACTGTGTGTGTTTATTATTAGAATATACAATTTTATAAACTGATATTGTTACTGCTTGTAATTAGTGTATGAATATGTATTAGTAATAATGTTAACATGTTATAAGAAATAACAGTAATCTGTACTTTTGTAAGCAGTAACAATAAGATAATGTTACTGCTTGTTATAGCAACATGCTTATATTGCTTATAGCATGTTATCATACGCCATAATAGCAATGTTTCTCCATTTAGACAACAGCAATGGAGGAAGTGTTGTGTCAGTGTGTGGAACAGGACAAAGAAATCAATTCCCTGAAGGCAGAAATCTCCACGTTTGCTAACTTGCCTGTGCAGGTGAAGAGCAAGAAAGGTCTTCTAGCGAACATCAGAGAAGTCGTCACTTCTCCTCGAAACACTTCAAGTGTTCGCCTGCTAAGAAGTGTGAGGACTCAACACCGCTGATCTTTCTAACAAGTTAGATGCCAGCATTATTTTAATAACAAATGTGTGTGCATTTTGTACGACGGCCTTTTATTAAAATTTGAGAATTATTTTAAGATACAATTCTGCTTTTTATGATCACCTTTGAAATTGGTTGTTAGCTAATTATATATGCTCTCATGCACTGCAATAGAAATATGACATAGTTATCTACAGCCTGAGGAGAAATGTGATATAAAAGACGTTGAAAGGGAAAAAGTAGGTCCTTTTTCTACACAGCAGCTTAAAAGGGTTAGTGGTTGTAAACAAAAATATTGGTTTTACTTGGTTTATTATCATCCTTGTTCTTTGAGTTTAAAGGGGTTAGTGGTTGTAAACAAAATACAAAACATTTTTTACTTGTTTATTAAACACGTAACAAAGAATAGCATGTACGTATGTATGTTTTTATTCCAACTTGATGTTATGCAATACCTGGATTGACATCACTTATTTACATTTTAGTACATGAAAGACGCTATGGATGTCATGTACAAATTATATTACTACTGCATTTTATAAAAGCAATCTGTCATATTGTATTTTACTAAAAAAAAATTGTATATCAGGATATATCTAAACATAGAAAAACCCAAAATTGTGTATATTAGTATTTCATAAATATATGGTATTTTAATTAGCACATTAATTTGTTGTATATTAGTAGTATAAAAATATCCGTTTTCGGTTAAGCAAGATTCAAGGAAATTGTGCGTCGGAGTATGTTGATAATGTTTGAGTGTAGGAGGTGAAAGTTACTGCAGACTAGTAGCAGCTTGTGTTGGTAACACTTAATGAGATTAGTTATGTTGCGTCGTACAAAGAGGTCAATCTCAGGATTATCTTCTTGCTCAATTTATCTTTGTATTCCTTTCTTTGCACTCATTCTGTCTTTTAAATATTTGAATTTATTCAAAAGTGAAGATTGATGGAATCTTAACGTAACACACTGAATGGAGGAGGAGCAACGCAACATCTTGGTGCTGTGACACACATAGACGCACACTCTTACAAGTCTTCCCCATGCCGCTGCTACATAACAAAGTTGCTGATGGCACTCTTGATGCCAACAAAGATTTGGTTGATGCCAACAAAGATTTGGTTGATGCCAACATGCTTGTGGATTCTTTAATGAAGGTAATTATTCATTTTTCTTGTATTTTGGTGTGTGACTTGATGTACAATACAGTTATTAGTGGTGTATATACAAAACATATCCATATTAGGTCAATATTACTTTTTAAAAGTAAAAACAAACACTCATCCCTGAGGCAAGAAAAGCTTTCAGTGAAAATCTCCTGCTCTGCTGCATCTTTTCTTATCTCCTATCGAGCTTGCGTTGCAACACCGAAGCACATTCTGTATTGTATATTACTGTTATAAACCTATTGTAGGATGTGGCATTAAATGTTTAGTCAATTTTGAAAATCTATACGCATACTTTTATTGGATAACAAACATCTTTGGAGCAAAAACGTTAAGGGTTTTTAAAAAATTGTAAATGTTCATTTTTTGCATACTTTTTTTCCTGAGATAATCATCACCTCAATTGTTATATCAAGATAATTAGACAAGATTGGTAAATGATCATTGTAAAAAAAATATATATATACTTTAAACCTTATGGTTTGAATGTGGTTTTGTGTGATCACAATTTGCCTCATGAACCCTATGATTATATTTATTGTGCATATGTGTATAAAGTAGGGATGTCCTGATCCAATATTGATATTGGATATGTATTATTCAAACAAGTAGGTGATATGTGCTTTCCTGTAAAACGTGATCATCTCCGACACCAGCAGCCATGCAGCATATTTACTTGTGCATAGCCAGTTAACATCTAAATGTCCACCAATAAGCACACAATGTTGGTCTTTTCTCATATTTTAGTCAAGTCATTTACAAAAGGTAAACATTGTCAGCCATAAGTTAATAAGAGCTAGCAGATACACAATGGCACATTAACAAGATTTGGGTAGTAAGTGTCCCACTTTGAACAGTATTGCCGAGAATAGCATATTACTCACACATACAAAGTCTGCAAGGCAGAAGCCTATTAGAAAGTATCCGGTAACAAACGTGTCCACATCATTCAACTTACTGTATCACATTATGGGTACAGGTGATCTAATATTGGTACAACTTACAGGGGATACATTGTTAATGGTAGACATTTATTTTTATGATTACGGTATTATAATTGGTCTATTATTGATACAGATGATGTATTATGATTGTTACAGGTGATTTATTATCAAATGATTGTACTGTACTATGATTGTTACAGGTGGTAGCATGTTATGGACACCTCGCTTCATGTGTGGGAAGTTGCACAGACAGTTTTCAACTGCGGGAAGAGTTGAAGCAAACGAGCGAAAAAGCCATGAAGTTGTCTGTGATCGTCTGTCAGCTTCTCACTTTTTATCTTCGTGACAAGAAGCTTCCAGAAAAGCAGAGAAAGTCTATGGAACTTCTTTGGGTTTCTTTGTCCTCCAGCATAGAGCTGCTGCATGTTGACATGTGCAAAGTTCACAAGCTGGAGGACATCTTCTCTCTGACCGACTCTGCTAGCTTTGTGCTAACTGGTCTGCAAGGTACAATTGATTACATATTAACCAATGTGGGTCATTATTCAATTCTGCTAGGTGTTACTCAGTGCATCCGGAAAATATTCACGGCGCTTTACTTTTTCCACATTTTATGTTACAGCCTTTTTCCAAATGGAATAATCTGTTGTCCTCTAAATCAGTAGTTCTCAACCTTTTTTCAGTGATGTACCCCCTGTGAACATTTTTTTAATTCAAGTACCCCCTAATCAGAGCAAAGCATTTTTGGTTGAAAAAAAGAGATGAAGTAAAATACCGCACTATGTCATCAGTTTCTGAGTTATTGAATTGTATAAGCAGTGCAAAACATTGCTCATTTGTAGTCTTTCTTGAACTGTTTGAAAAAAATATATAAAAAGAACTAAAATCTTGTTGAAAAATAAGTGATTCAATTATAAATTAAGATTTCTACACAAAAGTAATCAACTTAAAGTGCCCTCTTTGGGGATTGCAATAGAGATCCATCTGGATTCATCAACTTCATTCTAAACATTTCTTCACAAACAAAATAAATCTTTAACATCAATATTTATGGAACATGTAGACAAAAAATCTAGCTGTCAACAATGAATATTGCATTGTTGCATTTTTTTTTCACAGTTTATGAACTTACATTGGTATTTTTTGAAGTATTATTCAATAAATATATTTTTGAATTGTTGCTATTTTTAGAATATTTTAAAAAAATCTCACCTACCCCTTGGCATACCTTTTAAGTATCCCCAGGGGTACGCGTACCACCATTTGAGAACGACTGCTCTAAATAGCTTTTTGTTATTAAAAAAATAAAAATAAATAACAATCGAGTTTAAAAGTACAATACAGTAAATAAGGATTCAAAGCCTTTGCTGAATACTTTATTGATACACCTTTGGCAGCAATTACAGCTGCAAGTCTTTTTAAATGCAATGCCACAGGCTTGGCACTTGCCACACTTTAGGCAGTTTGGCCCATTCCTCCTTGTAGCGCCTCTTGTGTTGAATGGAAGAGAATGTGCTAGAGATGCGCGGATAGGCAATTATGTCATCCACATCACCAAAGTCGTCATCCACTCGCCGTCCACCGGAACCAACATTTAATCAGAACCGCCACCCGCCCGCTGAAATACATAAGAGGTCGGCCACCTTTACCACTCAGAGCTATTTAAACCCGCTTCACAGAGTAATGAAGATAATGGGAGCTGCGAACGTTCTCACGAATATCCAATGGCGTTCATCCTGATGACAAGAATATGGGCTTGCTGTGAAGCCTTTGCCTTTGACACCTTCAACATGTACAAACCAATTGTTAGTCTGGCAACATCTTGTGTGCAGCTTCCGCTATCACACATACAAGATTGAAAGGCATACTGGGTGACACAGAGTACACTGATGGTTGTGATATAAACAATTTTAACACTCTGTGCCACGCTGTGAAGCCACACCAAACAAGATTGACAAACACATTTCGGGAGAACATCCTCACAGTGACACAACATAAATGCAACACAACAAATACCCAGAATCCTTTGTATCCGTGATATTTCCTGAACATATTTTACGCCCCCAACCCCGCCCACCTTACCGACTAGCTGGGTGTATAAAATAGTCAGGAGTGTCATGGATACAAAGGATTCTGGGTATTTGTTGTGTTGCGTTTATGTTGTGTTACTGGGAGGATGTTCTCCCGAAATGTGTTGTTCAATCTTGTATTGTGTGGCTCCACAGCGTGCCGCATATTACTAAGTGTTAAAATTGTTCATATCACAACCATTAGTGTACTCTGTGTCACCCAGTATGCCTTCCAGTCGCGTGCGTGTTGCTGCGGCAGCCACATACATCATGTTGCCGGACTGACAAGCAGGTCGTACATGCTGTAGTAGGCGACAAAGCCAATGGCTTCATAGCACGCCCTAATACTTATTATTTGGGTGACTGCCGACAGTCATTCTAGAGAATATTAGCGTTTCCTATTGTCTTCTTCGCTCTGTGACACGGGTCTTGAATGGCACTTTGAATGGTAAAGGTTACCGATCCCAGAACCATGTATTTCAAATATTTCCGTATGGTTCAACCGCCATCTGCCCAAATCTAATTAAAATCTATTTTTTCGTCGTGTCATCCGCCCGACCCGCGGTTTATCCACCGCGGACTCTGCGGATGAGACCGCAAACTGCGCATCGCTAGTCTGTGCACATAATTTTCAGATTTCTCCAGAGATGTTTAATCTGATTTAAATCTGGGCTCAACCTGGGCTACTCAAAGACATTGACAGAGTCATCCTGAAGCCATTCCTTTGATATTTTGGCTGGTGCTTAGGGTCGCTGTCCTGCTGGAAGATGAACGGTCGCTCCAGTCAGAGTACAAGAGTGCTCTGCAGCAGGTTTTCATCCAGGATGTCTGTACATTGCTACATATTTCCTTTTATCCTGTCCTCCCGGTTTTTGCCACTGAAAAACATCCCCACAGAATGATACTGCCACCACCATGCTTCATTGTTCGCATAGTATTAGCCTGATTTGCAGTGCCTGGTTTTTTCCAAACATTACGCCTGGCATTCACGCCAAAGTTTTTCAATTTTCGTCTCATCAGACCGAAAAATTTTGTTTCTAAGTCTTTTAGATGCAATTTGGCAAATTCCAGGTGTACTCTTTACAAATGTGCTCTTTACAAATAAAATGTACGTCTATCTGGCCACTCTACCATACAGGCCTAATTGGTGGATTGATTCTGCAAGGTTCTCCTCTCTTCACAAAGAAATGCTGTAGCGCTGAAATAGTGACCATTAGATTCTTGGTCCTCTCCTTGACTATGGCCTTTCTCCCCTGATCACTCAGTTTAGAGTCGGTTGGCTAGCTTTAGGAAGAGTCCTGGTGGTTCTAAATTGCTTCCACTAATGGATGGAGACCATTGTGCTCATCAAGACCTTCAAGGCAGGAGATTTGTATGCACCCTGCCCTAGATTTGTGCTGCGAGACAATCCTGTCTCGGAGCTCTACAGACAATCCCAAGTTTATTTTTGGTGTGCGCTCTGCCATGCACTGTCAAGTGTGAGATTTTTTCATGCAGGTGTGTGCCTTTCCAATTTATGTCCAATCAGTTGAATTTTCCACAGGTGGACTCCAAATAAGCAGTAGGAACACCCAAAGGTTGCTCATTTGAAACAGGATGCAACTGATCACATTTTTTAGGTTCACGGCAAAGCCTGTGAACCTAAAAAATGTAGATGGGATTTCTTAGTTTACTTTTTAATGAATTTGCAAAGAACTCAACTTTTCACTTTGTCATGGTGTGTAGAATTTTGAGGACAAAAAAATGTGTTCCATTTTGGAAAAAGGCTATTACATAAAAAAATGTGGAAAAAGTAAAACACTGAATACTTTCCGGATGCACTGTAAGGAATAACCAGGGTGTGTAACAGTTAGTTTCATAACTCAAAAATGAATTGCTGGATTCTCATGGAATATCACAAATGAAGGAAAAATGTATTCCATTTTTGAGCTGATCCAGATCACTGTCTGGATTCAAGACATTTTTAAACTGTGAGATAATCTGTTTTTTTTAGTCTTTCATATTTAAATGAGATGCAACATTTAGGTAATGAAGCATTCAAAACTTCCACATTTTCCAAATTTCATTCTGATTTTAAAGGAAATAAAATATTTTTTGTGATTGTAGAACACATGACATTAAGGTGTTATTTTAAAGTTATAGTTAATTGACATTTTTTGTCTGATTTTAAGAGACAAAATATCCACCTCATGGCAAATTATATTTTCCACATTCCAAAAATGTATAGTTTTCCCTGAATTATATCACATATTAAAATAAGACTTTTAAAAAAAATGTCGAGTTCCAGCATCAACATATTCAATCCAACATTTAAAATTTTTATTTTCTTAAATTAAAGAAATGTTTATGCTTTGCGTCAACATGACTCTTTGTTACTGCCCGCAAGGTGGGGCCAGTGAGGTGGCCGCCCGGGCCCTCAGCGTCACGGATCTGAACCAGGTTCTGAACTCCAAGCTCCTCAGCAGCCTGCAGGACCATCAGGACACGAAGCAGCAGGTCATCCAAATGGAGAACATGATGGACAACATGGAGTCAAAGGTCAACGTGTTGCGTTGGATGGTTGAACCATGCGGGCTGCAGAATGGAGACCTGCTGAGCAGCACTGAAAGCTCATTGGCTCTTTTTTCTGAGGATGAGGAACACTCAACTGGATTTCAACCTGCTCGCTTGGTGGTGCTTTTGCTGCTGTGTGCGGCTGTTTTGATGGTGAGCGCTTTATTTTTGTGCATCATCTTCTTTTCATGAGCAGTTACTTCCCTTGGTTCTCTGTCAATAAAGCTTAATGATCAGATGACTGTTGTAAATTGTCTTTTTTTACTTGGTCTACTTAAAGGTGCCATACATATTCTCATAAATATACTGTTAAGTGCGGACGTTGTATCGATACATTGTGGTGAAGGAGCTGAGCCGGAAGGCAAAGCTCTCAATTTACTGGTTGATCTAAGTTCCCATCCTCACCTATGGTCATGAGCTTTGGGTCATGACCAAAAGGACAAGATCACTGGTACAAGCGGCCGAAATGAGTTTTCTCCGCCGGGCGGCGGGGCTCTCCCTTAGAGATAGGGTGAGAAGCTCTGCCATCCGAGAGGAGCTCAAAGTAAAGCCGCTGCTCCTCCGCATCGAGAGGAGCCAGATGAGGTGGTTCGGGCATCTGCTCAGGATGCCACCCAAACGCCTCCCTAGGGAGGTGTTTAGGGCACGTCCATCCGGTAGGAGGCCACGGGGAAGACCCAGGACACATTGGGAAGACTATTTCTCCCGGCTGGCTTGGGAACGCCTCGGGATTCCCCGGGAGGGGCGAGACGAAGTGGCTTGGGAGAGGGAAGTGTGGGCTTCTCTGCTTAGGCTGCTGCCCCCGCGACCCGACCTCTGATAAGCGGAAGATGGATGGATACTGTTTATCAGCATTCATATATCTTACACTTAAGTGATATTTTTTCTTTTGTGAATCGGCTGTAATGTGTCTTTACACTTGATATTTTACCTTTTGTGAATCAGTACATATATAAATCCTACATAGAATACACAACTCTTGCTATTCTCTTGTTTTGTTATTTTAAGAAGGTAAAAAAAAAAAAAACTTGCTACATACAAATGGCTTCTTGGCCACACTTTAGACCCCTCTTTTATACTGTTAAATGTATTCATTACTGTTTTGTTGATCTGTGTCGTGAAAAAGAACTTGGAATAATTGAAATAAAGTTTGAATTAAAATGTGCTATTCCAAAGATTATATCATACTTAGATTAGATTAGATTGTACTTTACTTTGGTGTATAAGTAAATGTTCATTGATTGAAAAAATCTATTCATCCATTTTCTTCAGCTTATCCGAGATCTGGTCGCGGGGGCAGCAGCCTAAGCAGAGAAGCCCACACTTCCCTCTCCCCAGCCACTTCGTCTCGCTCCTCCCGGGGAGTCTCGGGGCATTCCCTGGCCAGCCGGGAGAAATAGTCTTCCCAACGTGTCCTGGGTCTTCTCCTTGGCCTCCTGCCGGCCGGACGTGCCCTAAACACCTCCCTAGGGAGGCGTTCGGGTGGCATCCTGAGCAGATGCCGGAACCACCTCATCTGGCTCCTGTCTATGTGTAGGAGCAGCGGCTTTATGAGCTTCTCACCCTATCTCTAAGGGAGAGACCCGCCACCCGGCGGGGGAAGCTCATTTTGCAGTTGTACCCGTGATCTTGTACTTTCGGTCATAACCCAAAGCTCATGACCATAGGTGAGGATAAGAACGTAGATCGACCGGTAAATTGAGAGCTTTGCCTTCCAGCTCAGCTCCTTCACCACAACGGATCGATACAGCGTTCGCATTACTGAAGACGCCGCACCGATCCGCCTGTCGATCTCATGATCCACTCTTCTCTCACTCGTGAACAAGACTCCTAGGTACTTAAAATTCTCCACTTGGGGCAAGATCTCCTCCCCAACTTGGAGATGGGACTCCACCCTTTCCCGGACTAGAACCATGGACTCAGACTTGGAGGTGCTGATTCTCATCCTAGTCGCTTCACACTCCGCTGCGAACCGATCAGTGAGAGCTGAAGATCCTGGCCAGTTGAAACCACCAGGACCCCATAATCAGCAAAAAGCAGAGACCTAATACTACAGCCACCCAACCAGATCCCCTCAACGCCCCGACTCCGCCTAGAAATTATGTCCATAAAAGTTATGAGCAGAATCTGTGACAAAGGCCAGCCTTGGAGGACTCCAACCCTCACTGGAAAGGGGTCTGACTTACTGCCGACGCTGCGGACCAAGCTCTGTCATTGATCGTACAGGGAGCGGACTGCCACAATCAGACAGTCTGAAACCCCATACTGTCTGAGCACTCCCCACAGGACTTACCGAGGGACACGGTCGAATGCCTTTTCCAAGTCCACAAAGCACATGTTGACTGGTTGGGCAAACGCTTATGCCCCCTCAAGAACCCTGCCGAGAGTATAGAGCTGGTCTAACGTTCCACGACCAGGACGAAAACCACACTGTACCTCCTGGATCCGAGGTTACACTATCCGGCGTAGCCTCTTCAGCAGTACACCTGAATAGACCTTACCGGGAAGGCTGAAGAGTGTGATCCCACGATATTTGGAACACACCTTCTTGTTCCCCTTCTTAAAGAGAGGAACCACAACCCCGGTCTGCCAATCCAGACGTGCCGCCGATGTCCACGTGATGTTGCAGAGTCTTGTCAACCAAGACAGCCCCACAGCATCCAGAGCCTTAAGGAACTCCAGGCGGTTCTCATCCACTCCCGGGGCCTTGCCACCAAAAATCTTTATTAACTACCTCGGCAACCTCAGCCCCACAAATAGGAGAGCCCACTACAGATTCCCCAGGCACTGCTTCCTCATAGGAAGATGTGTTGGTGGGATTAAGAAGGTCTTTGAAGTATTCCCTTCACCGATCCACTTCAGCAGCCGTAGATGTCAGAAGCACACCATCTTCACCATACATGCTGTTGACAGTGCACTCCTCCCCCTGAGGCGGCGGATGGTGGACCAGAATTGCTTCGAAGCCGTCCAGAAGTCGTTTTCCATGGCTTCCCCAAATTCCTCCCATGTCCAAGTTTCTGCCTGTCCGCTCGCTGCCTCTGGAGTTCCATGACGGCATCCCTCACTGCTGGTGTCCACCAGCGGGTTCTAGGATTACCGCCACAACAGGCAGCAATGACCTTGCGACCACAGCTCCAAGCAGCTGCCTCGACAAAAGAGGCACAGAACATAGTCTACTCAGACTCAGTGCCTCCCTCACGTACTTGCCAACCCTCCCAGATTTTCAGGGAGACTCCCGAAATTCAGCGCCTCTCCCGAAAACCTCCCGGGACAAATTTTCTCCCGAAAATCTACCGAAATTCAGTCGGAGCTGGAGGTCACATCTCCTCAAACTCCATGAGAACAGACTCAGCAATGTTGTGACCCTCTTAAACAGGACAATACTGCCATCTACTGTACATAGAATAGAATGTACTTTATTGATCCCTGGGGGATATTCAGCACCACAGTTCGCTCACAATAAACAATGATAATAATAGATAATATATTATATATAATATATTACATATACAATATATAACATATGAATGATATGGATATATTCTACATTTAAGTGCAGTCAAGGAACATATCCATTATACAGTCTGATCTGAAGCCCACAGTAAAGAGACGTAACTTCATCACGTCGCCTGGTGATTGACTCCAGCCCAATATATTACACCGTCGATGAGCAAAATGAAGAAATACGCTTGCAAGTTTCAAAACGAATGGAAAGAAGAATTTCAGTTTATCCAGGAGAGTTCGAAGGGGAAGGGATATGTTGCCTGTAAATTTTGTAGAACAGACTTCTCCATTGAACATGGTGAACGGATATACTCAGCCATGAACGGTCAGCGAAGCACAAAGCGTCCGCAGCGCAGTATCGTTCACAACCCAGTATTATGGCCCACCTAGCAAAATGGACACCTGATGGTGTATCTTATGCTGAGACAAAGATGGCTATGCTGATAGCTGGAAGCAACATCCCGTTCTCATTTGCGGATGTCTACAACAAATCCGTGAAGGTTATGTTTCCAGATTCGGAGATCGCTCGCCAATACGCAAATGGCAGAACAAAGGTTACTCAAATAGTGAAAGGTAAGTGTTTTTTTGTTTTTTTAGTAACCAGCAAGCACAGTACACTTAGTAGAACAACTGTGTGTTTATTACTGTGTATTTGATAGGTGCCGTCGGAAATTCAACTATTTACTTTAATTATATGTACAATAAAATAAATATATATAGCTAGAATTCACTGAAAGTAAAGCATTTATATATATATATATATATGAAATATGAAATACTCGAGTTGGTGAATTAGGCTACTTCCCTCTTAACAACACCCACGACCACGCAGCCCCACCCCCACCTCCCGAAATTGGAGGTCTCAAGGTTGGCAAGTATGCTCCCTCATGACATGTTCAAAGTTCTTGCGGAGGTGGGAATTGAAACTCAGTCATTGTGTTTGTTATGGACAATCCGTGACGAGCACAAAAGTCCAATAACAAAGCACCATGTGGGTTCAGATCCGGGCGGCCATTCTTCCCAACCACGCCTCTTCAGGTTTCACTGTTGTTGCCAACATGAGCGTTGAAGTCCCCCAGCAGAACGAGGGAATCACCCGAGGGAGTACTCTCCACTACTCCCTCAAGGGAATCCAAAAAAAGTGGGTACTCTGAGCTGCTGTTTGGTGCATAAGCAGAAACAACAGTCAGGACCCAAGCCCCCAACCGAATGCGGAGGGAAGCTACCCTCTCGTCTACTGGGTTAAAGTCCAACGTGCAGGCTTTGAGCCAGGAGGCAACAAGAATTGCCACCCCAGCCCGTCACCTCTCATAGCTTGCAACGCCAGAGTGGAAAAGAGTCCAGCCCCTCTCGAGAGAACTGGTTTCAGAGCCCTTGCTGTGCGTCGAATTGAGTCCGACTATACCGAGCCGGAACTTCTCCACCTCGCGCACCAGCCAAGGCTCCTTCCCTCCCTGCGAGGTGACGTTCCACATCCCAAGAGCTAGCTTATGTAGCCGAGGATCGGACCGCCAAGTGCACTGACTTCGGCTTCCACCCAGCTCACACTGCACCTGACCTCTATGACCCCTCCCATGTGTGGTGAGCCCGTTGGAGGGGGGACCCACGTACCCTCTTCGGGCTGAGGGACAGGGGGACAGGCCCGGCCACCAGGCGCTCGCCATCCTGCCCCACCTCCTGGCCTGGCTCCAGAGGGGATCCCCGGTGACCCGCGTCCGGGCGAGGGAAATCTAGGCCTTCGAGTTGTACTTTTCATAGAGGTCTTTGAGCTGCTCTTTGTCCGATCCCTCACCTAGTACCTGTTTATCTTGGGAGACCCTACCAGGGGGCATAGAAGTCCCCGGACAACATAGCTCCTGGGATCATTGGGACACGCAAACTCCTCTTCCGCGATGAGGTGGCAGCTCAGAAAGGAGTATATATATTTCAAATATTTTATATCAAATAAATTGCTGTGGAAACCAAATTGTATCAGTGCCCACCGGCTTTATAAATTTAATTAGGACTCTGGCCCCTGGGTTGTCTTCCAATTAATTTCAAATATCTGACAATTTTGCTGCTGTAATTTAGCTGTCAACTTGTGGACAATGTAAGTAAATCAGGTCATCGACCACAAAAGACTGGTATGACTCAGTCCAGACAATCTTCCCGAGTCATGGCACAATATAAAATGCAACCAAAACAAAATCAATATATATGGTCACACATACTTTGTGGATACTTTGACAAACTTCAACTCACCATTAAAAAAAAAATCTAAATCAAAATTACACCCTTTTAAATCCATTATGATGCATGGTAGAAAAATGCAAAATACTCTGCCCTTATCCATGTTCGGCGCATTTTAACTGTTTGATATTTCTGATTGATTATAATCAGAATTTATTTTCTCTGCAGTTGGCTCTTGGCCCTTTACCAAAATTTGTTTTGCCCAATGCAGCCCCCAAGTCAAAAAGTTTGGACACCTGTGCTGGTCTTTGTTACTTTCCACTTTTTGTTCCTGTGGGAGTAATGTGGAATCAGAATCACAATTAGAAATACTTTAATAATCCCCGAGGAGAAATTTAAGATTTTCAGTACAATCCCATTCAAGATCAGACAAACATTACAGGGAGACATAACAGGATCGCTGACGGGTCTCTAAACTTCCTGTGACCCTTACAAACAAGTTGACAAAGAGGTAAAGGCATTGGGGGTTGAGGAAAAAAAAAACAGTCAAAGCTTGTGCCCCTGGAGAGGGGTCCAGACTGAGGCCAAGGAAAAAAACAACTCATAGCACACATAAGTATGTGTAAGAGGGAAATATCAAAAAACACAAAAGACATTAAAAACATTAAAAGAGCAGAGCTAATGCAACCAGCCACTTCTACACACAGCCACAAAAGTAAAACAACAAAAATAACATATACACTGTGGTGGCCTCTGCGGTGTTCCAGACGATGGTGTGCTGGGGTTGGGGGAGCATGGCCAGAGACAGGAGCAGACCCATCAAAGCAACCAAGAAAGCCAACTCCACCGTCGGCCGTCCACCAACTCTTGTTCAGTGTCCAGTCCGCATTGATTTGCGAGGATGCGTCCAAGGAGACTGAAGTGTTTAATACCTGCTCATTCAGCCAATACACTGTGAAGCTTGTCTGTCCTGGCACTTAGCACCAGCTTCGCAGCCCTGTCTCTTCATTCGCATCTCCTCCAGTCTCTCCAAACGGACTTTGGTGAAAACAAAAGGGAAACATCAGGAACACAAAAGGATGACACAAGAGCACAGAGTTCCTACCAAAAGCAGCCACTAACTACATCAGGGGTGTCAAACTCATTTTAGATGGTGGCCACATGGAGAAAAATCTACTCCCAAGTGGAGTACTGGTGAACTCACGGCACGATAACTTAAAAATAAAGGCAATTTCAGATTGTTTTATTCGATTCAAAATAAATGCTGTTGTTGATTTTTTTACACTTACATATTGCGGTTAATACTATTCCACCTTTATTTGTCGTTATTTATTCTTTCTGAATGATGTGAAATTTATTATCAGTCAAGTCATTGGTGTTAATTTTCAATCAAGATAAAAAAATAGTAATATCAAAATCAAATTACAGGATGTTATTTATGTAGTTTGCTCATTTTCCTTGACTGGTGCACTAACATGCGGTTTATTTGCTTTTATTTTTTTAACATATGTAGCATCATCTACAAAGATACTAATAATTGCTATTGTGACATCTAGTGGACACATCTAGAACAGCTGTTTTTTTCGTCCAAAAATGTTGGCTCATTTTTATACTTAGCAAACTCATCCCGCGGGCTGGGTAAAACCTGTTCACGGGCCTGATCCGGCCCATGGTCCATATGTTTGAAACCCCTGATCTAGCCGCTCTGCCCCTCATCTTTGGAACTCATTACCACCAGACTTCCGTAACTTAGACTCAATATCCCTCTTTAAATCAAGACTCAAAACACACCTATTCCTGACTGCTTATTCATTGTAAATCTTATCGATCTTTGTTGTTGTTGTTTTCATCCAATTAATTGTATTGTTTTGATTGTGACTACATCGACGGCATCTTCGAAAAAATGAAAATGAAAAAAGGTTAAACTTATGTTCTTAATGCTGATCTCAAAAATTATCAGTTTAAAAATAATAATTTGGCCTTTGTTCATTACCAAAAATAAAATCATGACTCATTAAAGACGAAGTACAAATAGGAACTACTTCATTGGACCAATAGTACATTACAATTTATATTGAAATGTGGAAGTTCAAAAAGAAAATGTTTATATATGTTATAACTAACGTTGTGACATTGCTATTTATTGAAATATTCCCTACACTTTGACATAATTTGAAATGGATCGCTTTTATCAGACAAAATATTATTTTCACTTTATTTTGAAAGGAAACACCAGATACGCATGAGTACTTCCAAAGAGGAAATAACGTATTGTTTCAAAATGTAACTTCAATGGACACGGAATATAAGTCGTAGTCTATTTGGGCAACTTATAAATATTTGGTACAAATGTTAAAATGTAATCATTTTCTATTAATCATTTATAATTTTTCAGCGCTCTTCTGCCAACTATAAAACAACAAATGAAGTTAAAGCGCCCTCTAGTGGGTGGGCCGCAGCAATGTCGGTTTACAACCTAAAACGTGCAAATATGTCAACAGAACATCGCGTGTTGTAAATCATAAACATTTGCAAATTAATTGATGGATAAATTGGTTACTCAATCGAAAGAAAGTGATTGTGTTTTTATTATACATTCTTCATTTTGAAAGAAAATACCGGATATGCACAACTGATGACAGTTACAGGCGGAAGTCCGAACATTCTGTCATTATAGTAGTTTGACAATGATCCTCAAACAATGTCACATGAGATTCAGAGTGTTTGCTCTTAAACACAATGACAAGCGCTTTAAAATTGAAGATAGAGTCAACTTTTGTTGTTGTCGGTCGTCCATTTTTTGGACGACGGAGCGTAGTTGTACTTGTGTTGGCTGCTCGTCAACTTTGATGACTTCTTCATCCGACAGTCACCTTGAAAAGCGACAATTTGGACTCCGAGCGATGCACTTGTCTACGCGAGGTAATGTTTAAGCTGTACATTCATGCTCATGGAATACATTTTAGTACATTAATTATTCTCTAGCAATGTTAATTAAACATTCGTAAACATTTGAGTGACGTCCTATGTAAAATGAGTTGTTGGACAATACAGTGGAACATTTTGACTTCGAAAGTATCCTCAAAATCTGCCCAGAACTTTTTCCAACTACTGTATTTTGCTAATAAAACAACAACAACAACAAAAAACAAAGCAAATACTTAACTTCTGGCAGAAGTAGTAGCGAGTAAACAAAAGTCTACAAACTACTAGTCTTTCATATACATCCTTGGACGTGTTGCCCCCGAAGCCTCAGTAGTAATCCCAGTGTTTGATAAAAATATATAAATGTATCAATTTAACAATATAGATAACCCCCAAAATTAATTCATTGTTAGATCAACGTAGGAAAACGTGACGAATACCACGCCAATATCGATCCGATAAATCGATAATCCTTAATCATGACACTGTCAATATTTGTATTGTTGCATTATGTAATGCCATCCATCCATTTTCTACCGCTTATTCCCTGTAGGGGTTGCGGGGGGCGCTGGCGCCTATCTCAGCTACAATCGGGCGGAAGGTGGCGTACACCCTGGACAAGTCGCCACCTCATCGCAGGGCCAACACAGATAGACAACATTCACACTCACATTCACACACTAGGGCCAATTTTGTGTTGCCAATCAACCTATCCCCTAATGTTTTTTTTTAAATTAAATAATATTAATTTCAACTACTGGCCCTGCGATAGGGTGGCGACTTATCCAGGGTGTACCCTGCCTTCCGCCCGATTGTAGCTGAGATAGGCACCAGCTCCCCGCAACCCCAAAGGGAATAAGCGGCAGAAATGGATGGATGGATGGATGGATGAAATGTCAACTAGTGAGCAAATGTCCTGAATAAGAAGATAAGTTATTATTCAAGCAATATTTTTCGGAAGGAATGACTTTGAGGTTTGTTTAAAAATTATTTTAGCCATAAAATAATCTAGTGTTTTCTCTGTTGTTGCATGTGGGAATTGACACATTTATATGGTTACTTTGTGGATTATTTTGTAGTCTTTGCATTATTATTACGAAATCTCGTTGCTATGAAATGTAATTGTGATAACAATATGATAACATTGGCTTGTTGCTCTGTAATATTTTACTTAAGGCTGTCAAAATGAGTTAACTCATATGTTTAATCACAAAAAATAATTGTATTAATCATATAATCAAGGCAGATAAATCACACAATTTATTTTGAGCGCACATGCGCCTTCATACTGAACGAGACGTCGGTGATCAGGTTAAAAATATGTGCAGAGATGAGTAGTTTTTGTACTCATTGATTGATTTCACTTCAAAATAAACCCAGACTGGACTTTATCTAAAATATTTAGCAAGTTTTTCCAAACTAAATTACGTTCAGTTGATTTTACGATGCATATTTTTGCAGTTACTGTAGTATTTTTGTGGTAAAAAAGACTTACTGTCTGAATTGGACCACCACTACTATTGTTAGCACTACTATTACAACTACTACTCCAATTACTAATATTACAACTACTATTACTATATCAACTACTGTGACTGCTACTACTACTACTACTACTACCATTACTCCTATTAGTACTACAACTGCTGCTACTACTATTACTACCAATAATACTGGTACCAACACCCCTGCTACTACTACAAGTACTACTACTACAAGCACTACTATTGCTACTAACATTACCACATCTACTACTGATATTACTTCTACTACCATTATTACTACTATTACTACCACAACTACTACCAATATTACGACTACTACTGCTACTACTACCATGAATGCTACAAGTACTACTTCTACTAGTTCTATTACAAATACTACTAGTACTGTGACCACTACTACTACTAGTAGTAGTTACCAGTAGTAGTAGTAGTAGTAGTAATACTACAACTACATCTTCTACTACAACTACTATTAACTACTGTACTACTACTACAACAACTACTACTATTACTACATAAAAGACTACTACCTACTATTACTCTTAATACAACTACTACTACCTACTATTACTCTTACTACAACTACTACTACCTACTGTACCATTACTATAACTACAAAAACAACAACTAATACTACTGCTGTTACTTAATACTACTACTACTACTATTACAAGTAGTACTACTAAAAATCAGGTGTTGTGCTCCCAAGCTACAAGAACAAGAAAAATATTAGCCCAGATGTTTGGCAGTATTGACACAATAAGGACATAATATTTACACATAATACCTCCTCAAAGTGCTTCTTCCACCACCTTGAAAAAAAAGTTGACACAAACCCAAAGGTTAGCTGACAAAGTACAAACCCCGTTCCCATATGAGCTGTGGAAATTGTGTTAGATGTAAATATAAACGGAATACAATGATTTGCAAATAATTTTCAACGCATATTCAGTTGAATATGCTACAAAGATAACATATTTGATGTTCAAACTGATAAACTTTTTTTTGTTGCAAATAATCATTAACTTTAGAATTTGATGCCAGCAACACGTGACAAAGAAGTTTGGAAAAGTGGCAATAAATACTGATAAAGTTGAGGAATGCTCATTAAACACTTATTTGGAACATCTCACAGGTGTGCAGGCTAATTGGGAACAGGTGGGTGCCATGATTGCGTATAAAAACAGCTTCCCAAAAAATGCTCAGTCTTTCAAAAGAAAGGATGGGGCGAGGTGAGCAAATAGTCAAACAGTTTAAGAACAACGTTTCTCAAAGTGCAATTGCAAGAAATTTTGAGATTTCAACATCTACGGTCCATAATATCATCAAAAGGTTCAGAGAATCTGGAGAAATCACTCCACGTAAGCGGCATGGCCGGAAACCAACATTAAATGACCGTGACCTTCGATCCCTCAGACGGCACTGTATCAAAAACCGACATCAATCTCTTAAGGATATCACCACATGGGCTCAGGAACAGTTCAGAAAACCACTGTCACTAAATACAGTTTGTCGCTACATCTGTAAGTGCAAGTTAAAGCTCTACTATGCAAAGAGAAAGCCATTTATCAACAACATCCAGAAACGCAGCCAGCTTCTCTGGGCCCATGATCATCTAAGATGGACTGATGCAAAGTGGAAAAGTGTTCTGTTGTCTGACAAGTCCACATTTCAGGGGAAGCGAACCATCCAGACTGTTATCGACGCAAATTTGAAAAGCCAGCATCTGTGATGGTATGGTGGTGCATAAGTGTCCAACGTATGGGTAACTTACACATCTGTGAAGGCACCATTAATGCTGAAAGGTAAATACAGGTTTTGGAACAACATATGCTGCCATCTAAGCGCCGTCTTTTTCATGGACGCCCCTGCTTATTTCAGCAAGACAATGCCAAGCCCTATTCAGCACATGTTACAACAGCGTGGCTTTGTAAAAAAAGAGTGCGGGTAGTTTCCTGGCCCGCCTGAAGTCCAGACATGTCTCCCATTGAAAATGTGTGGCGCATTATGAAGCGTAAAATACGACAGCGGAGACCCCGGACTGTTGAACGACTGAAGCTCTACATAAAACAAGAATAGGAAAGAATTCCACTTTCAAAGCTTCAACAATTAGTTTCCTCAGTTCCCAAAAGTTTATTGAGTGTTGTTAAAAGAAAAGGTTATGTAACACAGTGGTGAACATGCGCTTTCCCAACTACTTTGGCACGTGTTGCAGCCATGAAATTCTAAGTTAATTATTATTTGCAAAAAAAATCAAGTTTATGAGTTCGAACATCAAATATATTGTCTTTGTAGTGCATTCAATTGAATATGGGTTGAAAAGGATTTGCAAATCATTGTATTCCGTTTATATTTACATCTAACACAATTTCCAAGCTCATATGGAAACGGGGTTTGTAATCAACAAAGTTAATGTTGAAAAGTGATGACCTGCTTGTTTTTAATTGTGATTTCAGAGCTCACAAATGTCAGCGGCATCCAGTTGGAGGTAAAAAGTGATGTTCCCAAAGGGCGGAAGCTGTTCTTTGATACTCATGCGGTGGTTCGGCTCTTTGAGGAAAATGGTGTGAGCCTTTTTCGTTGTTATTGTTTTTCTACTGTGTTGTCATTTATCTTCTGTTTTCTTTTACAGACTTCAGTACTCAGCAAGCTGAAGTGTTGGTTCAAGTGTTAGTGAAGATGACTAACTCCAACATGGACACCATCTACTCTGACATGGTCACCAAAGTGCAGCAGGTAAGATCTGATTTGTAAGCCTTTATACCGTAGCCTTAGCCTATCACTAGCATTATTAGTATCATTATTATTATTACAGTGGTAGTTCAACTTATTGGTACTTTACGATACTAGGGGTGTCTCCGCTTTTTGTTATGCTTTCAATTGCGAGCATAATTTAACTTACGACTAACTTGCTAGAATTAGCTTATAGACAGAGAGGAAAAAACTTTATCATATTATTATTTATTTATTCCAATGCTTGTAAAACAATGATAAATAAAAAATACCCTTTAATTGTTATTATTGGTATCTCAGGGCATTCTATCCATCGCAACTGGACTGCTTGGTTTGTCTTGGAAGATGTTCGGCTGCTCATCTGAAGAGGCTTCAGTTCATGCTCATATGCTTAGATTGTTTAGCTCTAGTTCAGCGGCTGGTGCCAATACCCTTTATACTCCAAAAACCAGGAGGGTGTGCCTAGACAAGGATGGTTTTGCCGTATCGTAATGACAAAAACAACTGTTTTAATGCAAACAAGCAATCCAAACTGTCAAAGCCAACAACAGTCGTTGAAGTGTAAATTCCCCTCGTTAGCATTGAGGTATTGTGTGGTAGAACGATCGCTGTGTATCGACTACTACCAGTCCAAAATAGTCAGAATTCCCTACATAAGGATTCCATTGAGTTGTAAACAACTACAGAAGATGGCCAGAATGCCATTTGTGACAATTTGGGCTACCTTCTGTGTCACAGAAAGTGACAAGAAGGCCATTTGTGTCCGCCCTGAATCTGGGAGGTCGTGAGTTGAAACCCCGGCCGAGTCATACCAAAGACTACAAAAAAATGGGATTCATTACCTCTCTGCTTGGCACTCAGCATCAAGGGTTGGAGCGCAACGCACGCTGCTGCTCACTGTTCCCCTCACCTCCCAGGGGGTAAACATGGGGATGGGTCAAATGCAGAGGACAAATTTCATCACACCCAGTGTGTGTGTGACAATCATTGGGACTTTGATTTATTTGTGCCAATCCAACTGTGATGCGGTGTGTAAAAAGGCTCACCAGCGTTTGTTCTGTCTGAGAAAACTGTCTCATTTTGATGTTGACAAGACCATCACAATCATGTTTTACCTGTTTTGTCTTTTCTCCCTGGTCCCATGGTTCAGTCACCTGTCACTAAATGACAATAATTCCCTCAATCAAATTGTTAAAATGTCAGGTAAATTAATTGGTAAGTCTCAGTTGTCTCCAGCCACCCTCTACAATAAACACGAAGTGAGGATAGCTTCCTCCATATTAAGTGATGTATCTCATCACCTACACAGCCATTTTCAGCTTCTCCCATCTGGATGGAGGTTTTTAGTCCCAAAAGGCAAACAAAACGGTACAGATGCAGTTTTGTCCCATCTGCCATCCCAGAACTAAATAAGTTGGACTACCTCCTTTTGCCTGTATTTATTGGAGTGTAATTATTTTTTGCTTTTATGGTGTTTCATTTTGGCTTGTCCCAAATTTTATCTGATTGGGATTTTATATTTTTAACATTTTTTATGGGGAACTCTGAGTAAATCTCCCGGGGCAATCAATCTCCCTGTTTTCACCCGGACAACAATATAAAGGGCGTACCATGATGGCATTGTCTTTATCGTCCACTTTTCCACCATACAAACAGTGTGCCCGCCAAGTCACACATTGTATGAGGCTTATGCAGGCCCACAGAAGTGACTGCAAGACATACTTGATCAACAGCCATACAGGTCACACTGAGGGTGGCCATATAAACAACTTTATCACTGTTACAAATATGCGCCACACTGTGAACCCACACCAAACAAAAATGACAAACACATTTTGGGAGAACATCCGCACCGTAACACAATATAAACACAACAGAACGAATACCCAGAATCCTATGCAGCCCTAACTCTTCTGGGCTTCAATAGGGGGCGGGGGTGTATTTTGTAGCCCGGAAGAGTTAGGGCTGCATGGGATTCTGGATATATTTGTTCTGTTGGGTTTATGTTGTGTTTCGGTGCGGATGTTCTCCCGAAATGTGTTATGTCATTCTTGTTTGGTGTGGGTTCACAGTGTGGCGCATATTTGAAACAGTGTTAAAGTTGTTTATGCGGCCACCTTCAGTGTGACCTGTGTGGTTCATGATCAAGTATGTCTTGCAGTCGCTAACTCCACGGTACCCCCTTAATATTATTGTCTGGGTGAAATTTGGGAGAATGATTACCCGTGGTGGGGCACTACAAATTAGGAGTCTCGGAAAAATCGAGGGTACGCAAGTACGACGCTGTATAGCGCCATTCATATAAAACTTGCGGGCCGCACTAACATAAAATTTTCACATCAAGGTGCGGGCCGCAAAATAACGTCTCGCGGGCTGCGTGTTTGAGACCCCTGTATTAGGATAAATAATTATATTATTTAATTGATGTCTTAAAATAAATAACACTACTTGATTGTCTTAATAAAAATAACATTATTATTTTTTGTCTTCGATTAAATAATATGTAATTGTTGTCCTAGGATAAATAATGAAATTCTTTAGTTCTTGTCGTAGAATAAGTAATGGTATTTGTTTGTTGTCTTAAGATAAATAGTGATATTATTTAATTGTTGTCTTCAGGAAATTATGTTGCAGCGTGTAATGTCTCAGATAGCTGCTTTAAAGAAAGATATGATCATCCTGGAGAAGAGCGAGTTCTCCACATTACTGTCAGAGAATGAGGTAAATATGATTTTTGTCCTGAAAAGTGAAGTTAAGAACCTTCATATACTATGTAAAATTAGATTTAATCACACTTTATTAGTTATTGTGTTAAATGAACAATGACATACTGCAATATCAATGTAATCATAAACAATACAACTGCAACAGATCTAACTTGAGTTGCCGGACTTGCCTCGTCGTCTATTTTGCATATTTGGCCATGACCCTTTTGCATGTAAATTTGAAGAGGAATAACTTTGTGACAAAAAGTCAGTCAAAGACATAAATATTTTTACAACCACAAATAAACTGTCTTCTGTTAATACTTTTTCTACTTTTTTATGTCACAAACTCCACTGATTTTAGAGGGGTTAAAGAGCCACAGAAGCACCCGCTGCTCATTAAAAAGAGCAATACATGTTTTTCCTGTCAGTGTCTTATTCAAAACACCCACAATGTTTGATTGATACTGTTTTTCATCAAACATTATTATTTTACACTAACACCTATTTGCCATAAGATGTAAAAGTGAAACAAAAACATAACTTTCTTTATACCAGTGTTTTTCGACCACTGTGCATACAGTCTGGTGTGCCGTTTATAGAGTTAAAAATATTTTTTGCACACAAATAATTGTAATCTGTAAATAATGTGTTGTTGAGTGTCTGTACTTTCTATAACGCTGCAAAGTATTCATGTTATACTCTTCCATATCAGTAGGTGGCAGCAGGTAGCTAAATACTTTCTAGATGTCGGGAACAGGAGGCAGTGTGCTGGTAAAAAGGTATCTAATGATTAAACCAAAAAATTGACAGAAGACGAGTGCCCCTAAGAAAAGGCATTGAATCTTAGACATGGCTATGCAAAACAAAACTAAAACTGAACTGGCTGCAAATTAAACAAAACACAAAATGCTGGACGACAGCAAAGACTTACGGCGTGTGAAGCAGAGACGGCGTCCACAAAGTACATCCGAACATGACATGACAATCGACAAAGGAGAAAAGCGGCCGCACATCTTAAATTGTCTTGGCTGCGAAAAAAAAGCAGGTGTGGAGAATAGCGCTACAGGAAGACATGAAACTGCAACAGGAAAATACCAACAAACAGGAAAAAACACTGAAATAGGAGTGCAAGACAAGGACTAAAACACTACACACGGAAAAACACCAAAAACCTCCAGATAATTCAAGGCGTGATGTGACAGGTTGTGACAGTACACTTACTTAGTGACGAATGCTTGGTTATGGTTTGGATTCATATCAAACAATTGTGAGAACGACTTTTTATTGTTGATATCGGCTACTGAGTTTCGTTTCTTAATGATTTCTGCTTGTGGTTTACCTCAGAATTTTTTCAATGAAAACAATGTGTCTCAGCTCAAAAAAGGTTGAAAAACACTGCTTTATACTTCCAGCAAATAGAAAACCAACTTGAACACAAGTATAAACATTTTGTCATACTACAACAATGAAATACCACAAGACACTTTTCACACTCTCTTAGATTTAGTCACATAAAATCTTCACCAAATGTGTCGCATTTCGCGAAAAAGAAATTGTTTACTGTACATGTGTTCATGACAAGCTAACATCACATCTATTTGTGACAGGTTACAAAATAAGAGCTGTGCATCACATAATACCAACTAAAAACTATATTGCTTTCACTATTTTCATTACCAAATTGTGGAAAATTAATAATATTACAGTATTAATAGATCACAACAACACAGATCAAATGACTGAAGCGTTTGAATATTTACCTTCCAGAAGCTGAAGCTCGAGTTATGGCAGCTTAAAGTCCAACTAGCTGTAAGTAAAACAATATTTATTCTGATGTTCAGATCTTCATAAATAATAATAAACATTATAGTAGTATTATTGTCATGATGTAAGATCCTTTTCTATTTCAGGATGTGATGAATAAAATCCGCTCAGACACTCTTTTGGACATGAACTTGGAGAAGAGTCGTGTGAAAGAACTGGTCAATTGTTGGTTGTATAATGAATTGAGTGTAAAATAAAAGATGCTAATCATTGTTTTTTATTTTCAGAAAGTAGATCATGAGAGGAAACTTTTGGAAACTCGTACTGATATTCTAGAAATGGTTTGTACATGTTATTAATAACAATGTTTTGGTATAATTTTTTCATACCTCATAGAGCAACCTTGTACTGTATATCTGCTACCAAACTGCATTCTTGTTACTGTAATATAAATATTCTGATAATAGTCTCATAATTAAAAACATCCAAAATCACAAAACACAATACTGCTGCTGCTTATTCAAATACTGCTTTTGATTGATATATATTTTTTAATGCTATCACACAACCAGCAAAACTGGTAAAAGACTCACCATAAATTTCATAAAGTCAAATTTTAATAGTTGAAATGTGAAACTTAAAACTACAAAAAAGTTGTTGTAATTTAAGTGTAAAACTAGTTGAGCACTCTGAGAGAGCCAGATAATCAGCTACAGTGGGGCAAAAAAGTATTTAGTCAGCCACCGATTGTGCAAGTTCTCCCACCTAAAATGATGACAGAGGTCTGTAATTTTCATCAAAGGTATACTTCAACTGTGAGAGACAGAATGTGAAAAAAAAATCCAGGAATTCACATTGTAGGAATTTTAAATAATTTATTTGTATATTATGGCGGAAAATAAGTATTTGGTCAACCATTCAAAGCTCTCACTGATGGAAGGAGGTTTTGGCTCAAAATCTCACGATGCATGGCCCCATTAATTCTTTCCTTAACACGGATCAATCATCCTGTCCCCTTAGCAGAAAAACAGCCCCAAAGCATGATGTTTCCACCCCCATGCTTCACAGTAGGTTTTGTGTTCTTGGGATGCAACTCAGTATTCTTCTTCCTCTAAACACGACAAGTTGAGTTTATACCAACATGGATACATGGATGATGCAGCAGAGGATTGGGAGAATGTCATGTGGTCAGATGAAACCAAAATATAACTTTTTGGTAGCTTTGAATGGTTGACCAAATACTTATTTTCCACCATAATTTACAAATAAAATATTTAAAATTCCTACAATGTGAATTCCTGGATTTTTTTTTACATTCTGCCTCTCACAGTTGGAGTGTACCTATGATGAAAATTACAGACTTCTGTCATCATTTTAAATGGGAGAACTTGCACAATCCGTGGCTAACTAGATACTTTTTTGCCTCACTGTAATAGTAAAAAACTCTTTAAAAAAAATCCTTAATCCTGACGCTAATCCAGTCATTACCAAAATCGAATCACTTCCATATACCTTTTTCCATTTCCAACATTTCCTAAAAGTTTGAACAAAATCCAGGCATAGCTTTTGGAGTTTTGTTGCTAACTGTAAAACCTAGCAAATACTTAACCCCCTGGCAGAGATAAAGATACCCCACACTCAATGTTGGCCTGTACTTAACTGACACAGCAAACAAATCAAACATAAATATAACTTAAAGGTGAACTGCACTTTTTTTAGAAATGTTGCCAATCATTCATAAACATTATGAAAGACATGACGACGTGCTAAATGGTAAAGAAATGCGATCAAGGGTCGCTTATAAAGGAAAAGAGGAAAATCATAGTAGATCCCCTTCAGCATACACTTACTGTAATAGCAATTGAAAATGTAGAATAAAACACAGTACGGTACTCCCAAATTCAACATACATTAAACGTCGCCCTGTTTGTTTTTCTTCTTAGACTTCTGAACAAGATCGTCACCTGACTCAGACCAACATGAAAATAGACACTGAAGTTGCAGGTTTGAAAACCATGTTGGAGTCGCACAAACTGGACACCATCAAATATCTTGCAGGTAAAAATTATTTTAATAAATACTCTTTTTTTCCCTGCAAATTCAAATTTAGTGACATAAAATTTATGTGAGGACACTTTGATATATTTTGTGCATTTGAGATACTTAAATCAATCAATAAAATTCACTCAATACTACAACATGAACATCTTAATGTTGGGTTTTAGATTACACAGAAAATCTAATAATATATGTTCACTAATCAGCTTATTTTACTTTTACATTATGTTAAAAAAACAAGCTTTGTCTATTGTCTAACTGTACTTTTTTCTAAATGTTGCTTATCATTCACAATCATTTTGTAAGACAAGAACACCTTCTGGTTCTTGTTTATGCATTTTAAAAGTCCTTTTACAATGTAGCCCATTAGAGTCGCTCTATTCTCCCTTTTAAAGCGCTTAAAAACATCCAAATACCCCCATTAAGGTTTTATATGCATGCTGTCAGTATATATGTAATGTAGTTACAGACACAGTTATAATAACATTTAATATTTACGTATTTTGCTCATTATAAGCATATGCGGCGCATTCATTTAAAAAACGCATTCCAACATTCGCTTTTTTTTTTAACAACATCACTGATTACTGCTCACTGTAGACTTCATGAGAACCAACAAACATAAAACATTACTTACTGTACAATATCTGCTGTCATTAGAATTATGACTGTTAGGATATTTATACATTCCCATTTAGATAAAGAATGACTCATAATCAGGACTTCCAAGTTTCAGAAAATGACAAGAGTGAGACTTTAGTGGCAGAATGCATTTAAAAAATGTAGCTTTTTTTTAACACTGATTTGGCCTGTTTTAACACTGTGGCCTTGTGATGCTAGTCTTAATTAAGCAGAAATTACAAATAAAATAATCTCCACTGTTTTTTCTGCTAGCTCTTCTGTCTCATACTCTTGTCTCTGAGTTCTCAATTTGTATTTTTTCTACACTCTTTCCTCACTGTAATCAGTCTTATCTGATCCCTCATGATCTTCCAGTGTTGCCAACTCCTTATTAAGGAAAGTAGCTATTGACTGTCATAAAATTAGCTTGAAGTTGATAGATGACACCTTTTCCTCATTTGCATAACTGATTCCAAGGGACGCTGTAGGACATAGAGCAGACCCGGGCAAATTAAGGCCCGTTAAGCTTTTCAATCTGGCCCGCCGGACATTGCCAAATAATTTTTTTAGATCTTTAAGATGGAAATTGTAGCTGCCATTATGATGTGCAGTGATGTTTTCAAATGACCATAAGTCTTGTACTATACAACATATTTCAATGGTTGGAATCTGCTTTTGTGCATGATATTTTAGTGACTAGTGTTGTCCTGATACCAATATTATTTTGATACTTTTCGGTACTTTTTGATTATTTTCTAAATAAAGGGGACCAGAAAAATTTGCATTATTGGCTTTTTTTTTAACAAAAATTTTTAGGGTGTGGCGGACCGGTACTTTTCAGAGGCGGTACGGTACTGAATATGATTCATTAGTATTGCGGTACTGTACTAATACCCGTATACCGTACAACCCTACTAGTTATTATGGTAATCTACGTCACAGAAGGTCAGACGAGGCACCAAGCAGTGTGGGTGGGGAGCGTTTCCACAGAGTGTTTCCAGAACGGCCAGCCTGAAATGTAGGTGTCAGGGACAGACGTGGAAGGGGATTTTTACGAGAAAGTTCTAAAGCTTAGGGATGTATCACATATATCAGATTGTAGATGTTTTTTTTTTTTTTTACCCTTCACGTTCATATTTTGCTTTGTTTGTTGCATTTTTCTTGCATTTGGCTTGATTGTAAAATATGTCGATTGAGAGGGGTTGTGACATCCATATTTTCTCAATATTCAGGGTTTTATCGTTCATAGATAAAATAAAAATTCCATTCCGTTTTTAAGGCGGTAAATTGTCAAAACATTTTTAGCATTCAATCAGACTTTATTGTAAGGTTTTGTATTAGTTTTCCTAAAAATAGATATACCGGCCCCCAGACACATTTTTTCTCTAAATTTGGCCCCCGAGTCAAAATAATTGCCCAGGCCTAACATAGAGGAAGACAAAAATTGGGTTAAAGAAATGAAAATTATGATTAAAACTTCAAATTTCTTATATTCTGTGTATTCCTAATTTAATTGTATTTTCTTTGTTATACATTGTTAAATATTAGAGGATCAAATTTGATCAAAAGACTAAACATCATTAGAATGGTCAAACAATTTGCCTTTACATTGAAGCTATATATCTGATGTATGACAAAGTTGATCTATTTACCAAGTTTGCAAATAAATACATATGATCAAAATGGTATCAATCTCACAGAGATTCTCGAGCCATTTTGAGAAGATATCGAGCAAACCAGTCACGTGATCCGTGATATGGAGGGGAAAAACACTGATCCCTTCCCCCATCAACAACAATGCAAATCAGATAAATAGATAGTGCTTTATTGATTCCTTCAGGAGAGTTCCTTCAGGAAAATTAAAATTCCAGCAGCAGTGTACGGAGTTGAGATCAATTTAAAAAAAAAAAGTAAAAAGTAAATAATGGGGGTTTAAAAGGAAACAAAATAGAGAAATATTACTAAAAGAATAAAAACAATGGGAATAACAATATAACAGTAAAATAAGAATATAACAAGACAAAGTAGGCATCATGCAGACTTTGTGAGACCCAACAATTACTTTGGCACAAATGATGATCCAGAACCTTATAACTTTTATCCTTAATCTAAGTAGGGAGCGCTACAAGTTTGAGAAGCTGTGCTTAACAGATCCAGCTTTAGTGAAACACTATAGCAATATGTAGCAATATTGCTAAATGCTAAATAAGGAATACAAACTACAAACATAATAAAATAATCACTTACTGTACAATGTCTGCTCTCACTGTAATGACGACTGATAGGATGTTCATATCTTCCCGTTTCCATGAAGAATTAGTAATAATTCACATAAGAGGCCTGATTTATAATCTACAATGACGTAGACGACGCTTCACGGTGGGAGAGGGGTTAGTGCGTCTGCCTCACAATACGAAGGTCCTGCAGTCCTGGGTTCAAATCCAGGCTCGGGATCTTTCTGTGTGGAGTTTGCATGTTCTCCCCGTGAATGCGTGGGTTCCCTCCGGGTGCTCCGGCTTCCTCCCACTTCCAAAGACATGCACCTGGGGATAGTTTGATTGGCAACACTAAATTGGCCCTAGTGTGTGAATGTGAGTGTGAATGTTGTCTGTCTATCTGTGTTGGCCCTGTGATGAGGTGGCGACTTGTCCAGGGTGTACCCCGCCTTCCGCCCGATTGTAGCTGAGATAGGCTCCAGCGACCCCCGTGACCCCAAAAGGGAATAAGCAGTAGAAAATGGATGGATGGAATGACG
The DNA here is from genome assembly GCF_033978795.1 of Nerophis ophidion. Classification (NCBI taxonomy): domain Eukaryota; kingdom Metazoa; phylum Chordata; class Actinopteri; order Syngnathiformes; family Syngnathidae; genus Nerophis; species Nerophis ophidion. The sequence goes on from NC_084625.1 coordinate 37,939,740, forward strand.
TAGTCGAGCCGAGACGGTGGAGACGCGATGCAGCAGCAGCAGGTAACCGGACGGCTCAGGGTACAGGAGCATAAGCTATTGTTAACAACACTCAATAAACATTTGGGAACTGAGGAAACTAATTATTGAAGCTTTGAAAGTGGAATTATTTCCCATTCTTGTTTTATGTAGAGCTTCAGTCGTTCAACAGTTCGGGGTCTCCGCTGTCATAATGCGCCACACATTTTCAATGGGAGACAGGTCTGGACTGCAGGCGGGCCAGGAAAGTACCCGCATTCTTTTTTTACGAAGCCACGCTGTTGTAACACGTGCTGAATGTGGCTTGGCATTGTCTTGCTGAAATAAACAAGGGCGTCCATAAAAAAGACGGCGCTTAGATGGCAGCATGTGTTGTTCCAAAACCTGTATGTACCTTTCAGCATTAATGGTGCCTTCACAGATGTGTAAGTTACCCATGCCTTGGGTACTAATGCACCCCCATACTATCACAGATGCTGGCTTTTGAACTTTGCATCGATAACAGTCTGGATGGTTCGCTTCCCCTTGGGTCCGGATGACACGATGTCGAATATTTCCAAAAACAATTTGAAATGTGGACTCGTCAGACCACAGAACACTTTTCCACTTTGCATCAGTCCATCTTAGATCATCTTGGGCCCAGAGAAGCCAGTGGCGTTTCTGGATGTTGTTGTGGGAAGTTCCAAATAAGTGTTTGATGAGCATTCCTCAACTTTATCAGTATTTATTGCCACCCTTCCCAACTTCTTTGTCACGTGTTGCTGGCATCAAATTCTAAAGTTAATGATTATTTGCATTAAAAAAAAACGTTTATCAGTTTGAACATCAAATATGGTATATGGTAAATGGGTTGTACTTGTAAAGCGCTTTTCTACCCCTTTTTAAGGAGCCCAAAGCGCTTTAACAGTATTTCCACATTCGCCCATTCACACACACATTCACAAATATCTTGTCTTTGTAGCATATTCAACTGAATATGGGTTGAAAATGTTTTGCAAATCATTGTATATTGTTTATATTTACATCCAACACAATTTCCCAACTCATATGGAAACGTGGTTTGTATGATCATTTATTTATTAGAGCACTTTAAGTTCCATGTTGACAACATAGCCATGTGGCACCAGGTTTTACTCATAAGATTGCCCAAGTTACGTCCAGTGTCTTCAGAATAGCAAAACGCCACTTGGAAATCTGCAAATTAGGGGTCTAGACACACCCAAAAATAAAATTGAGCATTCCAACATATTTCTAATTGTCAAAACACATGAAAGAGACACCAAGTTTAAATTTGTAGCTCATCTGTTTCAAATGTTAGAGACACAAGCTATTACAAGTGGCGGCCATATTTGATTGGCCGCTATGGCGACCCCAAAGGTCACCGCTGCGGGCGCCCTAGCCAAATCATTTAAGTAGGCACGGAGCTACACCTGTGCCAAATTTGGTGCTTTTAGACAAAAGTCTACGAAAATATCCCTGAGGGCCTCCACTAATTTAGAAAGAAATTCACCAACATGTCAACATTGCGCTGAGGTGTGTGTGAAAGATAGAGACGTCAAGACCTCTCCCGTCCAGAGGCAAAACCTAGTAACTCACTTCTAGCTGATTTTGAGAAAACAAAGGAAAACCAATCTATCTTGATGCTGTCTTACAAAGATCTACAAAGTCATCAAATGTTTGGATGTTTTCTTGAACTTTCATTTTCTTGCCGATTGAGCCATGGATTGAATCTTCTCTCATGAACGTGTGCCCTTTCTCCAGATAATTTATTACAATCTCGGGTGGGCCACATTCTGTGTTTGCACATTGGGCAAGAGCCGTGTACCGAGTCCAGTTTTTATTTTGACCTCCACAGTTATCTGCCCAAAAGAGTATGCAAGGGGAAGAATCAAGAACAATACATTTAATGAAGGTGCTTGCAACGTCCTGGGCCAATCTTCCAAATATCCCCTCGTGCCATAATATCACATAATCAGGTTGACTGTCGGCCCCCGTTCGTGCAAATGTCTCATTAAAGACAATAAGGCGACTGACAAAGAAGCTCTGATTGGTCCCTTGAGATACTAGGTTTTTCTGTTGTATCTTATGTGTTATGTGGTAGTTGCTAGGTCCTGCCATGCGCGTAACAGCTTACTTACGGAACAAATTACAATATCGCATACACTAATGTGAAGCATATCACCTAGGAACTCCAAAATTATTATCAGCTCAGTTTTGACCAAAATTGAGTTACTGGGTTTTGCCTTTGGACGGGAGACCTCCCTTAAATTGCTGTTGACTGGTTTACATTGCATGGTGTCTTTCGAGGTTGGTTAGATTTAGGCACATCCATCCATCCATTTTTCTACCGTTTGTCCCTTCTGGGGTCGCAGGGGGTCGCTGGAGCCTATTTCAGCTACAATCGGGCGGAAGGCGGGGTACACCCCAGACAAGTCGCCACCCTCCGCAGAGATTTAGGCACAATAACTTCTAAATTGTTCTTGCCGTGGTTATTTCTGTCAGTCATTTAGAGTTGCTTGAACTACGACAACCCGCCAGAAAATGTGTTATTATTATGAACAAAATAAATAGATTAGTGAATGGGAAAATATAAGCGTGACAAATGTCAAGTGTGGCGTGAAAATAATCCTCGTGAACAAAAAGGGAGGGTGGAACCAAGCATCTTTTCATGTTTTTTTCGCCATTGCTGGCTTTAAATTGGCTGTCAAAGTATGCCAACTTGTAGGATTATGTCCTCATCTTTCCACTATCAAGGTGAGAGACATTATTTATGATCTACAATAAACTTTCACAAGCTATGAGGTAAGAAAACAGCTCACCAGCAGATGATGTCAAGATAGTTAGCTCTCTCTGATCATGGTGCTGCTATACATAGTTTGTCTGCATCAGCGGTTTTATTAACAATATCACTAATACTTGGTTAAAATTCAGGTCACAAAATGTAAATAGAGTATTTAGTTTTTGGATGGTTATTTAGAGGGCTTTATAGGCGAACTACAGGACCTCCCGTTGGCTCCATTATAAGTGGACTTTTATTTATGTTTATTTACAAGTAAGAATGCATTTGATAAAAATACATCCCTGGTCTTGTCTCTAATAAGGATTGTGAACGATAGGCATAATACCCCCCAAAAAGTGCAGTTCCCAACTACTGAATTATAATAATTACATTTACTGCAGACGCTGTGTTGTTAAAATATTGTAAAGTTAATATGATTTATTTTCTTCTTTTACAGGTTCAGTGTTCACTTGTCTTACTGTGGTTTTAGGTTTCTATCGTATTTGGATGTAAACGTACATTCATCTTTTATCACAGAATCATTTTGTAAACAACATTTTAATCTTTCATAACTGTTGTCTTCTTTGAAGGTTTTTGGAGGTAAATTTGAATTTAATGTACTGGAAAAAATTACAGTTTTACTTTGGACATGTATAAATATATTATACTGTAATAAAAAATATACATTCATCTCGTGTTGGTTTTGTATTCTTAACATATTTCATATTTTCAGTAACATTATTTGAACAGAGACTTGAATTAAAAATTATAAATGGATTTGCATTTGATACCAAAACAAAAAGTGATTACTTAGCGTTGTTGGCGAATACAGAATTCGGCAGGTTTGAATCTCAGGAGAGATTTTAGTCCACTCCTTTTTACAGGTACTATAGGATAGGACGAGGATGGCTGGAAGCACCTGGAGAAAGAATTTAACTCCATGAAAAAGTACTGCTCCACCATGCCACGGTGGAGAGCATCTGTTCCTTAAACTTGAGGGTTCCAGGTTCGCTCCCCACCTCTTGCCATCCAAATCACTGCCGTTGTGTCCTTGAGCAGGACACTTTACCCTTGCCTCCAGTGCCGCTCACACAGGTGAATGAATAATGGGTGGTGGTGAGAGCAAACTGGTAGCCACGCTTCCGTCAGTCTACCCCAAGGCAGCTGTGGCTGCAAAGGTAGCTTAGCACCACCAGGTAAGAATGTGAAGTGAATTAATGATGGGTTCTGGCTTCTCTGCGAGCGCTTTGAGTGTCTAATAGAAAGGTGCTATACAAATCTAATCCATTATCATTATGGCATGAATAATGTAAAAAAATGTCCAAGCAAAAATAAACCAAAACACATTTATCATGTTATTGCTTAAACATAATGCATACATTCCATTATTGATTGAAGACGTTTTCTATTTATAAAGTATTTATTCTTTTCTTTGCTATATGTCAGGGGTAGGCAACCTATGGCTCTTGAGCCAGATGTGGCTCTTGATGACCGCATCTGGCTCTCAAATAAATCTTAGCTGATGTTGCTAAACACAATAAGTTACTAATAATTCCGCTGGTAATCACAGTGTTAAAAAAAAACGTTCAAAATATAAACATTCTCGTGCATTTTAATCCATCCATCCGTTTCTATCGCACCTGTTCAAGAAGTCGCATTAATGGTCAAAAGTATTTTATTTATTATTGGTTACCTTCATTATAACAATGTTATTGAAAAGAATAAGAGATGCACGCATTTAGTTGTAATCAGGGAAAGTCCAAATAAAAGAGGAGGCGTAGAATGTTCTTGTCAGAGCGTGGGACGACACTGTACAGGTCTACTCGTTTCTCCTCATTGCGCTAAATCGAATCCAATCTCTGTTTAATTCCTTTCTTCTTGTCTGTTTAATAGATTTCACCAGTGTTTGAACCCGACAGTTGTATTCAGTGTTAAAAATATTATACGGCTGTCACAGAAATACATTTTAAAGTATTTGGCTTTCATGGCTCTCTCAGCCAAAAAGATTCCCGACCCCTGCTATATTGTTTTGGTGACTGGGTCAGGTTTTAGACCAGATCTGGGCAATTGTTTTGACTCGGGGGGCCACATTCAGAGAAAAAAATGTGTCTGGGGGCCGGTATATCTATTTTTATGAATACTAATACAAAACCTCACAATAATGTCTGATTGAATGCTAAAAACATTATGACAGACCACCTTAAAAACACTATGAAGGATAAAACACTGAATATTGATAAAATATGAACGTCACACCCTCTTTCGATAGACACATTTTACAATCAAGTGAAACGCAACAAAAATGTAACAAACAGTGAAACATGAACAAAAAGGGTAAAAAATAAACCCACCTACAATCTGATATATCTGATACATCACTAAGCTTTAGAACTTTGTTGTGGAAATATCCTTCCGCGTCTGTGGAAACGCTCCCCACCCACACTGATTGGTGCCTCGTATGAGCTGCTGTAACTTACATTACCATTGTAACTAATTAGATGACCATAGTAAGTAATTCGATTTCCATAGTTACTGGTATATCATCCATAAGCGCAGATTCCAACCATTGAAATACTTTGTATAGTTGAAGACTTACGGTCGTTAGAAAACATCACCGCACATCATAATGGCAGCTACACTTTCCATCTTAAAGATCTAAAAAAATTATTTGGGAATGTCCGGCGGGCCAGATTGAAAAGCTCAACGAGCCGCATGTGGTGCTCGGGCCTTAATTTGCTCAGATCTTGTTTTAGACAGTCAATCCCTCATAATGTTGACATTAATTTTGATATAATAGTATTGTTGCCAACATGATAAAATGTTCTGATTATAAATCATTTGTACTTCATGTTTGTAAGTTGTATTACAATTATATATTTTTTGCAAGTTTGACAGAGTAATGTGGACACAATTGGCATTTTAGAAATGTTAAATAATGTTAGTGTTAGTTTTAAACATGTACTAATGGATTTGATAATTAATACAAAACATTTGGCTATATATTGTGTTTTAAAAATAAAAAATACAGTATGGGTTTGATTTTCAAAATAAAATAAAAACATTTAGAACAGGGGTCTCAAACTCACTTTACCTGGGGGCCTCTGGATGCAGAGTCTGGGTGAGGCTGGGCCGCAAGAAAAGATTTCTTTAAAAAAATGTTGCATAGTCCTCAGCATGTGTAGTTGTATAATGACGTTTCAAATTGTATTATTTGTGCACCGCAACATTCTCTGTGCAAATAAGACACGTCGGGGTGCCGATGTGCTCAACAAAGAAATATTGCATCTCCCACTTTTCCTGGAATTGTCTTTGCACATCACTAACCTTTCTCTTCACTGCAGGCTTTGAAAAAGTCATGTTTGGGGTTGTGGAATATATTTGTATTTAGCCTACGCACGGAGAATAATGTTATTTCCGCAATGTGTGTCGTTCCGCTTTTCCTCCCTACAGCAACACGGCGGTCGGCGGATTACAGCTGGGAAAGTACCGGGATAGTGAGCGCAAAAGAGTGACTGCTCTCTGAGTTTTATCCGGCGCCATATAGAAATATATGTAGTGTTCATCGTGTGAGGCAATGCAAATTAAACAATAAAACAAACAATGGTTTGATGTGGTCCAAGGTTATCGGGGACTGTTTTTACTGACGGACCTGTTGACGCGGTGTGACTGGGGCCAGGCATGTAAGAAAACCCTCGTCTCCATGGCAACGTCTCCGTTGCTTTCACTCATTTGCTGCTTTTCCACTAATGCAGGGGTAGGCAACCCAGAACGTTGACAGAGTCATTTTGGACCCAAATAACACAACGCTGTCAAGCGCCATACATATAAAACTTGCGGGCAATACTAACATTAAAGTTTCATATTAAGGTGGGGGCCGCAAAATAACGTCTCACGGACCGCAATTGGCCCGCGGGCCACGTGTCTGAGACCCCGGATTTAGACCTTTGTGAAATTGTTCTAATATGTGCAGCACGGTGGTTTTTTTTTGATTGATTGAAACTTTTACTAGTAGATTGCACAGTACAGTACATGTTCCGTTCAATTGACCACTAAATGGTAACACCCCGTTCAAGTCGGTGTCCACGTTGATCAATTCATGGTACGAAGGTTAGTGCATACATGTGCCTCACAATACGAAGGTCCTGAGTAGTAATGAGTTCAATACCGGCCTTGGGATCTTTCTGTGTGGAGTTTGCACGTTTCTCCCTGACTGTGTGGGTAATCCCACCTCCAAAGTCATGCACCTGGGGATAGGTGCATGACTGGCAACACTAAATTGGCCCTAGTGTGTAATTGTGAGTGTGAATGTTGTCTGTCTATCTGTGTTGGCCCTGTGATGAGGTGGTGACTTGTCCAGGGTGTACACCGCCTTCCGCCCGAATGCAGCTGATACAGGTTCCAGCACCCCCCACGACCCTAAAGGGACAAACGGTAGGAAATTGAAGGCTGGATGGATGTGCGTTCTAGCCAGGCATTTATGTAATGCCGATTATAACATAATCATTTTTGGAACTGACGTTTAAAAACGTTGGACAACTGATTGATTTGTCGATATTTGTAATGCCACCTTTCTCATGTTATTTTGAAAAAAGAGGAAACGGAAGTCTAAACTCTAGGAGGGTATACTGTTTTTTTTTTCCCGGTTCCCACTCCAATCCGGAAGGTGGCAGCGGTAATGCACCTAAGAGGAGAAAAGCTGTTTGTAACTGCACATATGAAGAAGAAAAACCGAAAATGTGCCATGCTATCGTCGATAAAACATGTGCAGGTCAAAATATTTTTTAGCCAATCTAATACTTAGTTAATGTAATTCGAACACTCTTGGAAGGGTGTTGTACATAAAAATTGACGAGTAACACAACTGCAGACGGATTGAGTAACATTTGCCGATAAGCGAAATATACCAAAAGAACGTAAGTAATGGCTGTGAATTGTGATTAAGTCAGTGTCTTGTTAACAAAACACCAAATTAGTTGATCGTACTGCGTCCAAACAACGTTAAAGTTGTCAATGTTTGGTTAAATTTAACTGGAAACGCAACCATTATAAGTCATTCTTACTATGATTGCAGTGCTTCCCGTGTAGACATGGCTGATGCATTCAGTAGCAGCTCGGAAATTGCAATGCTGCGTCAGTTTGACGTCCAAGTAAAGAAACCAACTCCTCTGGACAAGCTTGATGAATTTTACCAAGTTAATAAGACCTGTGACTTCATTTGTCAGAATCACTTCGACAAGGTAAAGACATAAACAGAAACTGTCATTGATAAATTGTACACAGACATGATAATTGTGTTTTGGAATATACTCGAATGTACACAAAGATGACAACTGTGTCTTGGATTATACTTTGAGCAGGGGTAGGGAACCTATGGCTCTAGAGCCTGATGTGGCTCTTTTGATGACTGCATCTGGCTCTCAGATGAATCTTAGCTGACATTGCTTGACACGATAAGTAATGAATAATTCCGCTGGTAATCATAGTGTTAAAAATAACGTTCGAAATATAAAAAATTCTCATGTGTTTTTAATCCATCCATTCGTTTTCTACCGAACCCGTTTAAGAATTTGCATTAATGGTAAGAAGTATTTTATTTATTATTGTAACTGAACACAAACATTATGTTAAAATGTTATAATCATATTCATTACTACAAACATAAATTTTTATGTGCAAATAATTATGCAGAGACAACCACTGTTTCAAGTAAATATTATAAAAAAAACACCTTACAATTCAGTGTTTTTAAAGGGAAAAATGTTCACCAATGTTAATTTTGACAGGTTTTTAAATAAGTTTCAGTTAGTCTTTTAACCAAAATGTGTTTTAGTCATGGGTTAGTCATCTAAATTAATTTAGATTTAGTCAACGAAATTCCTAAACATCGGTCTTGAAAGGATTTTATTAATTATAATTGCAGAGCATCTCAAAAACTGAATTCACAACAAGACCTGCTCTCCATCAATATTTCAATAATAAATTTTCACACACACACTACTATGGACAGCACAGTGGAAGGGGGGTTTGAGCGTGTGTCTCACAATACAAAGGTCCTGAGTTCAATCCCGGGCTCGAGATCTTTCTGTGTGGAGTTTGCATGTTCTCCCCGTGACTGTGCAGGTTCCCACCGGGTACAGGACAAACGGTAGAAATGGATGGATGGATGGTTAGCTTCAGAATGACAATGTCATTAAGAAGAATAAGAGACTTATTATACTCTAAAAATGTTGGTGTTACTTAAAAATCCATCCATCCATTTTCTATAGAACTGCTTCTCCGTTAATGCACGCATATAGTTGTATTCAGTGTTAAAAAATATTATATGGCTCCCACGGAAATACATTTTTAAATATGTGGCTTTCATGGCTCTCTCAGCCAAAAAGGTTCCCGACCCCTGACTTTGAGGGTAAGACACACATGACAATTGTATTTTGAAATATATCATTATATATTAAAGGTAGCCTTGCAGTTTCCTGATGACCTCCTGCATGAATCCACTGGCGTTGCAGCTGAGATAGAGAGAACTACTCAAACAAAAGTATTCATTCTAGGAGATACATCATATGGCAGGTAGGTTTCTTTCAAAATATTGTATTTTAAACATGTAATGTAAAATTAACTTTCTTTAATCCGTGGTTACCTGTTTTTGTGTATTTGGAATCCCCATAAGTGCAGAAAATATTAAAGACCTCGGGAGCATGGCAGAGATATTATTAAAATAGGGCTGGGCGTTATGGCCTTTTTTTAATATCTCGATATTTTTAGGCCATATCGCAATACACGATATAAATCTCGATATTTTGCCTTGGCCTTGAATGAACACTTGATGCATATAATCACAGCAGTATGATGATTCTATGTGTCTACATTAAAACATTCATGTTCATACTGTATTAATATATGTTACTTTTAAACTTTCATGCAGAGAGGGAAATCACAACTAAGTCAATTGACCAAAACTGTATTTATTAAACAGTTATCAAGCAGTGGTACAAACGTTCATGTCATTTCCAAAACAGAAAGTGAAAGATTGTCAGAGACATTTTAAGTGTCAAATAAAAATGAGCTGCATAATAGGAAATCAAATAGTATTCGTCCTTCGCTATGTGGTAGGTTACTACGGACGATATTAAATTATTTTGTTGACTATTTTTTTCATACGGTGTTGATCTGGAAATGTTTGCCTCGGCATTTTGTTGGTGTGGCACCAAATGGAGATGTTGTCATGCTGAGTTTCAAACACTCTTCATTCTCTAGCAAGTGACTTTTCAAATGATGCTACATATTAGCTGTAATGCTACTTTTTATAGCAACGCTTTAGCACCACACTTGACAAATTACGGTTGTCTGTTCAACATATTCTTACCTGAAGCCAAACCACCGCTAGACAATGGACCCCCTGCTGTCTTTCTTGGAAGTTACTTCTTCCTTCATTCCCACCTTCTTTCTCTCGTATTACCACTCGCATGGCTCCACTAGCATCACAGGTAACATTACCCATGCTGATCCCTCTCTGCTCCGCGAGGACGTATACGCATAGGTGGGTAGTAACGCGCTACATTTACTCCGTTACATCTACTTGAGTAACTTTTGGGATAAATTGTACTTCTAAGAGTAGTTTTAATGTAATATACTTTTACTTGAGTATATTTATAGAAAAGAAACGCTACTTTTACTCCGCTCCATTTATCTACATTCAGCTCGCTACTCGTTACTAGAGGGGGGGTTGCCCACATATGTGGTCCTCTCCGAATTTCTCAGTCATCATTGTCTCCGACGTCCCACTGGGTGTGAGTTTTCCTTGCCCTTATGTGGGCCTACCGAGGATGTCGTAGTGGTTTGTGTTGTGGTTTGTGCAGCCCTTTGAGACACTAGTGATTTAGAGCTATACAAATGAACATTGATTGATTGATTGATACTGATTTTTATCGATCTGTTAATGCACACTTTGTTTGTTTGGTTTGCCAGACAGACCTTCAAAGTCGGATCTATCACATGTCTGCGTTTCACCAATCAAATGCAGTCACTGGTGATGTTTGACTCCGTTTCACCAATCAAACAGACCCACTTTAAAAAAATGTTTTTTTTATAAACCTTTATTTATAAATTTCAACATTTACAAACAGTTGAAAATAATAATCAAAGTACAAAAACAGTACAAAACAGTATAAAAAACGTACAAAACAGCGCCAGGGGGTTGTAATTTCAAAGTAACTAAAATAGAAAGCAAAAAAAATTATATACATAAAATAAACAAAGTGCAAAGCCATATGCTCACTCAATCTCAGTAAATAACTTACATTTGGAACACAGCATTATCGTTTTCACAGCTTTTTGGTTGTTAGAGGTAGAGTGTTTTAATGTAAAGTTCTAAATCTTTTTTTAAAGGCACAAAAAACAGGTCGGGTATTGAGAAACTTACATTTATGTTTAAAAAACTGAGCCAATAGTATAATGAGTTTGCAAAGGTAAAATTCATTTTCAATTTTTTTTTCAATACAGTGTAAAACCAAATATATATTATTTAATGTACATTATTGTTTTAGTTGCTTAAGAGATATTCCTGGCTGTGAATCTGTTCATTGCAATTTTTTGTTTTTGTGCTTTACTGGTTGCCGTCATTAAACGAACAGGTTACTCAGTACTTGAGTAGTTTTTTCACAACATACTTTTTACTTTTACTCAAGTAAATATTTGGGTGACTACTTCTTACTTTTACTTGAGTAATCATCTCTAAAGTAATTTCTGGCTACTCTACCCACCTCTGCGTATACGTATGTGACGTATGATGTGACAATATGTGATGTATGTAAGAAAGTGCGCTTGCTGTCTGTGAGAAGGAGAGACAGGAAAGAGCGAGAAGAGCCTGTAGTGTAATGCCCATAGCTAAAAGAAACTGCGTGAGAACGTATACTCAAATATCACGATACAGTAATTTTATATATCGCAAAGAGACAAACCTGCGATATATCATGAAAATTGATATATCGCCCAGCCCTATATTAAAATAATGTTGTCTTCTTCTAAACTTGCTCCAAATGACCTGTTTGGAGTTTGACACTTTATCCACATTGGTGGATATCTCCATTTATGGAATAGGTCAGGGGTCAACCACCTAAAATGTTCAAAGAGGCATATGGGACCAAAAATACAAAAAGCAAATATGTCAGGAGCTGCCAAAAAGTAAAAGCTTTGTGTTATAATGAAAGCAACACATTATGTGTCTACAGTATATTAGCTATAGTACACTGCAAGCTGTTGTCTGTGAGGAGTGTGTTGTATTTGATGTTGTTCATGTTTGGCAATATCTGCTCGCACAGGTATTTGTTTTGTTTGCAACAGCCACCTGCCTGACACCACACCGTGCTGAATGAAACGTGTCGCAGGCTGACGCAGATATTTGTTGACAGAAATGAACATTTATTCCACACATTTTTACAAAATTGGAAAACAGTCTTTCTGTGACAGCATCAGAGAAAGTTATACATGTAAACCAAGTGTGCCCACACTTTTTCAGCAGGCGTGCTACTTATCAAAAGACCAAGCGAGTAGAGCGGCCGGGCCAGCAACTTGAGGGTTGCAGGTTCGATCCCCGTTTCCGCTATCCCAGTCACTGCCATTGTGTCTTTGGGCAAGACACTTTACCCCCCTGCTCCCAGTGCCACCCACACTGGTTTGAATATAAAAATTAGATCTTGGGTTTCACTATGTAAACCGCGTTGAGTCACTAGAAAAAAAGCGCTATATAAATATAATTCACTTCACTTCAAGTTGATTTGATCTACCTCAAATATATATGAACAGTCATGGTCAAAAGTTTACATACACTTGTAAAGAACATAATATTATGGCTGTCTTGCGTTTCCAATATTTTCTACTAGGGCTGGGCGATATATCGCAGGTTTGCCTCTGTGCGATATAGAAAATGACTATATCGTGATATTCGAGTATACGTTTTCACGCAGTTGCTTTTAACTGCTGGCATTACACTACAGGCTCTTCCCACTCCTTGTGTCTCCTTCTCACAGACAGTAAGCGCACCTTCCTAATACGTCACATACGTATACGCCCTCGCGGACCACAGAGGTAGCAGCAAGGGTAATGTTAGCTGTGATGGTAGCAAAGCCATGCGAGTGGTAATACGAGAGAAAGAAGGTGTGAATCTGGTAACAAATGAAGGAAGAATTAATTCCCAAGAAAAACAGCAGGGGGTCCATCGTCTGGCGGTGATTTGGCTTCAAGCTGGGAGATGTCGAATAGACAACTTTAATTTGTCAAGTGTGGGGCTCAAGCGTTGCTACCAAAAGTAGCATTACTGCTAACATGTAGCATCATTTGAAAAGTCACCTGCTAATAACTGTTTAATAAATACAGTTTTGGTCAATTGACTTTTTTGTGATTTCCCTCTCTGCATGAAAGTTTAAAATGAGCATATATTAATGCAGTATGAACAAGAATGTTTTAATGTCGACACAGAATCATCATACTATGTGATTATATGTATCAAGTTTTCATTCAAGGCTAAGGCAAAATATCGAGATATATATCGTGTATCGTGATATGGCCTAAAAATACAGAGATATTAAAAAACAGCCATATCGCCCAGCCCTACCGTGAGCAAGCTCTGGCGAGAGATAAGCTGGCTCCTACATCAGCACCTGAATCGTGTTTGACATTGTAATGGACAACACAATGCGATACGACACCAATCTTTACTGACTGAAAATAATGCATGTTTTAGTCACCTAGTATACCAAGTCTGCCGTGATTAGAATAATTGTTTGTTTCCGTAAGTAGGAACACATATTTGTTGCCCGAAGTCAAAAATGCGCTGCTATTGAAACGGAAATAAATGCGCAGAAGAATTAGTTATGGCACAGCTCAAAATGACCATACTACAGTAAATATTGTACATGTTACTCATTGTTATGAATGTGTCTGGGACTACATTATATATAGATTTGCAGTGTGTATATAAAACATTGGAGGTTTTTAAACGGTGACTCCCATTCGCTGCATCTTTCAAACGTTTTTTTCGCTTCTTTAAAATCCTAAAAAGAAACATATGTGTTCTTGTCTTTCATAATGATTGTGAACAATAGGAAAAACTGCAAAAAAAAGTGCAGTTCCCCTTTAATGTAACAAAACATGGCGTACCGCCACGGCAACATATTATCCGCCACAGCTTGAAAATAAGGGTTATTTTGATAAAACCAAATTAAAGTAATATTATTTATTGTAGCCTCCATCGAAAGTCACACAAAGTCTGATGCTTTTATTTACTTTTATTGCCAATCTTATGATTACATCCGGCCCAATTCCAACAAGTATAATATACTGTGCAAACACTATTGTGTCCGTGCTTACCTGAACACAAAATACTCCGCCAATCCACTTTTGGGCACGGAGGGTGTGTTGGGAAAAATGAACATCAAATCAAAACCACGCAAGCATAAAACATTACCACTAGCAGTTCGTGACAATATGAGTCTGAAATATATAGCCTATTATATATACGCACTATTGACTAGAGGTGGGGGAAATAATACATTTTTAAATGCATTGCAATTGTGACATGGACAATTATAAAATCGATCAGTACACGTGTATTCAACGTTAATCTATTTATTGTAAATAAAGTAATGCAGACAGTTCTACAATTTGGCTGACTGCAGTGAGCAACCTAAGTTCCAGTTTTGCACACATTTCCATTAATTTAATAACTAATGGGAATAATTTTAGTGATTCTTTTTACAAATGCACTAATTTAAAAATTTGCAAGTGATTAATGCATATTTAGTGGAATTGAAAAATGTAAAACTGCATCAATATACATAAATTAAAGATGTATAAATAATAAAATTTTAATCAAATTGTAGTTCCTGAGTCGTATTTGAATTGTGAGGTGCCCACAGATTCCCACCTCTAGTTTTACCAAATGATGCACGGAAAATTTGGCTGCCGAAAAAAGACTTTGACCACCGAAAACAGCGTTGCTGAAACCAGGTGATGTGATTAATTAAACAAGACACATGCGATTGTCTGGAACGTATTCAACATGTTTGCAAAGTGTACGTAACTTTAATATATCAAGGAAAGAAAGTCCAACCAGAGCAGCAGCGCGAAGCAAGTGTAACGTCGTACTTGCTGCAGTTCTATTTTCATCAGGGACTTGTGGGACAAAAGTAGAGTCTCTTAACACGCGCACAGTCTACAATAACACCAGAAAAAGATGCACAATTTGTTGCTGGTCGTTTTGTAATTAAGAACAATTCACTAAAAGTCTGTAGACCAGGGGTGTCAAACTTGTTTTAGCTCAGGGTCCGCATGGGGGGAAAAGCTATTCCCATGTGAGTCGAACAGGTAAAATCATGGCATAATAACTTTAAAAATACAACTATGACAACTTCAGATTGTTTTCTTTGTTTTACTTTGGCCAAAAATAGAACAAGCATGTTCTGAAAATGTACAGTACATACCACAAATGATCCTTTTGACAAAACACTTGTCGAAAATTCTGAGGAAAAAATTGGTGCAGTTTAAAAAAACACCACGAAGAACGCAATGAATTTAGACTTAATCTCACTGCATCTACAAAGCAATTAAACGTTAGGTTACAGCCCATCTAAGATTGGACAAAACGCAAAATAAAGCATTAATAAAAAAACGTTTCTATGTATCAACTACCTCACTGTTCACTTTCTTAAAATTTGCACAGAAGACAATACTTTTTACTGAACTATATCAATGTGCAGGGTCTCATGTAGCGTTTTAAGTGGGGTGACCTATTTTTAATTTTAATCTTGTTTGGTTGGGTCGAAGGGGGAGGAGTCGCAGCCCCGCTTTACCTTATACCTCTTGCTTGGTATACTTGCTCGCCCCAGTATTGACTATTTGCTTGCCTAACAGAATTGCTATTGTGACATCCAGTTGACACATTTAGAACAGCAGCTTCTTTCATTTAAAAATGCAGCTCAATTTTACACTTGGCAAACTCATCTGGCATTTGACATCCCTGCTCTTTACGCTTGAAAAAATCTCAACAAAGTACATTGTCCAATAAGCAGGAACAATTGAAAATGGAGCAAAACATTACAAAAATGTAAATAATAATTAAAACACAGATCTTTTTTTTATGTATGTATACATTTTTTAGCCTTTTGTAAGAAAATATTATCATGGCAAATTAAACGATGACGTCATGTTGACCACACCACAGGTATTTTGGCAATCTCGGAGGAACCTAACGGTTTATGGTATTAATGTGTAATTAACATGTTTTAAATATAACTACACCACCAACTATGTCAAAATGTCCCCAAACGTGTCCCATTTGTTTGTGCTGGTCTCTGCTGCAAAATTTTGCCTTAACTATTCATGTTTTTAGGTTGTTTTATGGGAGATTTTGACATTGTTGGAGGGTTGGTTAAGTATAACACTAAATACCATAAAAAACATACAACTTTCATTCATAGTTTTCTGAGCTAGCTAATGTTAGCGTTGTATTAACTAATACCAATTTATCCAATAATCTGACAGACCGTGCTAGCTGCTTATTTTATTGTATCAATGCCGTTTAATGACTATGTCCCCATGTAGATACGGATCTCTTATCAGTGCAATGTGTCGCTCTGGCTGCAGTGCCCTCTGCTGGTTGGTCAGGGGAGTGTGTCGGTCATATTTTTTTGTGCATCTGGTTTGTGGTAGAAATGTCTCATCAACACAAAAGCAAAAAAGCGATCCACATATGAAAGTTCAATACAAATACAAAATCATGCATATTTATATTCAAATCTCAAAAATATATTTACAAATACATGTTTATTTATACAAATTATTTATTTGTATATTTATTAATATATGCATATGTAATAATATATTGATATATATAAGTTGATGTGAGACAATTCTACTTCCATAGACATTTGATAAAAAATGTTTAAAAACAAGTTAATGTTGCTGTTTAATGTATACTATATGTATGTATACTATGTATGTATGTATGTATACTATACTAGGGACGGCGTGGCGCAGTGGGAGAGTGGCCGTGCGCAACCCGAGGGGCCCTGGTTCAAATCCCACCTAGTACCAACCTCGTCACGTCCGTTGTGTCCTGAGCAAGACACTTGACCCTTGCTCCTGATGGGTGCTGGTTGGCGCCTTGCATGGCAGCTCCCTCCATCAGTGTGTGAATGTGTGTGTGAATGGGTAAATGTGGAAGTAGTGTCAAAGCGCTTTGAGTACCTTGAAGGTAGAAAAGCGCTATACAAGTACAACCCATTTATTTATTTATTTATTAATGTGTAAATAGGTCTTTCTGCAAACTACTATTGTGTACAAATATTGGTTATCAGCCTCCTACACTACTAATAATCTGTATTGGACCTGAAAAAACCCTCTCGGTTGATTTCTATTCTATGGTATCTCCTTCGAGCTCCTTCTTCGTCAGAAATACTATCAGGATCTTCTTATTTTCATGGATAAATGTTTAAGTAACATCCTTGGCCGTCGTTATCTACTCATTCTACTTCCGTATTTTTCAGATTAGCAGCGTTACTCTCCAACTGCTACACCATTTCCTGCAGTGTGATTTTTACTGTCATATTAAGGTCTACTTACTACATCCGGTTGCTTTAAGATATAATTTTAAATAACAGAAAACATGATGAGGTGGCGACTTGTCCAGGGTGTACCCCGCCTTCCGCCCGATTGTAGCTGAGATAGGCGCCAGCGCCCCCGCCACCCCAAAAGGGAATAAGCGGTAGAAAATGGATGGATGGATGGATGAATGGCACAATTGTTGTTTTGTGTGGTAAAAGTTTAAATAGTGTGTACAATGTGTTTGTGTTTATTCAGTTGCTGTGTGGACGAGGTGGCAGCAGAGCACGTAGGGGCAGACTGCTTGGTTCATTATGGTCACGCCTGCCTGAGCCCCACCAAAAGACTACCTGTCATGTACATCTTTGACAGAGGACACCTCGACGTGGACAGGTGTACCTCAGCCTTCACTGAACTGTATCCTGACACACAAGCCAACATCCTCCTATTCTATGATGTCAGATACACACACGCTATGGGTGAGGTCACACAAATGTTCACACACATCCCACTGAAATACATGTATATATATATACTATTGTATTATATTGCTGTCCACTGAACATACTTAAAAAATGTGCACCAAATCATCAAGTTATTCTACATCTTATTTTTATTTACTTTATTTTACTTAAGTCAAATTCAACATACATGGCTGACCTCCGGTGTTGACAAATTGTGAGCATCAAAGATGTCATTTCCATGAAAAATTATCTGTTTTTTGACAGCAACATAACTACTGTCTAATTACAGAACATTGAAAAATGCACACACTCACTTCCTGTTCTGCTTCAAAATAAAAGCATGGTAATATTAACCTGTATTCTAACACATCAAACATTTTTAAAATATTTTTAGTAGTCATTGGAAGAAATATTGTTTTATGTATGAAAATTGTATTGAGGTTAATAAATAATATGCACAAATGTAGAGACATAAATCGTTTTATTATCACACATTCTCGTCTCAGAACAGTCAAACATAAAAGTGGAAACTGACTGACTTAGATTTAATGTAGTGATGAAGAGCTTCTATGATAATAAATATAGGTTAGGATAGTTTATGTATTGATGAGATTTTATAATAACAAATATGTAGTTTATGTAGTGATAACGAGATTGTGTGATAATATATAATTCATGCAGTGATAAAAATGTATGATACATATATACTTCATGTAACCATGAAGATTGTATAATAATAAGTACATAGTTTATTCAGTGATGAGGATTGTATGATATAGTTTGTGTTGTGATAAATAGATTTAAAACATAGTTTATAAAATTAAAATATTGCATAATAATAGTTTATGTAGTGATAACGACATTGTATAATTATAATGTATAGTTTATATAATGACTTTATTGTATAATTATAAATATATAGTTCATAGGTGCTAGAAAATGGTAGTTATTATGATGGTTGTTATTAGTAAAACTGTCTAAAAGTTTTTGTCGTGTTTCCTCAGATGACGTGATGACAAAGTTGAGTGCCGTTTATCCAAACGTTGTGTTATCACAAATCGCAGTGGAAAGCGAGTGTTGGCACAACTACAACAGGACTGAAAGTAAAAGTGAACAAGACACGAATGAAGAAAGTTACTTTGGAAGAAAGTTTATTTTGAAGAGGGGACTGAGCATAAAAGACTTCAATATTTTTTACGTCGGTCAAGAAGGATCAACTTTAATAAACTTGATGATGACCTTGAACCGCTGTTCCTTCACCTCCTTTGACCCCAACACGTCGTCAGGAAGAGTCGAGTCAGCGAATATCAATCGTGCTCTGATGAAACGTTACTATGCCATAGAGCGTGCCAAGGATGCCAATGTGGTGGGCATCTTAGTGGGCACTCTTGGAGTGTCAGACTACTTGTCCATCCTCCAGCAGTTGAAGGACGTTATACACGCGGCCAACAAGAAGACGTACGTCTTCGCTATGGGAAAAATAAATGTTGCGAAACTCGCAAACTTTTTGGAAATTGATATTTTTGTTTTGATCGCTTGTCCTGAAAACTCCTTGTTGGATTCTGCTGACTTTTATCGACCTGTGGTGACGCCTTTTGAGATGGAAATGGCCTGCAACCCAAACAGGAAGTGGACTGAAGAATATGTTACAGACTTTAGACATCTTCTACCAGGTTAGTTCACATTCAGCTTTTTCCACAATATCATTAATCTCAGTCACGTATAATTTGTAAACATTCACCCAGCTACAATGAATCAGACAAAACCTGCAATATTGTATTCACGTACAATCACATGGAGACCATCAAAGCAAAGGATAATAAAATATATTCATTTGAATATCTCCAAACACACAGCTGAAAACTAATAGTTGCTATGATGCATACATCCATACTGTATAAGTTAGGGAAAGCTAAAAGTTGTTTGTGTGTAAAAACAAAACAAAAACAGTGGTTCAATTATTTAGATTTTTTTGGACTTAAAAAAAACTTGCTTTTTTGTATCTATAACAATTTGTTATCTTATTATTAATAACTTACCCAAATTATTTTTGTTATCTTATTAATAACTTACCCAAATTATTTTGTCGTATTATCAAAACAAGTTATTTTAATGTATTTTTTGCTCCGAAAGGAATCTGCCAGCCTTTTTCCATAATATCAAATATTTTTTGGGTCATTTGTAGATGACTGTACTTGAAGTTTGAATTTGAAGTATGTATACGTTCGCATCTTGGTGTTACATCTACAGAACTTGGGCCCTTATTTTCCAGCGTAGACAGTGGATAGACGCAACTAAAACTATCAGCGGTCTCTATAGTATTTGCATGCCATCAAAACACACCCTGCTTAAAGGTGAGCTGCCCGTTTTATGAAATTTTGCCTATAGCTCACAATCATTATGAAAAACAGGATGACGAACGGATTGGTTTTTAATGCATTTTAACTTGTAAACATAAATAAAAGTAGGCTTACAGTGGAGCCAATGAAAGGTCCTTTATTTCACCCATAAAAAAACCAAAAAAACACTCAAAACAAACAATACTTCCACTTACATTTGGTGACTTGAATATTAACCAAGTATTAGTGATACTGTTATAATAAGCGCTAACGCAGACAAACTATAGCGCCGCCCTGATCACAAGTTTGCATGCCAATGTTGACATGATCGACTGATCAGCTGCTTCCTTGCTTGTCAAATTTAATTCTAGATTATAAATCATGCCTCTCACCTGGACATTAGAAAGACAAAGACGTATTTTGACCGGTTGGTACACTTGGACTACAAATTTAGACTTGGAAATGGCGAGAACGACACAAAAGTATACGTATGTGTGCATACGTATGTATGTATACGTGCGTATACATATGTATGTATACGTGCATATACATATGTATGTATAGGTGCTTATACGTATGTATGTATACGTGTGTATGTATATGTGCGTATACGTGTGTATGTATACGTGCGTATACGTCTGTATTTATACGTGTGTATGTATACGTGTGTACGTATACGTGCGCAGACGTGTGTACGTATACGTGCGCAGACGTGTGTACGTATACGTGCGCAGACGTGTGTACGCATACGTGCGCAGACGTGTGTACGCATACGTGCGCAGACGTGTGTACGCAGACGTGTGTACGCAGACGTGTGTACGCAGACGTGTGTACGCATACGTGCGCAGACGTGTGTACGCATACGTGCGCAGACGTGTGTACGCATACGTGCGCAGACGTGTGTACGCATACGTGCGCAGACGTGTGTACGCATACGTGCGCAGACGTGTGTACGCATACGTGCGCAGACGTGTGTACGTATACGTGTGTATGCGTACGTGTGTACGCATACGTGTGTATGCGTACGTGTGTACGCATACGTGCGCACACGTGTGTACGCATACGTGCGCAGACGTGCGTACGCATACGTGCGCAGACGTGCGTACGCATACGTGCGCAGACGTGCGTACGCATACGTGCGCAGACGTGCGTACGCATACGTGCGCAGACGTGCGTACGTATACGTGCGCAGACGTGCGTACGTATACGTGCGCAGACGTGCGTACGTATACGTGCGCAGACGTGCGTACGTATACGTGCGCAGACGTGTGTACGCATACGTGCGCAGACGTGTGTACGCATACGTACACGTGTGTGCGTTCACGTGTGTACGTACACGTGTGTGCGTGTGTACACGTGTGGGTGTATACGTGCTCATTTGTATGTATACAAACGTGCGCATTCGTATTTATGTAAACATACATACGTGTATGTATGTATGTATACATGTGCATTCGTATTTATGTAAACATACATACGTGTATAGGTGCGCATTTGTATGTATGTATATTAAAGTTAAAGTTAAAAAAATTTAAGTAGCAATAATTGTCTCATACACACTACTGTGGTGAAATTCGTCCTCTGCATTTGACCCATCCCCTTGATCACCACCTGGGAAGTGAGGGGAGCAGTGGGTAGCAGCGGTGCCGTGCCCGGGAATCATTTATGGTGATTTAACCCCAAATTCCAACCTTTGATGCTGAGTTAACCCCAAATTCCAACCCTTGATGCTGAGTGCCAAGCAGGGAAGTAATGGGTCCCTTTTTTTTATAATCTTTGGTATGATTCTAACTCCTAACCTACCGATCTCAGGTCAGACACTCTAACCACTAGGCCACTGAGTAAGTAGCATTCGTATGTGTGTGTATATGTGTGCATTTGTATGTATGTATACGTGCGCATTCGTATATATGTATACGTGCGCATTCGTATGTATGTATACGTGTGCAATTGTACGTATGTATACGTGCACATTCGTACGTATGTATACGTGCACATTCGTACGTATGTATACGTGCGCATTCGTACGTATGTATACGTACGCATTCGTATGTATGTATACGTGCGCATTCGTATGTATGTATACGTGCGCATTCGTATGTAAGTATACGTGCGCAATTGTATGTATGTATACGCGCGCATATATGTGTATGTATGTATGTATACGTGTGCAATTGTATGTATGTATACATGCGCATTCGTATGTATGTATACGTGCGCATTCGTATGTATGTATACGTGCGCATTCGTATGTATGTATATGTGCGTACACGTATGTATACGTGTGCAATTGTATGTATGTATATGTGCGCATTCGTATGTATGTATACGTGTGCATTCGTATGTATGTATACGTGCGCATTCGTATGTATGTATATGTGCGCATTCGTATGTATGTATATGTGCGCATTCATATGTATGTATACGTGCGCATTCGTATGTATGTATACGTGCGCATTCGTATGTATGTATACGTGCGCATTCGTATGTATGTATACGTGCGCATTCGTATGTATGTATACGTGCGCATTCGTATGTATGTATACGTGCGCATTCGTATGTATGTATACGTGCGCATTCGTATGTATGTATACGTGCGCATTCGTATGTATGTATACGTGCGCATTCGTATGTATGTATACGTGTGCATTTGTATGTATATGTACGCTTTCGTATGTATGTATACGTGCGCTTTCGTATGTATGTATACGTGCGTACACGTATGTATGTATACGTGCGTACACGTATGTATGTATACGTGCGTACACGTATGTATGTATACGTGCGTACACGTGTGTATGTATACGTGCGTACACGTGTGTATGTATACGTGCGTACACGTGTGTATGTATACGTGCGTACACGTGTGTATGTATACGTGCGTACACGTGTGTATGTATACGTGCGTACACGTGTGTATGTATACGTGTGTATACGTACGTATGTGTGTATACGTACGTATGTGTGTGTATACGTACGTACGTACGTGTGTATGCGTGCGTGTGTACGTATGTGTGTACGCGTGCGTACGTACGTACGTACGTACATACGTATAATGTGTGTATGCGTGCGTACGTGTGTATGCGTGCGTGCGTGCGTGCGTACGTACGTGTTTATACCCGTGCGTGCGTACGTACGTACGTGTTTATACCCGTGCGTGTGTGCATACGTACGTGTTTATACCCGTACGTGCGCGTATGTACGTACGTGTGTATGCGTACGTACGTATGTATACTTGTGTATGTGTACGTACTTTATTGTGTATGTACGTTGGTGTGTATGCGTACGTAGGTACGTTGGTGTATGCGTACGTACGTATAATTGTCTATATGTACGTACGTACGTACATGTGTATGCGTACGTAGGTACGTACGTACGTGCGTATGCGTACATAGGTACGTACGTACGTACGTATGTATACGTACATGTGTATGCGTATGTTTAATTCTTCCCACTCCCTTTTGAGCCAATCTTGACATCTACAAAAGATTAGTCACATGTAATGTTTTCAATGTAGGCGTACGTATGTATACGTGTGTATGCGTACGTACATATGTATACGTGTGTATGCGTACGTACATATGTATACGTGTGTATGCGTACGTACATATGTATACGTGTGTATGCGTACGTACATATGTATACGTGTGTATGCGTACGTACATATGTATACGTGTGTATGCGTACGTACGCATGTATACATGTGTGTGCGTGTGTACGTACGTGTGTTTACGTATGATGCTACCCGGAACGTCCCAATGCTTAATCTTGGTGAAGAGTTTGTGATGGTGGACTTTTGTCAAATGCATCAATATAACCTAGCAATATTTTAAAGCCCAGCCCTGGGTATTTTCTACTGCTTCTTTTAAAGCATGAATATACAAGTCTATGCTTGCTCTTAAATCCAAATTGGTTGTCCACGGTGCAAAGATCTCCAACTCTGTACTGTATATTGTCACCATTTCTAGCACTTTAGACAGGATGCTGGCTCAGGCAATAAGTCAATAGATGTCCATACTCCATACCTTACCATCCTTGTCTTTAATGACAGGTACTAAAATAACTGTCTGCATAGCATCTGGCAGGATACCATGCATTAGCAACCTCTTAAAACAGATGGATGGTTACACAGCTCCCTCCAGGCTTGCTAGCTTCAGGTGCTCTGCAGTAATATTATCCAAACCTCATGCTTTATCAGCTAGTTGCCTGATGGCTTGGGAAATGTCATAGGGACTGATGTGTACCAATTCCTGCCTGTACTACATGGCTCACTTCTGACACAGTTGAATAGAGTAGCATAGTGACTACGTAGTTTATTAGCCTATGTTGTTATTAACTAATTTTATCATGAACAACCTATTTTGTTATGTCATTAACAATCTACTTTGTGTACATTTACATAAATCACTAAATATTTAAAATCAAATATTCAAATGTTGTGTTCTGCCAATTGCAGTCTTATGAAAGTATCAAATTAACAAGATTTGTTTTTGACAAGTTTTCAAAGAGCGCATGCTGGCTTATTTCAATCACTTTGACAATCAATATCCTGCCAAACTGATGTTAAATATGTCATCACATCATCAGGTGGACAAAGTCATGTACTTTTGTCTGGCGCCCAAGAAGAAGAAACGGAGACAAACATGTCTTTAATCACAGGATCTATGAGAAGCTGCAAGATGAACACAGAAGAAGTTATTTCAGAGAATTCTTCTCTGGTCCTCAGAAATCAGACGTTGACTGTTGCTAACACAAACTCAGCAGGTAATCTTTTTTTTAAATCTCAAAGAAAAAACCTCACTAGATGTATTTTGAAAATGTGTTTATTGTTGTAATACAGTCAAAGCCCAACAAACACTTTCTTTCTTTGCAGCATCTTTTCTGGCCAATCGCAGTTGGCGAGGATTAGAGCAGAAGTTGGGAGAAACGCCTGTGATGAAAGCTGTGACGGGCAGGAAGGGCATTGCCATCGCCTACGAAGATGAAGGAGCAGCTTCATGATCACATTACTGTAAATGATTACATTGCAGTACATTATTGTCTCTTTGGACATTCAGAAATATTTTCATGCTCTGAATTGGAAATTAATATTTGTATTTCCTTTTTCACGTGATTTATTATTTTATAACTTAAATATGAAGTAGTTTGATGAACCCTGTCCATCATGTATGTAAAGATTCTAATTACAGAAATTTGCAACAGCGACCCCATATTGTACTGGTGCGAAAATCCTGTAGAAGGAAAAAAGTTTGAGGGCGCTATCTGCAAGAGAGGAAAAAAGTACTGCAGTTCTAAAGATGCTTTTACAAGATCTATTTACATTTTCATAAATATTACAATAAACAATATACTTATTAGTGGTCCTTAAAAAAATAGTTTCACATTCAAATCAAGATTCAAAATTTTAGATTCAATATGTAAAAGTTTTTAAGCCCTCTCTGTACTTACTGCATGTTTGCATCATACATACAACAGCAGCCAACCTGTTTTGAAAAGGTTTTATTATGATATATGTACACAATACTGTAGAGCGAGAACAGTGTTAAATTGAGAATTAACTTGAATTGTGAGTTGTAAGATTGAAACCCTAATATTAATGACAGTGATGGAACTTTATATAAATTAATACAAGTCACTCACATTGGAATCCAAGGTTGCCGCTAAGTGGCAGCAGTGCTCCAAATGATCACCAAGCTGTTTGTATTTAAACTTCATAAACTTGGTCACTAAAAGATGTACATTGTTATTTTTCTTTTTTAATATCAGGTGATTATATAAAGAATGTCAACATCTGCAACTCAAGCAAGGTTTTGAACACAATAGTATTTCAGCTTGGAGAGGAATAAAGAAAAGTTATTTTCTTTATATTATAATCACAAGTATTAAGCACTACTTAGACTAAGAATGCAGAAAATGATGATTTTATTTAAGTTTCACTTTCCTTTTCTTTGACACACTGCCACCACAACAATCACAATGAAGGGAAAAAGTTATTGGAGCCGCCAAGTCTCATATTCACGCACCAAACCACTTAAGTCCAAATTAATTTTTTAAATCATTTAACACAATAAATACTATCAAAAATCAACGCTTGTATGATTTTTATGTCTGTTATTCACTGTTTTTCGTTCACAAGTAGCAATGAGCTATGGTAAATATTTACAATGATTGATCTGTTATTGATTCTTAGTATGATTTATCCATAGTAGATATTTAGTATTATTCACATTTAGTTTAAGTGATTGTTTGTAGATATTTAGTCTTACTAATCTATAGTTGATATTTAGTATGATTGGTCTGTAGTGGATATTTAGTATTATTGACATTTAGAAGGATCTAGTGCAGTGGTCCCCAAACACGAGGAATTTTTTATTCATTTTTATTAAAAAAAAATTTTTATTTTTTTTTTATTAAATCAACATAAAAAACACAATATACACTTACAATTAGTGCACCAACCACAAAAACCTCCCTTTTTCATGACAAAAACATCCCTTTTTCATGACAGAAAAAAAAGAATCATCATCCGGGGACAAAAAGGTTGGGGACCATTGATCTAGTGTGGATATTTTGTGTGTTATAATGTGCATATTGATTTTGATGGTTTAGATATTGCGATGATTGATTGATTGTGATTGTTTTTGATTATGATCTACCGTATTTTTCGGATTATAAATCGTTCCGGAGTATAAGTCGCACCTGCCGAAAATGCATAATAGAGAAGGAAAAAAACATATATGAGTTGCACTGGAGTATAAATCGCATTTTGGGGGGAAATGTATTCGATAAAACCCAACACCAAGAATAGACATTTGAAAGGCAATTTAAAATAAATAAAGAATAGTGAACAACAGGCTGAATAAGTGTACGTTATATGACGCATAAATAACCAACTGAGAAGGTGCCTGGTATGTTAACGTAACATATTATGGTAAGAGTCATTCAAATAACTATAACATGTAGAACATGCTATACGTTTACCAAACAATCTGTCACTCCTAATCGATAAATCCCATGAAATCTTATACGTCTAGTCTCTTACGCGAATGAGCTAAATAATATAATTTGATATTTTACGGTAATGTGTTAATAATTTCACACATAAGTCGCTCCTGAGTATAAGTCGCACCCCCGGCCAAACTGTGAAAAAAAAAACTGCGACTTATAGTCCGAAAAATACGGTAGTGTATAAATCGAGTATGATTACCTCTGCAAACATCATTGATTGATAGAAAGTTGTTCCACAAAAGAAGCAGGAAATATTCCAGTGTTTCCTTCACAATATCCTTCCAACCAGTCCTGATTGACTGCAAGTTTGAAAAACAACTTAACAAAATGCTAATCGTGAATAATTCATGAAAAATAATTCAGTTCTTACCTTTACTGATCAAAGTGATAGTATCTCCTTTATTAAAAGTCAGATCTTCAGGATTAGACGATTCATAAGAGTGACGTGCAACAAAAATCATCTCTGTCTCCTGTAACTTTACAGCACACACACACGCACATCACTTGTGAGAGTCAATAGGCAAAAAGTACGCAGCAGTAACTAGTCCCTTATTGCTGGTTTGCAATCACGGGACATTCTTTGTGTATGTTTTACACATGAAGTGTCAATGTTAAACATTCATTTACAGTATGTTCCAATACATAATTTGTGAAGCAATATATAGTACAGGTACTAATTTGACAGATTATCATCAACATGACTTCAACATCTCTAATTTGTAAATGTTGCCTCTGTGCAAGGTCAGTTTTGAAAATGAAAATATGTTCTTAATTGTCTTATCCTGGATAAATAAAGCTTAAATAAATATATAAATACATGTCCACCAGTTAGTCAAAGTTTATTTTCTACATTTCCCAGAAGGTTTAACACTGTAGACAAGAACAGGAAGTATGTCTGAGCTATGGGGGACGACGACAATTGTGCGGTTTCCTTCCATCCATTTTCTACTGCTTGTCTCTTTGGGGGTGGCGGGGGGTCGCTGGTGCCTATCTCAGCTGCATTCTGGCAGAAGCCGGGGTACACCCTGGACAAGTCGCCACCTCATCACAGAGCCAACACAGATAGACAGACAACGTTCACATTCACACACTAGGGCCAATTTAGTGTAGCCAATCAACCAATTCCCAGGTGCATGTCTTTGGAGGTGGGAGGAAGCCGGAGTACTCGGAGGGAACCCACGCAGTCACGGGGAGAACATGCAAACTCCACACAGAAAGATCCTGTTGAACCCAGGACTACTCAGGACCTTCGTATTGTGAGGCAGACGCACTTAACCCCTTTCCCACCATGCTGCCCCAATTGTGCTGTTTGATCAATAAATAGTTGATATATTGTTAAATTTTTTTCCTACTGCGTCAACACCAGAAACAAACAAAAGTTTAGATTAGACAGTTGACGTACGTCTTGAGAAAATCAGCAATTTGATCAGCATGTTCACATTTATTAAGCTATTTTGCGTCATGTTATCAACCGTTAGTCAACATGGCTCAGCCAATCTGTTGGATGCCGGGGGAACTGGACTTTTTCAATTTTGTTTATCATTCACAATCCTTATGTTGGACAAAACACATTTGTTTTTTTATGCATTCTAACTTGTGAATAAACACTAGCAAAAGTCAACTAACAATTGAGGTAATGGGGATTTGTTCTATTCGGCCTATAAAAGCGCTCTAAAAACATCCAAAAACCTCTGTTTTATATACTGTACACACTGTAGGTATACAGTATTTATAAGCTAGTTCATAATAACATGTAATATTTACATATTTCGATCATTGTAAGAATATTCATTTCACAGACGCATCATGTTTAGGGACGGCGTGGCGCGGTTGGGAGTGGCCGTGCCAGCAACCTGAGGGTTCTTGGTTCAATCCCCACCTTCTACCAACCTAGTCACGTCTGTTGTGTCCTTGGGCAAGACACTTCACCCTTGCTCCTGATGGGTCGTGGTTAGCGCCTTGCATGGCAGCTCCCACCATCAATGTGTGAATGTGTGTAAATGGGTGAATGTGGAAATAGTGTCAAAGCGCTTTGAGTACCTCAACGCAGTGGTTCTCAAATGGGGGTACGTGTACCCCTGGGGGTACTTGAAGGTATGCCAAGGGGTATGTGAGATTTTTTAATAATATTCTAAAAATAGCAACAATTCAAAAATCCTTTTTAAATATATTTATTGACTAATACTTCAACAAAATATGAATGAAAAGAAATGCAACAATGCAATATTCAATGTTGACAGCTAGATTATTTTGTGGACATGTTCTATGAATATTGATGTTAAAGATTTATTTTTTTATGAAGAAATGTTTAGAATTAAGTTCATGAATCCGGATGGATCGCTATTTCAATCCCCAAAGAGGGCACTTTAAGTTGATGATTACTTCTATGTGTAGAAATCTTTATTTATAATTGAATCACTTCTTTGTTTTTCAACAAATGTTTAGTTATTTTTATATCTCTTTTTCCAAATAGTTCAAGAGAGACCAATACAAATGAGAAATATTTTGCACTGTTATAAAGTTTAATAAATCACAAACTGATGACATACTGCTGTATTTTACTTCTTTATCTCTTTTTTTCAACCAAAACTGATGTGCTCTGATTAGGGGGTACTTGAATTAAAAAAATGTTCACAGGGGGTACATCACTAAAAAAAGGTTGCGAACCACTGCCTTAATGGTAGAAAAGCGCTATACAAGTATAACCCATTTACGTTTGCTTTTTCCTTTAACATAAACAACACTACAATATATGGCAGATTTAATGAGAACCACCAACGACTACTTTGGGACAAATGATGATCCAGAACCTTATATTTTTAAAGTTGAAGTACCAATGATTGTCTCACACACACACTAGGTGTGGTGAAATTTGTCCTCTGCATTTGACCCATCCTCTTGATCACCCCAGGAGAAGGGAGGGGAGCAGTAGGCAGCAGCGGTGTCGCGCCCGGGAATCATTTATGGTGATTTAGCCCAAATATAAAAACGATGAGCTACAAGTTTTAAAAGTTGGGAGATAAGTTGTTGCAGTTTTGCTAAGTGCTAAACAATATATACTACGAACCTAATAAAACAATCACATACTGTACAATGTCTCCTCTCACTGAGACGCCGACTGATGGGATGTCCATATCGTCCCGTTTAGATGAAGAATAATCATAATCCTCACACTGGTTAAAAAAGGTGGGCGGAAAAACGAGCGAGGCATGATTTATAATCTAGAATGAACTTTTACCAACTTAGAGGCGATGCAGCAGCTCAATATGTCAATACCTGCATAAACTACTTACCTCTCTCTGATCATGGAGCTGCTAAAAACAGTATCTTCTGCGTTAGTGCTTATAATAACAATGTCGCTAATACTTGCTAATATTCAGGTCAGTGGAGTATAGTTTGGGGTTGTGGGATGTTTTTAGAGGGCTTTATTGGCACAATCAATGACTCCCACTAGCTGCATTGTTGGCCACCTCACACATTGACAAATCAGAATGTATAAAAGAAGAAAATCTGTGTGATTTTGTATTACATAGGGATTATGAATGATAGGCAACATTCCAAAAAAAAGTTCAGTTTCACTTTAAGCGGTTGTGACGTCTCTTAGCTTTAACGGAGTACATTTTCTGTTTTCATGAATGTAAAAGGTGAATACATCAACTCTTCACTTCAAGTGATATTTTATGATCAGATACTCACCTCTTTGATGTGACACCACAGCTTGAGACGTCTGTTACGACTGCGACTCCACACACTCACCATGTCGGTGTCTTCGTTCATAACACTGTTTGCCTCTGAAGTGAAACTATGAAGAAATAGAAGCAATCATTTCAGGATTTTATCCATGCATCCATCCATCCATTTCCACCGCCTATCCCTTTCGGGGTCATGTATTAAAAAATAATCACAATATAATCCTGAATCCATTTCTGAAAATCGTTTTTTCTTTCTCTGAAAAAGGACTAGCAACAATTTCTGGTCTTATTAGACACTTTTGGGGACTCAAATATGTTACCATGAATTGATTAACGTGGACCCCGACTTAAACAAGTTGAAAAACTTATTCGGGTGTTACCATTTTGTGGTCAAATGTACGAAGTATAGAATGTACTGTTACATATAATGCAGTGGTCCCCAACCATCGGGCAGCGAAACGATTGGTACCGGGCCGCAGAATTTTTATTTATTAATTTTTATTATTTTTAAATAAAAATAAAAAATTAAAATTATTTTTTTTTTTATTAAAACAACATAAAAAACACAAGGTACGCTTACAATTAGTGCACCAACCCCAAAAAACCTCCCTTTTTCATAAATAAATAAATGATAAATGGGTTGTACTTGTATAGCGCTTTTCTACCTTCAAGGTACTCAAAGCGCTTTGACACTACTTCCACATTTACCCATTCACACACTGATGGAGGGAGCTGCCATGCAAGGCGCCAACCAGCACCCATCAGGAGCAAGGGTGAAGTGTCTTGCTCAGGACACAACGGACGTGACGAGGTTGGTTCTAGGTGGGATTTGAACCAGTGACCCTCGGGTTGTGCACGGCCACTCTTCCACTGCGCAACGCCGTTCATGACAAAGGAAAAAATGTAAAATAAATTGCAGTCTACTAATAAAGTTTCAATCAATCAATTAAAGTATGGTGGCCGATACTGGGAATTGTGGTATCAGCTGATACCAAGTACATACGGAGCTGAAATCACTGATACCAGCACTTTGACTTGAAATGTAATTTTGTGAATTTGCGTCGAGTTAGTTGATTATGATACTGCAGGAAAATGATTTCATGCAAATAAAGATGCTTTTATAACTAAATGCAACTATAAAAAATGTTCACTATGTACACACAATTCTTAAAGCAAAAAGTTATTAGTGTCAAATAACCAAAACGGAAATACAAAAATGTCAACACAACATAAACACGTGCAGAGAGAGAGAGAGAGATGTTTGCACTGACAGACAAATTAAAGTGGTTAAAGGGGAACATTATAACAATTTCAAAAGGGTTAAAAACAATAAAAATCAGTTCCCAGTGGCCTGTTGTATTTTTTTAATTTTTTTTCAAAATTTTACCGGTCCCGGAATATCCCTAAATAAAGCTTTAAAGTGCCTATTTTCGCTATCTTCGAAACCACTATCCATTTCCCTGTGACGTCATACAGGGCTGCCATTACAAACAACATGGCGGTTACCACAGCAAGATATAGCGACATTAGCTCGGATTCAGACTCGGATTTCAGCGGCTTAAGCGATTCAACAGATTACGCATGTATTGAAACAGATGGTCGCAGTATGGAGGCAGATAGCGAAAACGAAATTGAAGAAGAAATTGAAGCTATTGAGCGAATAGCTATTGACGCTATTCGGCCATAGCGTGGGTGTACCTAATGAAGTGGCCCATAGCATGGCTGCCTTATTAGCATCGGCGGTAAAATGTGCGGTCCAAACGATCAGGACTTTCGCATCTTTGACACTGGGGCAACTTAAATCCGTCGATTGGTAAGTGTTTGTTTCGCATTAAATGTGGGTATTTAGTTTCAAATGTACATACAGCTAGCGTAAATAGCATGTTAGTATCGATTAGCATAGCATGTTAGCATCGATTAGCTGGCAGTCATGCCGTGACCAAATATGTCTGATTAGCATATAAGTCAACATCAACAAAACTCACCTTTGTGATTTCGTTGACTTAATCGTTGCAAATGCATCTGCAGGTTATCCATACATCTCTGTGCCATGTCTGTCTTAGCATCGCCAGTCAAATGTGAAGACACTTTGGTACATTCAATGGGGGTCTGGCGGCAGATTTCTTGCCAGTGGTGCAACTTGAATCCCTCCCTGTTAGTGTTGTTACAACCTCCGACAACACACCGACGAGGCATGATGTCTCCAAGGTTCCAAAAAATAGTTGAGAAAACGGAAAATAATAGAGCTGAGACCCGGTGTTTGTAATGTGAAAATGAAAATGGCGGGTGTGTTACCTTGGTGACGTCACGTTCTGACGTCATCGCTAAAAGACCGATTAACAGAAAGGCGTTTAATTTGCCAAAATTTACCCATTTAGAGTTCGGAAATCGGTTAGAAAAATACATGGTCTTTTTTTCTGCAACAGTATATATAGACGCTTGTATAGGTTTGGTGATAATGTTCCCCTTTTTAAGTCATTTGCTCAATGTACAGACAAGAAACTGCAACAAAAGTATCGATCTCATCGCACTAGTATTTATCCGATACCCGCCTTGGTATCAATTCTATTGACGTATATCAGTTTCCCCACCCCAACATGAAAGTCTTCATTATGCAAATTAGATGAACCACAATTGAAGTGCTGTAGTGTGAAAGAAAGAGTTGAAGAATGATGGAAACGTCATCCCAAATGTTTACCTCAATGTGAAGGATGAAGAAGACCGTTTGAGTTTCTTACTCAGCTTCTCTACCAACATGGAGTACGTGCAGTCGCTTGTGACACGTACTACAACGTTGAAGGTGCAGTATACTTTGACGATACATGACATGTCAGCAGGCTGGGCTTCCTGAATTAAGAAAATGTTTTTCCTGAAAAACTTCATGGTAAATGGGTTATACTTGTATAGCGCGTTTCTACCCCCAAGGTACTCAAAGCGCTTTGACACTATTTCCACATTCACCCACTCACACACTGATGGCGGCAGCTGCCATGCAAGGCCCTAATCAGCACCCATCAGGAGCAAGGGTGAAGTGTCCTGCTCAAGGACACAACGGACGTGACGAGGTTGGTAGAAGGTGGGGATTGAACCAGGAAACCCTCAGGTTTCTGGCACGGCCACTCTCCCAACCGCGCCACGCCGTCCCCTTCATCAACGTTGATTTAATTTTTTTTACCTTGTGTTCCGCGTCTGCACTGCTGCTGTTACACCTGACAACAGCTGACAGAAAAATGACATCAGTATTTCCAAAAACAACATCAGTACTTCCAACACCTGACATTAAAAATACATGAATATTGGTACTTAAACACATCACTACTTCAACACCTGACATGAAAAAAACATCATCAGTACTTTTCCCTTCATTATTAGTCATATTTTGCATATTCCGTAGAACCTGTGTCATCACTACTGCAACACCAGACTTGAAAAAACGTCATAGTACTTCAACACACCAGTACTGTTAACACCTCACATGAAAAAACAAGAGCGGCATCTCAACACATTAGTATTTAAAAAAAAAAAATCAGGACTTCAACACCTGACATGAAAAAAGTACCTCCAAAAACATTATCAGTACTTCAACACCTGACATGTTAAACATAAAAAAAAGATACTTCAGTACATCAATATTTCAATAGTACTTCAACACCTGACATGAACAAATGTACTTCAATGCATCAGTTTTTTCCAAAAACATCAACAGTACCTCAACACATTGCCATTAGAAAAAAGCTACATCACTACTTCAAAAAAATCAATCAATCAATCAATCAATGTTTATTTATATAGCCCTAAATCAGAAGTGCCTCAAATGGTTGCACAAGCCACAACGACATCCTCGGTTCAGAGCCCACAAAAGGGCAAGGAAAAACTCACAACCCGGTGGGACGTCAATGTGGATGACAATGAGAAACCTTGGAGAGGACCGCAGATGTGGGTGACCCACCCCCTCTAGGGGAAATAACTTCAATGGCTGACATAAAGAAATTCTTCAGCACATCAGTATTTGAACACATCAGTACTTCAACACCTGACAGAAAAACACATGAAAATAAGTACTTCAAAAACACTATCAGTACTTCAACACCCGACATGAAAAAACACCAAGACCTTATCAGAACTTCTGTATTTCAAAAAACATCAGTTGATATGAAAAACATGTCAAAATAAGTGCTTAAATAAAAATGATTACTTCAACACCTAAAATGAAAAAGCATACAAAATTAATACTTTGATAAGTATTATAAACATTTGTACCTTGTTTCCTTTCTGGCCTGCTTGGTGGTTCCCGACTAGGAGATTCTTCCTGGTTTTCATTCAACACAGGACAATGAAAAACTTAGTTGTTTGTAACAAATCAACGACAGTAGTACTTTTTAGTTATTGATAGTAAAGTCCAAACCAATGGTTTTGACAAACACCAAATAGTATTAAAAGTATACATTTTTGCTATTAGAAATATCCATCCATTTTCTACAGCATATTCTTGTTGGGCTACCGGGGTGCTGGAGCTAATCCCAGCTGCACTCGGGTAGAAGGCGGGGTACTCCCTGGACAAGTCCCCACCTCATCACAGGGCCAACACAGATAGACAGACAACATTCACACTCACATTCACACACTAGGGACCATATAGTGGTACCAATCAACCTATCCCCAGGTGCATGTTTTTGGAGGTGGGAATAAGCCCACGCAGTCACGGGGAGAACCCGAGCCTGAGGATGGAACCCAGGACCATTTAAGTCTCACCTTAAAACTCATTTGTATACTCTAGCCTTTAAATAGACCTCCTTTTTAGACCAGTTGATCTGCCGCTTCTTTTCTTTTTTCTCCTATGTCACCCCCTCCCTTGTGGAGGGGGTCCGGTCCGATGACCATAGATGAGTACTGGCTGTCCAGAGTCGAGTTCCAGGATGGACCGCTTGTCGGGACCCAGGATGGACCGCTTGCCTGTGTATCGGTTGGGGACATCTATACGCTGCTGATCCGCCTCCGCTTGGGATGGTTTCCTGTGGACGGGACTCTCGCTGCTGTCTTGGATCCGCTTGAACTGAACTCTCGCGGCTGTGTTGGAGCCACTATGGATTGAACTTTCACAGTATCATGTTAGACCCGCTCGACATCCATTGCTTTCGGTCCCCTGGGGGGGGGTTGTCCACATTTGAGGTCCTCTCCAAGGTTTCTCATAGGCAGCATTGTCACTGGCGTCCCACTGGATGTGAATTCTCCCTGCCCACTGGGTGTGAGTTTTCCTTGCCCTTTTGTGGGTTCTTCCGAGGATGTCGTAGTCGTGATGGTTTGTACAGTCCTTTGAGACATTTGTGATTTAGGGCTATATAAATAAACATTGATTGATTGATTGATTGATTGATTGACCTTTTAATTGTGAGGCACCAGCACTAACCCCTATTACACTGTGCTGCCCCTACTAGAATTAATGCAAATCCAATTCATGTGTTTCAGACGGACAAAAATATTAAGACAACACATTTGCTATTTATATGTCATATTGTGTTATGTGCAGAAATCAATGTGAAATACATTTAAATGATGGCTAAAATGTATACAAACATTTACCACAACTTTTACTTTAATTAAAGACTATGTTGATGTCGACAGCGATGAACTTTATCAAAATGCTGGCCTTCACAACTTTCATTGGCCCTATGGTGGAATAATAATAAAACAGTAGAAAGAAAATACACATGAAGTTGTTCCTTGAACAAATAGTTACAAATAATTTTGGTACTCAGTTCTGTGGAACGATGTGCCTATTTATTAAAGTTCAAATAAAACTCCCAACGATAGTCACACACACACTAGGTGTGGTGAAATTATCCTCTGCATTTGACCCAGGGGAGGTGAGGGGAGCAGTGAGCAGCAGCAGTGGCCATGCTCGGAAATCATTTTGGTGATTTAACCCCCTATTCTAACCTTTGATGCTAAGGGTGGTAATGTGTCCCATTTTTCTAGTCTTTGGTATGACTTGGCCAGGGTTTGAACTCACGACCTCCCAGTCTTAGGGCGGACACTCTAACCACAAGGCCACTGAGCAGGTCTCAGGCAACAGGCAAACACACTCGTTTGTTACATGTGTATGTTCTTACAAAACTGAAACAATGTTCAAAAATCTAACTATTGGTAAAATTTAGCGTTTCAACGAAAACCTACAAAAATGTGATATACTGTAAAAATTTGGGTAAAAAACTGTTAGTTTCTCACCTGTTCCTGCTTAGCACCTAAAGACATTTCCAAACGTTCAAGGTAGTTGTAAGGAACAAGTCCCCTCTGAAAAGAAATTAGTTATTCACGTAAAACGTCAATGTCATTGAAAAGTATCAAATATTTATTTTGCTCTTACTCTTCCGTTAAAGACGACTGAGGCCCAGTTGTCAGAACCTTTCTGCAGGACAAACACAATGTTGCCGGGGACAACAGCCAGCTCGTCACTTGTCTCAGGAAGGAACTCATAACGAACGATGTGAGCTTCACCTTCCAACGCTCTGTAAAGAAAAACATATTGCCATTAAAATCCCATGTTGACAAGTATTGTCGTTAGTCACATATTGATAAATATATTTTCTAAAGTTAGATGTTGACAGATACATTGCAACAAAAGTGTGTCATGTAAATATATTCATGGATTTTATTGCTGTAAAATATCATGAATATCATACATATATATATATATATATATATATATATACAGTGGGGCAAAAAAGTATTTAGTCAGCCACCGATTGTGCAAGTTCTCCCACTTAAAATAATGACAGAGGTCTGTAATTTTCATCATAGGTACACTTCAAATGTGAGAGACAGAATGTGAAAAAGAATCCAGGAATTCTCATTGCAGGAATTTTAAAGAATTTATTTGTAAATTATGGTGGAAAATAAGTATTTGGTCAACTATTCAAAACTCTCACTGATGGAAGGAGGTTTTCACGATACATGGCCCCATTCATTCTTTCCTTAACACGGATCAGTCGTCCTGTCCCCTTAGCAGAAAAACAGCCCCAAAGCATGATGTTTCCACCCCCCATGCTTCACAGTATGTATGGTGTACTTGGGATACCACTCAGTATTCTTCTTCCTCCAAACATGACAAGTTGAGTTTATACCAAAAAGTTATATTTTGGTTTCATCTGATCACATGACATTCTCCCAATCCTCTGCTGCATCATCCATGTGCTCTCTGGCAAACTTCAGACGAGCCTGGACATCCACTGGCTTAAGCAGGGGGACACGTCTAGCACTGCAGGATTTGATTCCCTGTCGGCGTAGTGTGTTACTGATGGTAACCTTTGTTACTTTGGTCCCAGGTCATTCACCTGGTCCCCCTTGAGGTTCTGGGATTTTTGGTCACCGTTCTCATGATCATTTTGACCCCACGGGATGAGATCTTGCGTGGAGCCCCAGATCGAGGGAGATTATCAGTGGTCTTGTATGTCTTCCATTTTCTAATAATTGCTCCCACAGTTGAATTTTTTCACACCAAGCTGCTTTCCTATTGTAGATTCACTCTTCCCAGTCTGGTGCAGGTCTACAATTCTTTTCCTGGTGTCCTTCGACAGCTCTTTGGTCTTGGCCATAGTGGAGTTTGGAGTCTGACTGTTTGAGGCTGTGGACAGGTGTATTTTATACAGATAAGTTCAAACAGGTTCCATTAATACAGGTAACGAGTGGAGTACAGAAGAGCTTCTTAAAGAAGAAGTTACAGGTCTGTGATAGCCAGAGATCTTCCTTGTTTGAAGTGACCAAATACTTATTTTCCACCATAATTTACAAATAAATTCTT
Source organism: Nerophis ophidion (assembly GCF_033978795.1). Taxonomy (NCBI): domain Eukaryota; kingdom Metazoa; phylum Chordata; class Actinopteri; order Syngnathiformes; family Syngnathidae; genus Nerophis; species Nerophis ophidion. The sequence continues at coordinate 37,978,436 of NC_084625.1, forward strand.
TAAAATTCATACAATGTGAATTCCTGGATTTTTTTTCACATTCTGTCTTTCACAGTTGAAGTGTACCTATGATGAAAATTACAGACCTCTGTCATCATTTTAAGTGGGAGAACTTGCACAATCGGTGGCTGACTAAATACTTTTTTGCCCTACTGTATATATATATATATGTATATATATATATATATATATATATATACATATATATATATATATATATATATATATATATACACACACACACACACACACAGACACACACACACGCACTTTATTTATACATCTTGTATATAAATATACACACGGGTTTACAGGTCAAACAAACGTTTTTTTAATGTATTTGAATTGTGTAAAAGTCCATTTTACCAATTTAATGTCAAATGTGAAACTAATGTGATATAAACGCATTACATACAAAGTAAATTATCTCAAAATTGTATTTGTTATAATTTAGCTGATTGTTTTTTACAGATTTTGAAAACTCAAAATCTTGTGAAATTTTCAATTGGAGATATTTATAAGCTATTAGCCATAACCTTTTCCCCATTTGTTGCAAAGACGGAAGTCAACGTGAACGCCTACGTGCAGTTATTACTGCTATCACAGCCAAAGCTGCAAAAGAAAACAAAGAAGTTTTGTCTGAGGAGACATAAAAAAGAAAAAAGGAGGCTACACAGAAAAAAGGGCGGTCAAGGATCAACGTTGGCCCAGCTTTCACATGCTGGCGTCTCAAGTCAAAAGGACAATGTAAATGTTAGCGATCAGAAATATTCGTGGTAGCAATAAATAGCTACTTTCGCAGTTTCACAATGACACGGCCAGCCACACAAAAAAGCTCAAAAGTACTCCATCCATCCACTTTCTAATGCGTGTCCCTATAAAGTTTATTTGATTTGATTTGGGATCGTGGGGGGTGCTGGAGCCTATCCCAGCTGCACCTTGGTGGAAGGCAGTGTACACCCTGGACAAGTCGCCACCTCATCACAGATAGACAGACAACATTCTCACTCACATTCACACACTAGGGACCATTTAGTGTTGCCAATCAACCTATCTCCAGGTGCATGTACTGTATTAAGAAAAAACAGTGCGATGACTGCAAACGGCAAATATAAAATTTGAGTAAAATATGTAGGTTGCTATTGTAGAAAGTTAAGTCAAACTGAATCATTGTTGTATTGTCGTGTCAGTTGATATGAACATGACAGTATTTTCTGACAATTTACGACGCTACGAAATGCGGTCTTCATTCAGGCAAAACACCGCCACTTTGGTCCACTGGCGCCTCCAATTGTAACCAAAACTGATTTTTTTCAAGTGGAGCTTTTTAACAAATGTATCAATTTAATCTGTATACATGTTAGTAATTTAGGACACCAGCACATTTTTGGCACAATAATGTCTAATAATATTTATGCAACATCTGATGTGAATGAGCGACATGTCATTTCAATGCTCACAGCCAAAAGAAACGAGACTGCAAATTTGAAATTGGCCAATGGGCTTATCAGAAATGCACAAAGTAAAAATCAAACAATTTAAAAAGTGACATTTTATAAATATGAAACAAAATTGTGAATAGAAAAACGCCAAGATATATAGATGTGTGCTGCAGGTTCAACACGAGCAGAACATGATTGTCTCCGAGGTAAAAGCCTAGTATGCACGCAAAATTCGGCGGTCTGTACCACTTTATAATTGCACATGTAGTCTTAGTAGCTCACATGCAACATGTCCACTAATAGTACAGGTACCTGCTATTTTATTTTTAGTAAATCAGGCCCCTAAACTATAGATTACTGGTACACAATTACTAAAATAATGGATAGCTGCAACTGTGGACATTTTCTCTAAAACCCATCCATCCATCCATCTTCTTCCGCTTATCCGTAGTCGGGTCGCGGGGGCAGCAGCCTAAGCCGGGAAGCCCAGACTTCCCTCTCCCCAGCCACTTTGTCTAGCTCTTCCCGGGGGATCTTGAGGCGTTCCCAGGCCAGCCGGGAGACATAGTCTTCCCAATGTGTCCTCGGTCTTCCCGTGGCCTCCAACCGGTTGGACGTGCCCTAAACACCTCCCTAGGGGGGTGTTCAGGTGACATCCTGACCAGATGCCCGAACCACCTCATCTGGCTCCTCTCGATGTGGAGGAGCAGCGGCTTTACTTTGAGTTCCTCCCGGATGGCAGAGCTTCTCACCCTATCTGTAAGGGAGAGCACCGCCACCCGGCAGAGGAAACTCATTTCGGCCGCTTGTACCCGTGATCTTGTCCTTTCGGTCATAACCCAAAGCTCATGACCCTAGGTGAGGATGGGAACGTAGATCGACCGGTAGATTGAGAGCTTTGCCTTCCGGCTCAGCTCCTTTTTCACCACAACGGATCGATACAGCGTCCGCAATACTGAAGACGCCACATCGATCCGCCTGTCGATCTCGCAATCCACTCTTCCCTTACTCGTGAACAAGACTCCTAGGTACTTGAACTCCTCGACTTGGGGCAGAGTCTTTTCTCAAAACAATTTGGTGGCAGGGGGCGTGGTCAGCGGGTTCCCTGCGGACGGGGTGTGTGCGGAAATTGTCAGGAGAGACGGGGAGGGCCCTGGCCGGACTACAGGGGGCCAGCGAGCAGGTTTCCCACACAGACATCCAGCAATACACACACACATACACAGACATATACATCATCGGGGGACTCACAGAGAAATAATAATGATAATAATAATAATATGTACTCTTGTGTGTTCCAGGGTCCCGGCGCTGCTGAAGGGGGGCTTCCCTCGCGGAGTGCACCTCAAACGCCAGGGCCGGTGTGCTGGGGGTGCGGACAGCCGGGGCACCTGCGCCAGGGGTGCACCGTGATGGAGGTGGGGCGGGTGTTGCGGGTTGTCGGACCTCCAGCACCCGCCCCCGATATGGGAGAGACGTACTGCGTACCGGTAAGGATACAGGGGAGTACATACCAGGCGATGGTGGATTCGGGTTGCAGGCAGTCCATGATCCACCCAAACCTGGTTCGACCCGGGGGTTTAGGGCAGGCAACATGGATAAAAATACGGTGTGTGCATGGGGATATACACGAGTATCCGATGGTGCCAGTGGAAATTTTATATCAAACCCAAAAGCAGAGTTAAGATTGCCGTAAGCGCGTAACTTACGCACCCTATAATTTTAGGAACGAATTGGCCGGGATTTAATCATTTGGTGACACGATGTGGAGGGGTGCGTTCACGGACAGTAGGCAAGGGGAGTATCCGCGCCGTTTTCAGCGGCGACGCAGTTTCATCCGGGGATGCCGAGCGGGAACCGGTGGGGGCTTCGCGGGAGGCCCCCCCGGTCCCCCGATGGCAACCTACGGAGGATTTTCCCCTCGAGCAGGCCCTTGATGAAACCTTGCGCGAGGCCTGGGATCAGGTCGATTTTGTGGACGGTCAGCTGGTGCGCCCGGGCAAAGCGCGGGTATTCCCCCATTTTTCCATTATTAGAGACAGACTGTATCGAGTGGGCCGTGACACGCAAACCGGGGGAGAATACACCCAATTGTTGGTGCCGAAATTCCGCCGGGAAATGGTTTTCCATGCGGCACACTTCAATCCCATGGCTGGCCATTTAGGATATGATAAAACACTTAATCGGGTCATGGTCTGATTCTATTGGCCGGGCCTCCGGGCAGACATATGCCGATGGTGCACGGCCTGCCTGGACTGCCAGCGGGTGAACCCCGCGGCCATTCCAAAGGCGCCTTTACGCCCATTACCACTCATGGAGGTCCCGTTCGAAAGAATTGGGATGGACCTCATCGGACCATTTAACCCGAGCACACGGGGATACCGTTTTGTGTTAGTTCTGGTGGATCACGCAACGCGGTATCCTGAAGCAGTGCCGCTGCGCTCCATCTCTGCCAAGAGTGTGGCGCAAGCACTCTTCACGGTCATTTCCCGCGTCGGAATCCCGAAAGAGATTTTGACGGACCAGGGCACGTTCTTTATGTCACGCACGATAAAGAAACTTTACGGGTTACTGGGGATTAAGTCCATCCGCACTAGCGTATATCATCCACAAACGGACGGACGGGTGGAGAGATTTAATAAAACGCTTAAATCCATTATCCGTAAATTTATGCACAAGGACAAACAAAATTGGGATAAATGGTTGGACCCACTAATGTTTGCGATGCGGGAGGTACCTCAGGCCTCCCTCGGTTTTGCACCGTTCGAGTTGCTGTACGGCCGAAGGCCCCGCGGAGTATTGGACGTCATTAAGGAAAGCTGGGAGGACGGTTCAAGCTCCAGCAAAAATTAGATCCAATACGTCTTGGACATGCGGGCAAAACTCCACAAGGTGGGGCACTTGTCACGTGAGAATTTGCGCCTTGCCCAAAAGCGTCAACAGCGCACGTATAATAAGCGGGCCCAACTGCGTAAATTTTGACCGGGAGAAAAAGTGCTTGTGTTGCTTCCAACGTCAAGCGCCAAATTACTTGCAAAGTGACAAGGACCCTTTGAGGTCACACGGCAAGTGAGGGACGTCGATTATGAGGTCCGGCGCTCGGACCGACGCGGAGACACCCAAATATACCATTTCAACCTGCTGAAGGCATGGAGAGAGGCCGAGCCTTTCGCCATGGTAACAGTAGAGGGGGGGAGGAGGAAGAGTTGGGGCCAGAGAGCCCGCACTCTGGCCCAACCCCTCAGCTTCCCTGTGATGACCAGCTCACATTGGCGCAGAGAGCGGAGGTGGCTGAATTACAGCAGCGCTACTCAGATGTGTTCTCCTCTCGGCCCGGGCGCACAGATCTTGTCCGACATCACATAGAGACCAGCCCGGGGGTTACGGTGCGGTCTCGGCCATATCGGCTGCCCGAACACAAACGTAAAGTGGTTCGGGAAGAATTAAAACTATGCTTGAGTTGGGGGTGATAGAAAAATCCCACAGCGCATGGTGCAGTCCCATTGTCTTAGTGGGGAAGAAGGATGGAACTGTGCGGTTCTGTGTGGATTACCGCAGGGTGAATGACATTTCACGTTTTGACGCGTACCCAATGCCTCGGGTCGACGAGCTCCTAGATCGGCTGGGCACGGCTCGTTTTTTTGCGACACTGGATTTGACGAAGGGCTACTTGCAGATTCCCTTGTCTCCAGAGTCCCGAGAAAAAACGGCCTTTGCCACTCCGGAAGGTTTGTACCAATTTGTGACACTTCCGTTTGGCTTGTTCGGTGCGCCGGCCACGTTCCAGCGCCTCATGGACCGGGTGCTGCGACCCAATGCGGCATACGCGGCTGCCTACCCTGATGACGTAATCATCCAGCGTAGCAGCTGGGAACAGCACATGCGGCGGGTGGGCGCGGTGCTCGAGTCCCTGAGGCGGGCGGGGCTCACCGCCAACCCGGCGAAGTGCGCTGTTGGCCGGAGGGAGGTGCAGCATCTGGGGTACAACTTGGGGGGGGGGAAGGTGCGGCCCCAAGTGGACAAAACGGCGGCTATTGCGGCCTGTCCACCTCCCAAGACAAAAAAGTAGGTGAGGCAGTTTTTGGGGTTGGCAGGCTATTACGGGCCGGTTCATTCCCCAATTTGCGGACTGGACCACCCCACTGACTGACCTCACCCGAAAAGGTGCTCCAGAACTGGTCCAGTGGACGGAGCAGTGGCAGCGGGCGTTTGAAAAGGTGAAAACAGCACTCTGTGAGGAACCGGTACTGCACATGCCAAAATTTGACATCCCTTTTTGTCTGCAGGCGGACGCATCGAGCCGGGGACTGGGGGCGGTGCTGTCCCAGCGGGTGGAGGGCGTCGACTGCCCTGTACTCTACATCAGCCGAAAGCTGTCGGACCGGGAGGCGAGGTACAGCACAGTGGAGAGGGAGTGCCTCGCCATCCGGTGGGCGGTGGGAGCCCTCCGCTACTACCTGCTGGGGCGCGCCTTCAGTCTCTACTCAGACCACAAACCGCTACAATGGCTGCACCGCATGAAGGACGCCAATGCGCGGATCACCCGGTGGTACCTGGCTTTACAACCCTACAATTTCCGGGTGGTCCACAGGCCGGGCGCGCAAATGGCCGTGGCCGACTTCCTCTCTCGCCCAGGGTAGGGGGCGTGTGGATGCGGCCGGACGGGTCCCCGGCCTGAGTCCGGCGGTGGAGGCATGTGGCAGGGGGCGTGGTCAGCGCGTTCCCTGCGGACGGGGTGGGTGCAGAAATCGGTCATGAAGCAGCTGACAGGTGAGTGGATAATCTCAGCTGGAACGAGTTATCTAATCACCTGTTCCTTTATTAGCAGCGCGGGAGACCGTGATCGGCAGGACGGACGACACTGAGGGGAGCGTGCTGAAAAGCCAGAACCCAGAAGGACTCGAAAAGAGACTTGCAAGAGGGGCTGCAAAGCCTAATTGATTATTGTGTAAATATTAAAAGTTGTAAAAACCACTGAGTGAAGTGTGCGGAAGTCACTGATCTAGAAGACGCAGGTATGAGACCTGCTACAAATTTTCGTAAATAATTTTTGTTGACCTGTTTTATTATGTAGAAGTATAACATTGACATAGCGACAATGAATATGCATTGTTATTATTATTTTAGCAATACAGATGAGGTGGTTTGGGCATCTGGTCAGGATGCCACCCGAACGCCTCCCTAGGGAGGTTTTTCGGGCACATCTGACCGGGGAAGACCCAGGACACGTTGGGAAGACTATTTCTCCCGGCTGGCCTGGGAACGTCTTGGGATCCCCCGGGAGGAGCTGGACCAAGTGGCTAGGGAGAGGGAAGTCTGGGCTTCCCTGCTTAGGCTGCTGCCCCCGCGAACCGACCTCGGATAAGTGGAAGAAGATGGATGGATGGATGGAGCCTTTAGTACCAGGGTACATAATTCATAGCAAAGATATCTTACTATATGATTTTAATTACAATCTTACCTCAGCACCTCAGGCTCCTTAGGGGTATCAGGTCCCTTTTCACACTGTGTGAATAAAATATGATTAAAAAAATATTTCACTGTAACATGCAGAAATTATAATTAAAACATATGTTGTTGCTGACATAATGTTCCTCACACACACAATAGTTTGACATGTTTTCATGTCAAATTCATATACTATTTTAATAATAATGCAAAATACATATACCATGTATGTTATGACTTAATGTAAAATGAATATACTATGTTATAAATGATAATGCTGAATTAAATTACTATGTTATTATAATGACATTTCAAATGCATATACAGCTGTATGTTATAGTAATAGTAATATTGCTAAATTCATAAAATATGCTATAATAAAATTATATTAGATTCATATGTAGATTCATATATTATGTTTTAATAATTATTATTAATTCATTCCTCTATAAGCGAACACATGTTTACGACTTACAAGTTCATGACTTCATATATTTGAGGTTACCTGTGGTTGTAACGGGGCAAATCCAGAGAAGTGATCCTGGGGGATAACGGAGGCCACCACCTGAAATAAATAAATAATGTTTTATATTTTCTAAGTACAATATTAATGGTATATTCTGCAATGGTGTTTATGTTTTATAAGTACAATATTTTTGCTACTGTCTATAATGTTGTTTATGGTGTATAAGTACAATATTAATTATACAAAGTATAATGTTATCCATGTTTTATAAGTCTTTTAATGGTAAACATAATATAATGTTGTCTATGTTATATAAATACACTATTAATGGTATGTTTTATTGTTGTCAATAAGGCCAATATTGATGGTATGGTTTCTAATTTTGTACAAAACTCAAATCCAGTGAAGTTGGCATGTTGTGTAAACCGTAAATAGAAACAGAATACAATGATTTGAAAATCTTTTTCAACCTATATTCAACTGAATAGACTGCAAAGAAAAGATACTTAATGTTCGAACTGGTAAACGTTATTTTTTTGCAAATATTAGCTCATTTGGAATTTGATGCCTGCAACATGTATCAAAAAAGCTGGCACAAGTGGAAAAAAAGACTGAGAAAGTTGAGGAATGCTCATCAAACACTTATTTGGAACATCCCACAGGTGAACAGGCTAATTGGGTGCCATGATTGTGTATAAAAGCAACTTCCATTAAATTCTTAGTCATTCACAAACAAGGATGGGGCGAAGGTCACCACTTTGTGAACAAATTCATGAGCAAATTGTCGAACGTTTCTCAATGAGCTATTGCAAGGAATTTAGGGGTTTCACCATCTACAGTCTGTAATATTATCAAAAGGTTCAGGGAATATGGAGAAATCCCTGCACGCAATTCGGCAAGGCCTGTGACCTTCGATCCCTTAGGCGGTACTGCATCAAAAAGCGACATTGTGTAAAGGATATCACTACATGGGCTCAGGAACACTTTACCAAACCACTGTCAGTAACTACAGTTGGTCGCTACATCTGTAAGTGCAAGTTAAAGCTCTACTATGCAAAGCAAAAGCCATTCATCAACAAAACCCAGAAACGTTGCTGGCTTAGCTGGGCCCGAGCTCATCTAAGATGGACCGATGCAAAGTGGAAAAGGGTTCTGTGTTCTGACGAGTCCACATTTCAAATTGTTTTTAGAAACTGTGGACGTCTTGTCCTCCGGACCAAGTTACAAAGCCAGCATCTGTGATGGTATGGGGCGTATTTGTGCCCAAGGCATGGGTAACTTACACATCTGTGAAGGCACAATTTATGCTGAAAGGTACATACAGGTTTTGGAGCAACATGTGTTGCAATCAAAGTAATGTCATTATCATAGACGCCCCTGCTTATTTCAGCAAGACAATGCCAAGCCACATTCTGCACGTGTTACAACAGTGTGGCTTCGTAGTAAAGGAGTGCGGGTACTAGACTGGCCTGCCTGTAGTCCGGACTTGTCTCCCATTAAAATGTGTGACGCATTATGAAGTGTAATATACCACAACAGAGACCCCGGACTGTTGAACAACTTAAGCAGAATATCAAGCAAGAATGGGAAAGAATTCCACCTGAAAAGCTTCAAAAATCGGTCTCCTCAGTTCCTAAACATTTACTGAGTGTTGTTAGAAAGAAAGGCCATGTAACACAGTGGTAAAAATCCCCCTGTGCCAACTTTTTTGCAATGTGTTGCTGCCATTAAATTCTCAGTTTATGATTATTTGAAAAAAAATAATATATATTTCTCAGTTCAAGTATCTTGTCTTTGTAGTGTATTCAATTGAATATAGGTTGAAAATAATTAGCAAATCCTTGTATTCTTTTTTTATTTATGATTTACACAACGTGCCAAATTCACTGGTCTTGGGTACAATATTAATTGTATGTCTTCAATGTTGTACATGCTCTATAAGAACAATTTCAAAGTATATTCTATATTGTTGTGTATGTTCTATTACATAATTCTCAAACTGTGGTCTGTGTACAACGAGTGCTTCTCAAATATGTTCTGTTCCGCCCTCTCTAGGAAGAAGAAAATATTTTTTCAATTTTTACCCATACGTCAGATTGTTTTTGTGGTTGTGGGCTGTCCGGTCTTTTGTGGATACATGACAAATGTGAGTTTCATTCATGTGCAAAAATAGCTAAGGTTTTACAGGCAGCTGTCACTGACTTAGAGCTTAAAGGCAAACAATGACATCGCCATTGTGATCAATAATTCACGTAAATTTGAAAGTGTTTGTACCTGAGGTGGGATTTGAAGCGCTCATTAAGAACTTTGATCACACTACAAACATTGCAATCCACTGCAGGGGTTCCAGGAATCACTGGTTTATGCAAGTGTGTGAGACATGACAATGTTTATGTCCAAGAGAAGCAGTTGCCGACAACTGCCATCACAGAAGTTTAAAATACATTTTAATATGTGATGGAGCAGATTTGAAATATGTTGACTTAGTACCTGCAGCAGAAATGGGATTATTAATTTATTCGAATTTTACTTTGATAATTTGGGGGAAAAAGTCCAACAGTTCAAAGATCATAATTCATGCATGCAAACTTATAAAAGTTATAAAAATGCTCCTGCATTGTTTTGTGACGTCCACTTATATATTTAATTACACAAGTTTTCAAAAAAAATTATGTTTAAATATGGTCACGCCCTACTGTACACCATACTGCGAACTATATGCCTATAATTGCATCCATATTTGTATTTAACAAACTGTGGGGTATAGAAATGGAAAAAATATATTTTTTTATACCTTTTCTAGGTTTGCTCTTACTGTATCCTTACTGTACCTCAGTGTTTTACAGTATTTGTAAATGCGTAGTATTACCTTGGCTTTTCCCAGGTAGTCTTTCTTGTCCAGCTGAGCAACATAATATTTATTTGGTCTGAAGAGAACAGTGGACGGAAACTCTACTGCTTTGAAAATGTTCTGTTTCTGCAGGTGAAATGAAAGTTGTTCGCTAATAGGAATGATATGAAAATAGTTGTATTATTGTGATGGTAATACATCACAGACCAGGATGGACTGCATGGCTCGATCCAAGATGTTGAGCTTATTGTCAGTCTTGAACTCAAGAGCCTTCACAAGGTTCTTCTGGGCTCTTTCCCACTGACCCATGTGAGCCTCAGCCAGGGCCATGTTGTGAAGAACCTGGACAAAATTGTAAATATTACTGTATTTAAAATATTACTAGACAAAATTATCAACATTCTTGTCACTGTATATTTGAAACAACAGAAAAAGATTTGTAATTATTCTGTTAATTTACTGCTGTTATTTTTTTGTTTTTTAAATCTTTTTTTATGTATTGCTTGTCTACCCGTGCTTTTTTTTAATGCCCTTGCAGCTTCACTTGAATGAATGTGCTAGTGCATGTGTTATAATTCCGACTAGCAGCTGGATGAAAAAAAAAAACACAGATAGCCATATCATTTGTCCAGAATCTGGACTGACCCAATTAGAAACCAGTACCAAAAAATACATGTACTACATCAATACTGATGCGATTACTCCAAAGTTCTCGTTTGATATCGTTATAGAAAATGCTGCGGCATTATTCATATCAAGTACTGACACAATGATATAGTGATATATTCATATAGAGCAGTGATTCTCAACCTTTTTTCAGTGATGTACCCCCTGTGAACATTTTTTTAATTCAAGTACCTCCTAATCAGAGCAAAGCATTTTTGGTTGGAAAAAAAGAGATGAACAAGGAAAATACAGCACTATGTCATCAGTTTCTGATTTATTCAATTGTATAACAGTGCAAAATATTGCTCATTTTTAGTGGTCTTTCTTGAGCTATTTGGAAAAAAAGATATACAAATAACTAAAAACTTGTTGAAAAATAAGTGATTCAATTATAAATAAAGATTTCTACACATAGAAGTAATCATCAACTTAAAGTGCCCTCTTTGGGGATTGTAATAGAGATCCATCTGGATTTGCGAACTTAATTCAAAACATTTCTTCACAAATAAAGAAATCTTTAACATCAATATTTATGGAACATGTCCACAAAAAATCTCGCTGTCAACACTGAATATTGCATTCTTGTATTTTTTTTTTCAGTTTATGAACTTACATTCATATTTTCTTGAAGTATTATTCAATTAATATATTTATAAAGGATTTTTGAATTGTTGCTATTTTTGGAATATTTAAAAAAATCTCACGTACCCATTGGCATACCTTCAAGTACCCCCAGGGGTACGCATACCCCCATTTGAGAACCACTGATTTAGAGCACTGATATATTAATGGTAAATGGTAAATGGGTTGTATTTGTATAGCGCTTTTCTACCCCTTTTTAAGGAGCCCAAAGCGCTTTGACAAAATTACCACATTCGCCAATTCACACACACATTCACACACTGATGGTGGGAGCTGCCATGCAAGGCACTCACCAGGACCCATCAGCAGCAAGGGTGAAGTGTCTTGCCCAAGGACACAACGGACGTGACTAAGATGGTAGAAGGTGGGGATTGAACCAGCAACCCTCAGATTGCTGGCACAGCCACTCTATCACCTTTGCCACACCGTCCCCCTTAATATACTGTAGTGACATATTCATATAGAGCAGTGGTTCTCAACCTTTTTTCAGTGACGTACCCCCTGTGAACATTTTTTTAATTCAAGTACCCCCTAATCAGAACAAAACATATTTGGTTGGAAAAAAGAAATAAAGCAGTAAAATACAGCACTATGTCCTCAGTTTCTGATTTATTAAATTGTAAAGCAGTGCAAAATATTGCTCATTTGTAGTGGTCTTTCTTGAACTATTTGGGAAAAAATATTTAAAAATAACTAAAAACTTGTTAAAAAAATAAACAAGTGATTCAATTATAAATAAAGATTTCTACACGTAGAAGTAATCATCAACTTAAAGTGCCCTCTTTGTGGATTGTAATAAAGATCCATCTGGATTCATGAATCTTAAATCTAAACATTTCTTCACAAAAATAATAAATCTTTGACCTCAATATTTATGAAAAAAATCTATCTGTCAACACTGAATATTGCATTGTTGCAGTTCTTTTCACAGTTTATGAACTTACATTCATACTTTGTTGAAGTATTATTCAATACATATATTTATAAATGATTTTTGCATTGTTGCTATTTTTAGAATGTTTTAAAAAAATCTCACGTACCCCTTGGCATACCTTCAAGTACCCCCAGGGGTACACGTACCCCCATTTGAGGACCACTGATATAGAGCACTGAAATATTAATATACTGACCTCACATGCGTATAGTTTGTATCTGAGACCAAGTGCTTTGTAATCAATCAGCTGGTTGCCCCTCAGGGCCTTAAGGGCAAGTTGGAAGTCACTGACACTCTCCTGGAACCTTTAAAGGAAAAACGTAAAATTAGAGATCAAGTTAATAGATATGTGCGGTTGAATTATGCATCTTCTTTCCTCTGCTTCTTGTAGAAGGTGATTGCTCTTTGAAAGAACGCTACGGCCAGATGCTCATCTTTGCAAATGCTGAAATCGAAGGCCTGAAAAGCAAAACAGGTCACTTCCTCCACAAGAGTAAATGCAAAATGGTGACTTCTTCTTTCTCCGTGACTTGCACTTTCACACCACACATTTTCACAAAACTTTTTAACAACCCATATCCTAGTTGATAAATAACAAACATAATATGAATCCAAGTTGATCATCAAAGTGTGGTTAAATCATTTCCAGCTGTACCTTTTCAGCAGCGTCCAGTTTTTGCTCCACAAGCTGAAGACAACCGATGTTGAAGCTGATTTTGGAGTTGGGGTCTTTAATGGACAAAAAAATCTTGAGAGCTTGTTTCAAATCTTGTCTGTCAACACACAATATAGCCTCGTCCCACTGACGCAGAGTGTCCAAAAAAGCCATGATGGACGTTCTGTGTGACGGAGAATGAAGTTCCTTTGATTTGTACTACAGAAATCAGGAAGTGTGTTGCACCTTATTTCCTCATCTTTGCAACTTACTTATGACTCAATATATCTGATATCATCACAGCATAGCTGCCAACATTTGACACTAAAAAAGTCACATAAGGGAATTACTACTCTTACTATGACCATGAGCTTTAACTCCCATGCATATTCTTTATCAAATCCTATAGCCTTTTGTGAAATCCACCCATCCATCCATTTTCTACCACTTCTCCCTCTCAGGGTGCTGGAGCCTATCACACACTGGATAAGTCCAACACACACAGACAGACACCATTCACACTCACATCCACACACTAGGGCAAATCCTCCACACAACACCGCCGCTCCAAACAGGCTAACCTCCTCCAGCCAAGGACAAAGCTACGAACTATGGGAGACCGGGCTTTCTGCTCGGCCGCTCCCAGTTTGTGGAACTCTCCCTGACCACCTGAGGGCACCACAGACTGTGGCTTAATGCTAAGGGGCGGCATGGCGTAGTGGGTAGAGTAGCCGGCCAGAAACCGTAGGATTGCAGGTTCGCTTCCCACCTATTGATATCCAAAAATTTGCTGCCGTTGTGTCCTTGGGCAGGACACTACACCCTTTGCCCCCAGTGCCGCTCACACTGGTGAATGAATGATGAATGAATGATGAATGAATGATAGGTGGTGGTCGGAGAGGCCGTAGGCGCAAACTGGCAGCCACGCTTCCGTCAGTCTACCCCAGTGCAGCTGTGGCTACTGATGTAGCTTACCACCACCAGGTGTGAATGAATGTTGAGTCCCACTTCTCTGTGAGCGCTTTGAGTGTTTAAAAAAGCATGATATAAATCAAAGTTACAAATCTAAGTTATTAAGGCTTAAAAACCCTTCTTTTTAAAAAAAGCCTTTTTGCATACACATACTAGTTCTAGCTATTAGGCTGTTCTAGTTTTTATTTATATTTATTTTTATTATCTTTTTATTATTATTATTATTATCATTTTTTTTTAATACACTGTAGCACTTTGAGATTGTTTGCTCAATGTAAAGTGTGTTTTACAAATAAAATATATTATTATTATTGTAAATTTAGTGTTGCCAATCAACCTATCCACAGGTGCATGACTTTGGAAGTGGGAGGAAACCGGAGTACCCGGAGGGAACCCACGCAGTCACGGGGAGAACATGCAAACTCCACACAGAAAGACCCAGAGCCCGGGTGCAAATAAACTTATGAACACATAGTAAAGACACAAAATCCTTATACATAACTATATAATATAATGGTATACAATATAACTATATGATATACATTTCCATCCATCCATCCATTTTTCTACCTCTTGTCCCTATCGGGGTCGCGGTGGGTGCTGGAGCTTATTTCAGCTGCAATCAGGCCGTAGGCAGGGTACACCCTGAACAAGTCTCCACCTCATCACAGGGCCAGCTATGACAGACAACATTCACACTCACATTCACACACTAGGGCCAATTCAGTATTGCCAATCAACTTATCCCCAGGTGCATGTCTTTGGAAGCGGGAGGAATCCGGAGTACCTGGTTGGAACCCAAGCAGTCACGGGGAGAACATGCAAACTCTACACAGAAATATCCCGTGCCCAGGATCGAACCCAGGACCTTCGTATAGTGAGGCACACGCTCTAACTCCTCTACCAATGTACTGCCATGATATACATTTACTAAATGAAATTTGGATGGTAATAATAATAATAATGGATTAGATTTTATATCGCGCTTTTCTATTATTAGATAATCAGTCTATGTAACGGTGGCCAGCCAATGCGGCTGTGCCAGACGTACATTGGTAAAACCCACTCCCAGACAACTTCAAGAGTAGTGCTTGCTGATGGGCTGCCAGCTCAGGCTTTTAGTCCAGTAGTCAGCAAACTTGCCTCTCATTACAAACAACCAGGGTTCAAGTCTCTGTGCGTAGTGTGGTAAAAAGGCACAAGGGTCAAAGCAGAAGGCTTTCATCTACTTTGGTAGCCTTTGACTCCACTCCATGTTCAAATGCTGTGTTTAAAATGTAAATTGTATTGCTGGGGGGTCTAACTCTCTGCTGAACTCTTGTTTGGGTATTCGGCAGAGACATAGAACGCTGTCTGGACTGATGGATGAATAGATGGTATCCAAGATCAAATACTTTTCCAAACTGAACTTTACGACAAATGAAGGGGATCAAAAAAGAAAATTTTCATGAAGGATATTGTACTTCACACACAAATACAACAGAACAGGGATTCTCAAACTGTGGTAGGTATACAACTTGTGGACTACATCAAGTGGTATGCCAAACAAATCAATCAGTAGAAGCATTTAAGTCTCGCCTTAAAACTCATTTGTATACTCTAGCCTTTAAATAGACTCCCTTTTTAGACCAGTTGATCTGCCGTTTCTTTTCTTTTTCTTCTATGTCCCACTCTCCCGTGTGGAGGGGGTCCGGTCCGATCCGGTGGCCATGTACTGCTCGCCTGTGTATCGGCTGGGGACATCTCTGCGCTGCTGGTCCGCCTCCGCTTGGGATGGTTTCCTGCTGGCTCCGCTGTGAACGGGACTCTCGCTGCTGTGTCTTGGATCCTCTTTGGACTGGACTCTCGCGACTGTGTTGTATCCATTGTGGATTGAACTTTCACAGTATCATGTTAGACCCGCTCGACATCCATTGCTTTCCTCCTCTCTAAGGTTCTCATAGTCATCATTGTCACCGACGTCCCACTGGGTCATTATTGTCACCAATGTCCCACTGGGTGTGAGTTTTCCTTGCCCTTATGTGGGCCTACCGAGGATGTCGTGGTGGTCTGTGCAGCCCTTTGAGACACTAGTGATTTAGGGCTATATAAGTAAACATTGATTGATTAAATTAAATATTTAAACACAGTGTTACTGTTCAAACTGTGTGCAATGTTACATTGGCCAATACTTTTAAATATACTTGTTAAATAAAACCTCTGACTTGTTTAAAGGAATATTTAGGCCTACTTTGTTACTGTATTTTAATGTTGGTTACTTGGAAAGCCAAGTGTTTTTGAAGTGGTATTTGGTGAAAAAAGTTTGAGAATCAATGCAGTAGAAGTTAAGAAATATTCCATCCATCCATCCATTTTCTACCGCTTGTCCCATTCGTGGTCGCGGGGACTGCTGGAACCTATCTCAGCTGCATTTGGGCAGAAGCCGTGTACACCCTGGACAAGTCGCCGCCTCATCGCAGGGCCAATACAGATAGACAGACAGCATTCATGCACTCACGTTCACACACTAGGGCCAATTTAGTGGTGCCAATCAACCTATCCCCAGGTGCATGTCTTTGGAGGTGGGAGGAAGTCGGAGTACCCGGAGGGAACCCACGCAGTCACAGGGAGAACATGCAAACTCCACACAGAAAGATCCCAAGCCCAGGATTGAACTCAGGACCTATATTCCAAAGGTTGTATTTACTTTGTCAAAGCAAATGAATCAGACCAATACGCGGCGTGGCTTAGATGGTCGATTGGCCATCCAGCAACTGAAGGGTTTCTGGTTCAAATCCAGCTACTGCGATTTTTACCACGGTTGTTGGGTCCTTGGGCAAGACAGTTCACCCACCTTGCTTCGAGTGCCACTCACACTGGTGTTTGGGGCTCTGCTCTTCTGGCCACCCATCAGTCTTCCTGTTCTGTGTATCCCTGTTTTGTTCATACCCCATATATAATAACAGAATTGTCTTATGTCAGGGGTCACCACCTTTTTGAAACCAAGAGCTACTTCTTGGGTACTGATTAATGCAAAGGGCTACAACTTTGATACACACTTGAATAAATTGCCGGGAATAGTCAATTTGCTCAATTTACCTTTAATAAATAAATCTATATATATAAAATAATGGTTATTTCTGTCTGTCATTCCATCGTACATTTTTGTTCTTTTTACGGAAGGTTTTTTGGAGGGAATAAATGATGAAAAAAACACTTAATTGAACGGTTTAAAAGAGGAGAAAACACGAAAAAAATGAAAATTTAATTTTGAAACATAATTTATCTTCAAATTCGACTCTTTAAAATTCGAAATTCAACCGAAAAATATGAAGAGAAAAACTAGCTTGTTCAAATCTTTTTGAAAAAATTAAAAATTAATTTATGGAACATCATTAGTAATTTTTCCTGATTGAGAGTAATTTTAGAATTTTGATTACATGTTTTAAATGGGTTTAAATCCAATCTGCACTTTTTTGGCATATATAACAAATTGGACCAAGCTATATTTTAACAAAGACAAATCATTATTTCTTTTAGATTTTCCAGAACAAAAAATTTAAAAGAAATTCAAAATACTTTGAAATAAGATTTAAATTTGATTCTACAAATATTCTAGATTTGCCAGAATATATATATATATTTATTTTAATCATAATAAGTTTGAAGAAATATTTCACAAATAATCTTCGTCAAAAAAACAGAAGCTAAAATGAAGAATTAAATTAAAATGTATTTATTATTCTTTACAGTAAAATGATTTAAATTGTCAGGAAAGAAGAGGAAGGAATTTAAAGGGTAAAAAGGTATATGTGTTTAAAAATCCTAAAATCATTTTTAAGGTTGTATTTTTTCTCTAAAATAGTCTTTCTGAAAGTTATAAGACGCAAAGTAAAAAAATAAATGAATGTATCTAAACAAGTGAAGACCAATTCTTTAAAATATTTTCTTGGATTTTCAAATTCTATTTGAGTTTTGTCTCTCTTACAATTAAAAATGTTGAGCAAAGCGAGACCAGCTTGCTAGTAAATACATAAAATTTAAAAAAATAGAGGCAGCTCACTGGTAAATGCTGCAATTTGAGCTATTTTTAGAACAAGCCAGCGGGCAACTCATCTGGTCCTTACAGGCTACCTGGTGCCCGCGGGCACCGCGTTGGTGACCCCTGTCTTATGTTATATGTATATATTGGTCACAAATAAGTTTCAAATTGATAAAATATAATTATTTGTCGGTCCTTTTATCTGGCCCTGTATTGCCTTGTTATCGGATCGAAACCCACATCTACAGTATTGCCACCCCCAATGAGCAATTTTATAGCAAAATAAAAACTTCCGGTTATTGAAAACGGCATTTCATTTCGTGTGTATGCCATCAAACATTAGGTACATTACACATGCATTCAAACAGGTCACGTGATTGCAACTCCGTAACTCGGACTAGATGTGCCTGAACAAAGTAAATATTGGCTCTTACTTTGTAAGGAAAATTACGCATTTCCGGTATTCGTCTGGCTCCAGTTGCTAGCTAAATAAATATGCCTCTGCTTTTTCATCACCAGATTGCGAATTTTAATGACACGTAAAGAGAAGAGAAGGAAAAAAAATAAGGAACATGGCGCCAATTCTAAGAATATTAGTGGCAATTTGGTGCGCTTTGGCTGGTTTGTTGGCGCTGTGGTGCCTTTTGTGACCGTGTTTACACGCAGCTAGCCCTCCTGGGGGCTAATGGAAGCTTGCAAGATGGAGCTTGGAACAATGTTGTACAACAATTTAAAAGAAGTTACATGGAGCACCACGTCCTTGCCGTTAGATCAACTTGTCAGCGCTTATCGTTTGCCACAAATCGTCAAGCTGGACAACGGTCAGTCACTTTTCCACTCTTCAAAAGTGTTGCAGCTAACTTGTGTGTGTGTGGCTAGCTGCTAGCCTAGAAGTGACGTGCTCATGAAGTTATAATGTCTGATTGTATTTGGCGTTTGTGATCAATTTAATGTATGCATCAACTCACTCATAGCACACATCCCTGCTAATAATGATGCATTTATATTGTGCAACACGTTAAAAAGGGTGTGCAAATGACATGTCTTAGCTACTGCTTTGGAATGTGAATGACAACCAAATATGCTCACATTTGGTTATCCACATCAAATTAAACTAAAATGTATCTTCTTTGGCCTATGTTAAACATGCATAATTCAGAGCAACATTACAAGTCTAAAAATATCTGAGTAAGTAAATAGTGATAATAAATTACACATAAATACATCCATCTAGTGATGGGTTGATGGGGCTTCATGTATCGTTTCGACACATTGCAAAACTGTATTGATACTGTGTCAATACTGTGTCACTAAATACTGACATCTGCTGGACATTAAAAATCCCTACAGGCAACCTATGGACCGACTCATCTGACACTGATTTTATGACCTAGTACAGTGGTTCTCAACCTTTTTTCCGTGATGTACCCCCTGTGGAAATTTTTGTAATTCAAGTACCCCCTAATCAGAGCAAAGCATTTTTGGTTGAAAAAAAAGAGATAAAGAAGTAAAATACACCACTATGTCATCAGTTTCTGATTTATTAAATTGTGTAACAGTGCAAAATATTGCTCATTTGTAGTGGTCTTTCTTGAACGTTTTGGAATTTTTTTTTTTTAAATTAACTAAAGATTTGTTGAAGAATAAACAAGTGATTCAATTATAAATAACAATTTCTACACATAGAAGTAATCATCAACTTTAAGTGCCCTCTTTGTGGATTGTAATAGAGATCCATCTGGATTCATGAACTTAATTCTAGACATTTCTTTACAAAAAAAAAAATCTTTAACATTGATATTTGTTTGAACATGTCCACAAAAAAAATCAAGCTGTCAACACTAAATATTGCATTGATGGATTTTTTTTCACAGTTTATGAACTTACATTCACTTTTTGTGGAAGTATTATTCAATAAATATATTTATAAAGGATTTTTGAATTGCTGCTATTTTTAGAATACTTAAAAAAAATCTCACGTACCTCTTGGCATACCTTCAAG
The DNA here is from genome assembly GCF_033978795.1 of Nerophis ophidion. Classification (NCBI taxonomy): domain Eukaryota; kingdom Metazoa; phylum Chordata; class Actinopteri; order Syngnathiformes; family Syngnathidae; genus Nerophis; species Nerophis ophidion. The sequence goes on from NC_084625.1 coordinate 37,998,535, forward strand.
TACCCCCAGGGGTACGCGTACACCCATTTGAGAACCACTGACCTAGTATATACAATAATACAAACCAAATCATTGTATTTCATTTAGGATTATTTCATATCTTCATTTAAATAGAAATATACTTTTATCATTTTTAGATACAGTCAATAAATAATGTCAACATGATTGATTAAATGATTGATTAAACTTTTATTAGTAGATTGCACAGTTCAGTACATATTCCGTACAATTGACCACTAAATGGTATGCACATGTATCATAACATGAAAATCTAAGAGAACGTGTTGTGAATGAGGATACTTGTGGACTGGGTTTTTTAATATTTTTATTTTATACATGCGCTCTGAATACACACTGTTGATTAAATGAAACTTTTATTTGTAGATTGCACAGTAAAGTACATGTTCCGTACAATTGACCATAAAAATGTTAACACCCGAATACGCTTTTCAACGTGTTTAAATCGGGGTCCACGTTAATCAATTCACGGTAAAAAGGTAATGGGTTCGAGCTGGATTTTAACAAGTGCCCTAAGGAACTCAGCATGAACACCTACAGTCCTCCACTCTACCAACAGAGTTATCGAAGAGATTGTTTCTCACCACTTTTTAATGTCACCAATAGGATGTTTGTGTGGGTGGGACAATGCTAGAAACTTTGAGAGAACAGGATGCAACGACAAGGAAATGAACACAAATACCTTTTTTTCCGATATATGATCAAAATATTCCCACACGGTGGAAATGATCTCCAACGACGACAAATGACTAACGACAGAAGTGCGGCGATTCTGTTGGCAGCAGCATCTCGTTTACAGATGCGTTTCCTTATAAACACAGTTTGGCGCGCAGGTGCCAGTGCGACACAGTTCGCGTATCGGTCACGTAACTTAAACAGCTCATGGTCGGTCATGTGACTTTCTAAGAGCGGTACGTGCACCGACACAGGGTTTCGTTCTATGAGCTCGACGCATGCGGTTGCCAAACCCATCACTACATCCATCCATCCATTTCCTACCGCTTGTCCCTTTAAGGGTCGCGGGGGGTGCTGGAGCCTATCTCAGCTGCATACAGGTGGAAGGCGGGGACAAGTCGCCACCTCATTGCAGGGCCAACACAGATAAACAGACAACATTCACACACCAGGGCCAATTTAGTGTTGCCAAGCTTCTTCTTCTTCTTCTTTTGCTTAATGGTGGTCGGCAAGCAACCTTCTGGTGTGCATTACTGACACCTTCTGAAGTGGAGTGTGGACCGAGGTAGATCCCTACTCTATATTCTTTTATTCAACCCATCCATCCATCCATCCATCCATCCATCCATCCATCCATTTTCTACCGCTTGTCCCGTTTGAGGTCGCTGGAGCCTTTCTCAGCTGCATTCAGATGGAAGGCAGGGTACACCCTGGACAAGTCGCCACCTCATCGCAGGGCCAACACAGATAGACAGACAACATTCACACTCACATTCACACACTGGGGCCAATTTAGTGTTGCCAATCAACCTATCCACAGGTGCATGTTTTTGGTGGTGAGAGGAAGCCGGATTACCTGGAGGGGAGCCACACATGTATTTCCTACATTGATTGATTGATTGATTGAAACTTTTATTAGTAGATTGCACAGTACAGTACATATTCCGTACAATTAACCACTAAAATGGTAACACCCTAAGTCGGGGTCCATGTAAAGCCATACAATTCATGTATCAATTCACCAATACAATGTATTACAACATGTCCAACCTACACTTTCTCTCCAATGGCAATAGTCACACACCCCTGTATTTTGTTTCCCTATCAATTTCAGTGAACTATTTGGATATGTATGTCCTAATCTCATTCTCGTAATAATGTCTTCTTACTTCATATTTCTATTGCCTCCGCTCAATACACCTACTCTCCTCTGGACTTTGTAATACTCATTAACTTTTATTTCCTTATTCCAACTATCCTGCCACTTTTTATTGTGTTCTATCTTAATTATGTTCTTCACTTCTTCTTTGGTTAATCTCCATGTTCACTTCTGTTTTAGGTTTTGCGTATCTATTTGCTAACTAGTTGCCCACAACTCCTGCATGAGCAGGAACCCAGAGAAATGTTACCGCACCTCCCGCTTTATCTATTCTGCAGATTGCCTGAACTATTTCATAAACTAAATCTTGTCTTGTTTCTGATGCTATGTTTTTTATGCAAATCAATGCACTGCTGGAGTCCCAGCACCTCCAAAACCCTCAAATCTAGACTCCAAAAATCCCAGAACAAGCTAGTCAGGTTACTTCTAGATCCCCACCCCAGACCACACCTCACTCCTACCCACTTCTCCAAAGTGGACTGGCTCAGGGTGGAGGACAGAGTAAAACAACTTGCACTGAGCCTAGTATATAAAATCCAATACACCTCCCTGATACTGAAGTACATGTCAAACTACTTCCTTAATGACCGCCATAACCATAACACCAGGGGGAGCTTCACGTTAAACACAGATTCCGATCTAACAATGGTCTTAACTCATTCTCTTTCTATGCCAGATCAATGTGGAATTCACTTTCAACAGGTGTAAAAGAAAGTGCATCTCTATCCTCCTTCAAAACTGCACTAAAAGAACATCTCCAGGCAACTTGAACCCTAAACTAGCACGCTCCCCCCTCCACATCCCACCTCCCCGGATTGTAAATAATCAAATGTAAATATTCAAATGTATATACTTGTTCTTATGCTTTTTAATCTCTCTATGTCCACTACTTGCTGTACGAATCCCACAAAGTCAGACCAACACGGTTTCAATGTCCATTTCTCAGATGATGTGATTGTTGATGACTGAAGTGCTGATATTAACCAAACCTACCCCCGCCCCCCCCCCCCCCGCCCCCCCTGAATTGTAAATAATGTAAATAATTCAATGTATATACTCTGATGATTAACTTGTGTGATGACTGTATTATACTGATAGTATATATTTATACCATGAATTGATTAACATGGACCCCAACTTAAACAACGGGGGACGGCGTAGCGCAGTGGGCGAGTGGCCGTGCGCGACCCGAGGGTCCCTGGCTCAATCCCCACCTAGTACCAACCTTGTCACGTCCGTTGTGTCCTGAGCAAGGCACTTCACCCTTGCTCCTTATGGGTGCTGGTTAGCGCCTTCAATGGCAGCTCCCTCCATCAGTGTGTGAATGGGTAAATGTGGAAGTAGTGTCAAAAGCGCTTTGAGTACCTTGAAGGTAGAAAAGTACAACCTATTAAAAACTTATTCTGGTGTTACCACTACTTGAACGGAATATGTACTGTCCTGTGCAATCTACTAATAAAAGTTTCAATCAATCAATTAATCAATCCGAGCACAGGACTGCATTTCTTGCTTTATTTTCCTCTATCCAATTAACTGCCCTGCGATGAAGTGGCGACTTGTCCAGGGTGTGCGCTGCCTTCCGCCCGATTGTAACTGAGATAGGAACCAGCGCCCCCCGCGACCCCAAAGGGAATAAGCGGTAGAAAAAGGATGGATGCCATATAAATTGCGACCAATTCCCTCGTAAAAACAGATAACTTCTTACTGATTCTTTTATTTAATACTATGTTACTTTGTGGGATAACTGCTGAAGCTCCTACTGTATTACTAATAGTTTTTGATGAATCTGTAAATACCATGATGTCAAAAAACGTTTCCTAAATCAATTTTTATATTTGGAAACTATTTACATTTCTATTCTTTAATAATTGCATATTTACCTTTGGGTTGCCATACATCCACGGTGGTATTGCATGGATTGCCAATCAACCTATCCCAAGGTGCATGTTTTTGGAAGTGGGAGGGAACCCACGCAGTCTCGGGGGAGAATATGCAAACCCCACACAGAACGCCACCGTGCTACCCTTATGTCCTTATCATATTAAACTAAATTTTATCTTGTTTGGACTGTGTCAAACATGCATATTAGCAAAGCAACATTTAGAGCAACATTACACAATGTAACATGTCTAAAAATATCTGAGCAAGTAAATAGTGATAAGAAATCACACATAAAAACAGTAATACAAAAATAATTACACACAAGTATAAGAAGCAGAAATGTAAGATGTCACTTGTTTTAAGGCTGCAAAATTAAAAAGTTTATTCCCTTTCAGACATGTATATAACATTATGTATATTATTTAGGATATATTGGTATATTATGAGAAATAGTGGTAAATTGTGATAGGAAGTACTGGTATATTATTTGAGGAAATACTGGTATATTATATATGTAAATACTGATATACTATTTAAGGATATATTGGTATATTATGAGAAATACTGTTATAGTGTTTGAGGAAATACTGGTATATTGTTTGTTTTGGTCATGGTGTCTGATGTCACATGATTTGATTGTGCTGTATATCAGTCATAATGTGTCTCACCATGCGGTGGAGAAGAATTGTTTGGGGAAACAATGGTGTAAATAATGATTATTGTTTCCGTTTCAGGCCAGCTGGTGGAAGGCCTCAGAGAAAACGACTACCTCTTGATTCATTCCTGTCGTCAGTGGACAACCATCACAGCTCACAGTTTGGAGGAAGGACACTACGTGATTGGACCCAAAATAGAAATCCCTGTTCACTATGAGGGTAAGTACCGTAGTTACTGTAATACTGTAAATATTTTCTGATGTATGTTTAGGAATGGGTACCGAATCCAGTAATTTTTTGGGCACCGACCAAAACCCGCCGGTCCTACCAGGCACCACCGATTCATGTAAAATCCAACGGTGCCATGTTTCGGTACCTAGTGACATCATGCCCGGTTGCCGACTCAGCTGGCTTGTACACTCTTACCCCAGCAGCACTGAGAGCAGACTCCACCAAAAAACCTGTAGGTCAGGTTGCAATTTTCAATGCCAACAAAGAAATTGATTAAAAAAAACACTCCAGCGTAAGTAAAGTAAGGCTCTTTTTTTTTTTTTTTTTAAAGAAAAAATGTGCTAGCTTGATACTATTATACAATGGCTTTGCTATTGACATGCTTCTGCCTATCATTTTTACATGACAATTTAAAACCTCCAAATTTATCACAATCAGAATCAGAAATACTGATAAACAAATTTGGAGGTTTTAAAATTCTAAAAACTACAACTAAGATGCACGTTAACGTCAAACAGCTGGTGCGTAATAAGTACAATACTTACATTATTGACTAGGGATGTAATAATATCAAAATTTCACAAGACGATAATGTCACTCTAATAAGGCCATAGTATGATATTGCGGTATTGCCCACCCCCCACCCCACTCGTTGAAAATTGCCATAGTGGGTAAAATTAAGTGGCAGAAATGTTTAGGATGAACACACTTACCGCATTTTTTGGGACCATTGGGCGCACCGGATTATAAGGCGCACTGCTGATGAGCGGGTTTATTCAGGTCTTTTATATGAAAGGTGCACTAAATTGTGAGGCGCATAAAGGGGTCATGTTATGATATTTTTTTTTTCACCAGAAATCTTCCGTGTGACTCATAAAACATCTATTGATGGTTATTTGGTCAACATGTTGCAACGATTGTGTTTTACAGAGCATCTTAAAATAGCTTTCTGACGTCTCTTCAGGAAGCGTTGTTTTGTGGGCGGTCTTATTTACATGATTCCACTCCGACAGCATCTTCTCAACGTCAATCTTTTTTGTACTGATAATTTTTAGCGCTTTCGTAGAGAGTCTACTAACGGATATGAGGTTGAACTGTCCGCTAATTTATATTAAAAATTGCAATAGCGGAGGATGAATGCCACACAATAAGAGGACAGAGAAAAACAAGGAGCTTATTGACTAATGAGGACTTCAGATTTTTGGCGAAAGCATCCCACAACGCATTGCAGGCAGTTCACGATAGCTTTACACATAATATTTCTTAACTATTCTGTGGAAAATAACATTGCCCCGGCTGTGATCCAGTGGAAAAATACTGTGAGTAATTTGATAAGAAGTCCCTTTGTCTATAAAAGGAGATAGCATCTGAAATTAGATGTAAGGATCCGTACCAGTAACCACATCAACAAGTCTGAATGGAGCAGAGACCAAGACATCTTCCCTGATGTTTCATACCTAGACTTTGTGAACTACTGTACTTAATTTTTCACCCCAGCCCATTTAACCACTAGAAAACTTTCAAAACTATAAGATTCTAGAAAAATATGACCACTTTGTTTGTGGATGGGTTTGTGATAGGGGTGTAACGGTACATGTATTTGTATTGAACCGTTTCGGTACTGGGGTTTTGTTTCGGTTCGGAGGTGTATCGAACGAGTTCGTTAGCTAAAATCTTAACAAGCTGCTCTGCTTTCTGCCTCTGTCTGATATTTGGATCGGATCGGCCGCCGATATTTGCCAAAAAATGCGTATCGGCAAGGCATGGGAAAATGCCGATCCAGATCAAGTTTTTAAAAAAACTCCGGTCCGTGTTTTCCAACACACCGATTTAAATAACACATTCCACTCTTCTGTTGCTCCCTAAACTCCGTTCCGCATTTTCAAGAACACCTTTAAAACATCCACAGGTCTGCGTTTTAACCGTTCAGACGGCCGTGCCAATTAAAAGTTACGGTAAAAATGTCAGCTGTGTGGGATTATTTTATCTTATAAAACAAAAAAGATGAAGAGGTGGAGTGCAAAACATGCCACAGTAAAGTCAAGCGTGGTGGTAAAGTTGTAAGACATTTTAATGACTCTTGCGAGTGAGAGGCTTTTTAGCAGTCACCATAGATGAACACAGGAGCAGGCTGACACCTGAGCATCTTGAAGTGCTCGTCTTTGTTAGAAAGAATCTCCCCATTATGCTTGGACTTCAATTGTTTGCCCCCCCCTGACTGAGGCAAACAATTGAAGGGAGTGTGTAGATATAGATATATATATATTCTTTTAAGTTTACACTTGTTCAAGAGCAAGTATTGATGCTGAGTTATAGACATTTTATCCCACTCGGGTTGTTTGTGTGTTTTGCTTTTTTTTAACAATGTTTACAGCGTTATTTGAACTTTATACTATTCACTTTTTTACTGTTTAATGATGCCATTTCTGTTTGTCATGTATAATTTTTGATATTTTGTGTTTATCTTTGAATACCAACTATTGTGTATTATTCAAACTCACCTAATTCAGCTGGCTAGTTGTTATCAAGAGTACTAAAATCCTTTTCAGCATGAATCTGACAACTAAGTAGGCTAAATAACTTTAAACTTTAACACATGCTCGGATAGGCCAGTAACGGTATCGGATCGGAAGTGCAAAAACAATATCAGTATCAGATCGGAAGTGCAAAAAACTGGATCGGGCCATCCCTAGTCTGAGCACCCATCATTGTCCCGCCCACACAACCATTTGATTGGTTACATACAAAGCCAATCAGCAGTGCGTATTCAGAGCGATGTAGTCAATGCTTCAGCGTCGAGCAGATATGTGTTTAGCAGCGGACAGTGTACTCTCCCCAAATTATACTAAACACTTCCAAGTCACAACTACTACTAGCATCACTATGAGCTTGTTGACCTTCTAGTAACTTAAACTGCAGCTCAGTATACTCTCTTTTTTTCAGTCGCTTCCCTCAGTCCAGAATTACGCGTCGTAATGCGATAAAAGCAAGTAATATTTCTTTCACTTGTATTGTGGCAACACAAAAGCAATACATTGTGGGAAGGGTAGAACAATTCGAAGCCCTCTATATGGCATCATCATGGACTACCATGACGGACCTGCGTACACTTTCGGGACATATGCAGATCCTAAATACACATCAGCTTGAACCAATAAGTAAGAAAAGTTGATTTTGCATAACATTGCAAAACAAAACCCCTAGATAGTATGTCTCCTAATAGGTTACATTTCGGGGTCCTTATATACTCATTTTAGCAACACCTTTATATTGAAGCACAAGACGTCTGACCACGGTAGCCGTAATGCACCGACAATCCATCAAGTAGTGCGGCTGTGTAGCTTACCAAAGTCGTACTAAAAAAGTACGAGATATGTTTGAGCGCTGTGTTTAATTTTCTGTATTCTCATTGAAACATTAAAGTTTTAAGCTGGCTTGCTAGCGTAATTTATTGAACAAGCGTCAGCCTGCAGTCCACACGTACTGTATCTCTCAGAGTCGTGTATAGAGTATGGTCAACTATACCACAAGCGCTAAAGACAGCCCGGAAGCAAGCAATTGCTGTTGTTTTGTTTTCCTGACAAAATAAACAAAAATATTACATCTAATAATTGTTCTAAACACTCTCCAGCTCCTTAACCTTTAATTAAAAATGCATTTATTTAAGTATGATTTTGCAGCCTAATGTGACGCACTTTGTTGCTACATTCCATGCAGTGTTGTGTGATCAGCAGTCTCCCTAATACACACCCGACAGCGCAATAAATGTAAAAAAAATAGACAGAATGCCCCCAAAATAACTAAATACCCTCATTTTGCACCAGGTCATTGAATTTCAATCATTTTGATTCAGTAAATCAAGTGTTGAATTGTTCTTGACAGCCAACATTATGTAATATTTTAACTGATCTTTTGTTTGTAACACGGTCACGTGTATTTTTTTTTAGGTATTTCCCCATATTTCTTCACAAGAACTAAAATATTGTAATGGATGATCAGTAGAATGAATTTTGGTCCAAATCCAAACCATATTTAAAAAAAATAAATACTTTTTTACGTATTGTTTGCCACTTTATGTTGTATATTTTTTATTAGATTTCCAGATAATTTTCTCATTTATCATTACACCCATAATCATGCTTTTCTTTTTACTCTTTCAACGTGTACTCTATTTGTATTTCTGTTTGACTTTCTCTTCTACTCTTACCGAATTGAATTATTTTAGTTTTACTGCCTCACAATACGAAGGTCCTGCAGTCCTGGGTTCAAATCCAGGCTCGGGATCTTTCTGTGTGGAGTTTGCATGTTCTCCCCGTGAATGCGTGGGTTCCCTCCGGGTACTCCGGCTTCCTCCCACTTCCAAAGACATGGACCTGGGGATAGGTTGATTGGCAACACTAAATTGCCCTAGTGTGTGAATGTGAGTATGAATGTTGTCTGTCTATCTGTGTTGGCCCTGCGATGAGCTGGCGACTTGTCCAGGGTGTACCCCGCCTTCCGCCCGATTGTAGCTGAGATAGGCGCCAGCGCCCCCCGCGACCCCTAAGGGGAATAAGCGGTAGAAAATGGATGGATGGATGAGATTCAAAGATAGTCTGTTTTTGTCAAACCATCTCTTAAATTAATTAAGTTCTTCCGCTATTATTCACATGAATTTCTGTGTGTTTTCTCATGAATAAAACGCAGACTCTGTGTCCTGTATTTACCTCGCCCAAGACATTATAATTAGTGGCTCTCCAATGTTGTCCGTGAAGCTTCACTCTCCATATTTGTCTTCTTTCCGAGTTGTGGGGAAAGCAGTGTAAAAGCTTTCTGCAATTCAATGCACAACGGGGCATTTTTACACGTTGAAAAACTAACGAGGAAGTGCCGCAAGCACAAAGCATCAGCTTAAAGTTGGTAGCAGTCATGGCACCCTGTAGTGAGATCATCTGAAATCGGGTTAGCCATATTCTTTATACACAACTCTGGTGTTCCTTATGTGTGACTGCCATCCGCTGGTCACATCTTTTGTTACACAGTGTACCAAATGAAATTGCTTTGAGGCCGGTAAGCACATCCGGAATTAATCCGTACATTAGACACACCAGGTTATAAATTCACTTTTGAGTTTCGAGGAAATAAAAGGATTTTAAGTGCACTTATAGTCCGAAAAATATGATTAAAATATAATGATCAAATGTTTTAATCATATTTATTACTACAAACATCTTTTTTTAAGTGCATATTATTGTGTGGGAAAATGCACTGTTTAAAGCAAATATTAAACAAAAAACCTTACGGTTGAAAACTGGTAATGTAAACATCCAGTGCAACAAATGTGAAACAAACAATAATGTTCAGCTTAGTGTCTTTCACCTTTTACTCTCTGAGAAGCAGTGTCCTCTGTAGTGGACTATTTTTATATAGTAGTTGGGAAATTGCTGTTTTTCAGAAAACTTAACTGACCATTTAACATCCATCCATCCATTTCCTACCGCTTACACCCTGAACAAGTCGTCAACTCATTGCAGGGCCAACCCAGATAGACAGACAACATTCACACTCACATTCACATATTGGGCCAATTTAGTGTTGCCAATCAACCTAACCCCAGGTGCATGTCTTTGGAGGTGGGAGGAAGCCGGAGTCCCCGGAGGGAACTCAACACAGAAAAATCCCGAGACCGGGATTGAACTCAGGACTACTCAGGACCTTCGTAACATTAAATAATGTAAATACTTCACAAATTGATGTTTAGCCTTACTAACTATAAATATATTTTCGTGGTGATGATTCATCAAGTGTATCGTCTCATATTACTCGTATTCCCCGCAGTGTGCATTGTCCGCGCTTAAACTAGGCGCTTGCCCTCTGCGTGGTGCACCGTGACCCTGTGCCGGCTTGGAAATGGTTAAGTACGCATACTTTATTACCTCCGCCAAAGGGGTTGTATTCTCACCAGAGTTTGTTTAGACGAAGTACCATATCGATTCCTAAGTACTGGGAATTGTTACAATATTGGTTTGAATGTGAACATTATCCATCCCAATATACAGTATGTTGCAATTTCTTGGAGTAACAATTTACATATATTATTTGGAATGAATTACAATCGAAACATTTCAAAACAGGTTAGAGGTTTCAAAAGCTCCTTATTTGGCTGCTGAAGTATACACTAACGCAGGGGTCCGCAACCCAAAATGTTGAAAGAGCCATATTGGACCAAAAATACAAAAACAGATCCGTTTGGAGCCGCAAAAAAATAAAAGCCATATTATATACAAATAGTGTGTCATGAGATATAAATTGAATTAAGAGGACTTAAAGGAAACTAGGGCTTCACGGTGGCAGAGGGGTTAGTGCGTCTGCCTCACAATACGAAGGTCCTGGAGTCCTGGGTTCAAATCCAGGCTCGGGATCTTTCTGTGTGGAGTTTGCATGTTCTCTCCCTGAATGCGTGGGTTCCCTCCGGGTACTCCGGCTTCCTCCCACTTCCAAAGACATGCACCTGGGGATAGGTTGATTGGCAACACTAAATGGTCCCTAGTGTGTGAATGTGAGTGTGAATGTTGTCTGTCTATCTGTGTTGGCCCTGCAATGAGGTGGCGACTTGTCCAGGGTGTACCCCGCCTTCCGCCCGATTGTAGCTGAGATAGGCGCCAGCGCCCCCCGCGACCCCAAAAGGGAATAAGCGGTAGAAAATGGATGGATGGATAAAGGAAACTAAATGAGCTCAAATATAGCTACAAATGAGGCATAATTGTGCAATATGTACATACAGCTAGCCTAAACAGAATGTTAGCATCGATTAGCTTGCAGTCATGCAGTGACCAAATGTCTGATTAGCACTCCACACAAGTCAATTACATCAACAAAAATGACCTTTGTGCATTCATGCACAACGTTAAAAGTTTGGTGGGCAAAATGAGACGGAAAAATAAGTGGCATAACACACATCTTAGGAAGTCGGAGAAAGTTACAAACTACGGTGAGTTCAAGGACCGCCAAAATTAGTAGGAAAAAACGGCGCTTGCCAAATACTCGAATCAGTGAAGCATGTTTAATGTAAACGGTGTGCTTTATAACAATTAGGGAGGTTTGTGTCATGTTTGTCCTCCTACAGAATTCATATTTACACACAAAAGAATATATTTTCCCCTCATTTTTTTTCCATTTTTCATACTTTTTTGTTAACGCTCCAGAGAGCCACTAGGACGGCGCTAAAGAGCCGCATGCGGCTCTAGAGCCGCGGTTTGCCGAGCCCCGCACTAATGTAATGTATGGTTTTCAAACCTGTATGTTTATTGTAGTCGCTCTGTGTAGTTGTTGTATTATTCTCTCTGTATACCGGTGGTTCTCCTTTTTTTTTTTATCAAGTGCCATCTCAGAAAAAACTTGTCTCTCCAAGTACCACCATAATGACCAACATTAAAATACAGTAGCATTGTAGGCCTAAGTATTCATTAAAACAAGGCAAAGCCTTTATTTAACTAGTATATTTAACATTTTTGGCCGCTGTAACATTACACACAGTTTGAACCATAACACTGTTTGGAACATAAAACACTATACTTTAATCAAGTTTCATTCTTTGGTGTACCACTAGATGAAGCCCGCGTACCACAGTTTAAGAATCATTGCTCTAGACTATTTTTAATCTTCTTGATAATTTCCTTTTTCTAGTAGGTTTCTGTGTTGTAACACAGTTATAGTTACTTCTGTTAAAGTGTACCAAGTACTTGATCTTCTGTTGTTTAAGTACTTTACATTCAAGCTAGCTTCGAGGTTGGTATTGCGTCTTGTCTCCTGCTATCCCTTATTCTTCGTCCTCCAGGGGTAATGATAAATGTGAGAAATGTAGTCTATTTAGAACCTTGAGGCTAGAATTAATAACTTACAAGCAACTCCATGTTGTGGATAGAAATACTATAGCTGTGCTAGCTAGCCACACCAAGGCGGACAGCAGTAAAATCAGCCATCAACTATAAAAACTGCAGTCCACTAATTTACTTGGTCGGTGAAGTCAACTGATCACAGCAGCTTCAACACTGATTAGACAGCAAGATTATTGCACAGGTGTAATGTCTAAGGTAAAAAAAAGTACACGGCAGTACCTAAGTCTGGTCTTTGTAGAGGAAAGTACAAGCAGTATCTGCTGTGACCACCATTTGCCTCACAAAGTGCAACTGGGATGTGCTGATTGATTTGCCACCTGCATCACAGCAAATAAACTGCAATTTATTTTTATCTTAAGTACCAATATTAAAGGCCTACTAAAACCCACTACTACCCACCACGCAGTCTGATAGTTTATATATCAATGATGAAATATTAACATTGCAACACATGCCAATACGGCCTTTTTAGTTTACTAAATTGCAATTTTAAATTTCCCAGGAGTTTCGTCTTGTAAACGTCGTTTAAAGATGATGTGTACGCAAAACGTCACAGGTTTTTAGGAAGTGTGAGCGCTACACACACACAGCTAAAAGTCGTCTGCTTTAACCGCATAATTACACAGTATTTTGGAGATCTGTGTTACTGAATCTTTTGCAATTTGTTCAATTAATATTGGAGAAGTCAAAGTAGAAAGATGGAGTTGGGAAGCTTTAGCCTTTAGCCACACAAACACACGGTGACTCCTTGTTTAAAATTCCTGGAGGTGAAACTTTACTATGGATCAGAGCGGTCAAGCGAACATGAATCATGACGGAATTTCAACCAGCAGGTTTCGGTGAGAAAATTGTGGTTAAAAAGTCGCTTCTTACCGGAGAAAAGCTGAGCTTGTGCCGTCCATAGCTGCCGTCGACTTCGTGACACATTGGCGTCAAGACACCCGGGGACACACCCCTCCGACTATCAGGTACTGTTAAACTCACTAAAACACTAGCAACACAATAGAAAGATAAGGGATTTCCCAGACTTATCCTAGTAAATGTATCTAAAAACATCAGAATCCGTCCCAAAGCAATCGCGTTTTTTTTTTAACTTTTTTATTTTATTTTTTTTCTAGTCCGTCACTATCAATATCCTCAAACACAAATCTTTCATCCTCGCTCAAATTAATGGGGAAATTGTCGTTTTCTCGGCCCGAATATCACTTTTTGTTGAAGGCTCCCATCAAAACTAATGTGAATATGTGAGGACCCATCTGCGACTTCCGGTAGAGGCAGGGCTTTTCTCTAAGCACCGAAAGTTGTTAACTTTATCGTGAATGTTCTCTACTAAATCCTTTCAGCAAAAATATGGCAATATCACGAAATGATCAAGTATGACACAGAATGGACCTGCTATCCCAGTTTAAATAAGAAAATCTAATTTCAGTAGGCCTTTAAGAATCATTATTATGTACAATTATCACTAGAGGACAAGGCTAAACACAGAGAAAGAGAATAAGGAAGGATATAATAATATTGTGTTGATATTGTTACATGGTCAATCGCATGAATACATCGAAAAAATTACAGTTAATACATGTGATTGGCATCGGTATTGGTGTCTGCCAATCTCACTCTTGGATGATCGTATCGGAATTACTTGTTATACATTTCAGGTTTTTTTATTGTTCATTGTCAGCAATATTCTGTCTTTTTCCTGCTGCAGGTCAGTTTAAGCTGCTGGAGCAGGATCGAGACGTTAAGGAGCCGATACAATACTTCAACAGTGTGGAGGAGGTGGCCAAAGCCTTCCCTGAGAGGGTTTATGTCATGGAAGAAATCACTTTTAATGTTAAGGTATGGATAATGTTTTATAGACTAAAGTTGTGAAAATAATGCTGTATATCAGTGTTGCTTGTGTAAGGAATGAAAACAAGCACGTTTCATCCTTTGAAGCATGAAGTAGTTCTTGATGGACTGCGAACTCCTACTTAGCTGGAACTGGTCACACTAGTCAAGCCAGTAAAAAAGCAGTTGATTGTAGAAGCAGAATATTTCCTTGTGCTCAAGGTGACGCTGACCTCTGTGACCAGCACAGCATTTTCATTGAGTGAATTTGAGTGTGAATGTTGTCTGTCTGTCTGTCTGTCTGTGTTGGCCCTGTGATGAGGTGGCGACTTGTCCAGGGTGTATCCCGTCTTCAGCCCGAATGCAGCTGAGATAGGCTCCAGCACCCCCCGCGACCCCGAACGGTACAAGCGGTAGAAAATGGATGGATGGATTATAGTAGTTGCACAAACTTTTGCGTTAGAAGAGGTGGTGTCGTATCTCCCAATTAAAACACTGTCCTTTCAACCATTCCTAAAAGACTCTGCAATTTAGCCTCCATCAAATAACATGAGTTAGAAACATTCTGGTCAGAGAAGGTGACCAGAATGCCATTTATGCCATTTGTTTCCAACGGAATGGAATACTAATGTGTAAACAGCAATCGTTCTGCCACACAATACCTTGATGCTAACGAGGGGAAATCACACTTTGATTGTCGTTCGCTTTGACAGTAGGAATGTTTGTTTTGTACTGACAAATTACCCTATTGTACTGACAAATTTTTTTGTCAGTACAATAGGGCGAATCCATCCTTGCCCTGGCACACCCTCCTGTTTTTTGGAGTATAAATATTTTGGGTTTTGGCACCAGCCATTAATACTACAAACCCCGTTTCCATATGAGTTGGGAAATTGTGTTAGATGTAAATATAAACGGAATACAATGATTTGCAAATCCTTTTCAACACATATTCAATTGAATGCACTACAAAGACAAGATATTTGATGTTCAAATTCATAAACTTTTTTTTTTTTTTTGCAAATAACAATTAACTTAGAATTTCATGGCTGCAACACGTGCCAAAGTAGTTGGGAAAGGGCATGTTCACTACTGTGTTACATCACCTTTTCTTTTAACAACACTCAATAAATGTTTGGGAACTGAGGAAACTAACTGTTACCCATGCCTTGGGCACTAATGCACCCCCATACCGTCAAGATGCTGGCTTTTGAACTGTGCATCGATAACAGTCTGGATGGTTCACTTCCCCTTTGGTCCTGATGACACGATGTTGAATATTTCCAAAAACAATTTCAAATGTGGACTTGTCAGACCACAGAACACTTTTCAACATTGTATCAGTCCATCTTAGATGATCTCGGACCGAGAGAAGCCGGCGGCGTTTGTGGATGTTGTTGATAAATGGCTTTTGTTGGATTTACTAAGTGTATTTGTTTTTAAGATGGGCGGGGCTACCCCTGACAGGCGACCATTTAGGTAGCTTTAAAAATGGCATCATTGTTTCGTTTAGAAAAAACAGCATGCTTCGTCACCAGCATACCCCACTGGTAAGCTCATTTTTTTATGTCCGCTTTTCTTTGTTAGATCAGCTGAATTATTGGTTAAATTCCATGTTTGCCCGCTTCCTAGCCTTTCTGTTTGTTGTATGTCCGCTATGTCCGCAGCGCTTGTTATACGGCTAACTTGCTGCTTCACAACCAGGGCAAACACTCACTGTTTTAGTTTTTGAACGACGTTGGCAAAATTATTAAGTCAAAGGGTACAACCACAGTAATGTGCATATTGAAATCTGTTGGATTAGATTGTTGTCACGTTGCGTGTGTTCGGCAGCATATGAGAGTTCGAAGTAGGGCTGGGCGATATTGCCTTTTTTTAATATCGCAATATTTTTAGGCCATATCGCGATATACGATATATATTACGATATTTTGCCTAGGCCTTGAATGAACACTTGATGCATATATTCACAGCAGTATGATGACTATATATGTATACATTAAAACATTCTTCTTCCTACTGCATTAATATATGCTACTTTTAAGAAATGTTGTTCTTAAACTGTTTGACTATTTGCTCACACAGTTGTGGACAAAGGGGTGTACCTCGCCCCATCCTTTCTTGTGAAAGACGGAGCATTTTTTGGGAAGCTGCTTTTATACCCAATCATGGCACCCACCTGTTCCCAATTAGCCTGCACACCTGTGGGATGTTCCAAATAAGTGTTTGATGAGCATTCCTCGACTTTATCAGTATTTATTGCCACCTTTCCTAACTTCTTTGTCACATGTTGCTGGCATCAAATTCTAAAGTTAATGATTATTTGCAAAAAAAAAGTGTAGAGTTCCAAAACTCTCTGCCTAGCGTATGCGAGTACACAGCACAGAGACGTGTGATAATGTCATGGTTGTGCGCTGTCATTTACAAAGCTCAAAACACTGCCTTGCCGCCTTTAAAAACACACTAAAAGAGGAATTACTATATGTTTGAACATAAATATGCTGCTATTTACATTATATACACATTAAAACTAAAAAGATCTGATAGCTCAGTTACAGCTCATTGTGTCTTGCTCAGGACACAACGGACGTGACGAGGTTGGTACTAGGTGGGATTGAACCAGGGACCCTCAGGTTGCGCATGACCACTCTTCCACTGCGCCATGCCTATTGTGTGTTATATGTCTTTTATGTTGCACGATTGCACAAAGAAAAATCCCTAATTTGTGAACCCGTTCCCAAACAATGATTCTATTTCCACTTTACATTAATTAAAAAGATACATCAAAATAGGCTTTGCAAGATTCCTGCCAGCGCTAATGACAGTCAGCTGTTTTGGATACGATCGCTGTCGAACCTTCATCTGATGAGACAACTTTGACAAGCAAGACTTTTTGCTCTGTGTCATAAGAAAGGTGCAACATTATCTTATGTTTTAGTCCTTATTTAACGACAACTCATGAAGTCAACTTGTTTGTGTTGCTTCTATTTTTGTAGATGGAGCCGGGCGCGACTGTGCACGCGTGTAAAAAGCGACCAAGCAACTGAAAAAAAAAAAAAATTTAGCGTCCTACTTGTCGTGTGTACTGATATTAAAGACAATATACACTTCATTGCACATGTACTATATCAATGATTAAATGTTTTATAATTCCACAAGAGTTTTGCAGCAGCAGACGCACGTCCATGTTCTTTTTCATAGGCACTCAAACATCCAAAATGGTTTCCTTGGCTCATTAGTGCATGCTGATTTTAGAAATAATGTACTGTACATGGATTACATCACCATGTTGCTGAACATGTTGTAATGCCAACAAGTCAGCTGTTGCTGCTTTTTTCAGGCTTCTGATTGGACAAAATGCCCGACAGAATGTGTATGCGTTTGTGTGTATGTAGACATAGACAGTTTTGAAACTACACTTGTGTGGATGGAGATCGTTTTAACCCCAAATATGCGTTTTTGAAACTGTCCGTGTTCGTGTGGACATTGCCTAAGTGTTTCTTAAACCCAGAAAGTTGCCTTTTGAAATGAGTATAGGTGTCCATCATGTCTGCTTTTTTTCCTACACAATTTAACAAATTAATGAACATTTACAAGTCTAGCGATTCCATATTTTTGGTTGTAGAAATGTGAACACTTTAGCAGCTTGCTAAGCGATGTGCCAACATGGCGAGCAAACATCCTTGTTGTTTTATTTTTTGAGCCTAAGCTCTAACAATTTTTCCCACCTTTTACTCGCCATGCACACTCATTGCGTTACTTGTGCCCCGGAAACAAGACTCTAGCTAATGGCAAATCTTTAAGGCTGATTGTAGTAATGTATCAATTAGTTCCTGCTGCAAAGAAACGCCACTCGTTAATTACCAACGTTTACTTGCAAGGGGAAGCTAACAAGCTAATTATTTGATTAGTTGTTTGCTCACAGAAGAGTGTTTATAGTAGGACTGTACGATTAATCGACATTGAATCTACATAAAGGTTTTAATTAGTGCAATAAATAGCCGCAAAACGTTGAGGTTTTTTTTTCTCTGCATTTGAGTGACAGAGATGTTTGCCAAACAGAATTGTTGAGCCTCGCGTTTGTTCGAGGAGAACTGCACTTTAAGATAAAATGATATTTATTTCAGTTAAATTTTTGCTTACAGAAATTAGTTATTTTAATTGTTTTGGTTTGTTTATTGATTTAGGCTAACAAAGTTATTTACCTTAGATTACAGTACAATGGTAAACAATTCTACAGTAATGAAAAATAGAAGTTAATATCCTTTTAAATGGTTATTGGCATTATTATTGCATATTATGATTATATTACATTACATTAAAAAACACTATCCATTTTCTTCAACTTATCCGAGGTCGGGTCGCGGGGGCAACAGCCTAAGCAGGGAAACTCAGACTTCCCTCTCCCCAGCCACTTCGTCTAGCTCTTCCCGGGGGATCCCGAGGTGTTCCCAGGCCAGCCGGGAGACATAGTCTTCCCAACGTGTCCTGGGTCTTCCCCGTGGCCTCCTACCGGTTGGACGTGCCCTAAACACCTCCCTAGGGAGGCGTTCGGGTGGCATCCTGACCAGATGCCCGAACCACCTCATCTGGCTCCTCTCGATGTGAAGGAGCAGCGGCTTTACTTTGAGTTCCCCCCGGATGGCAGAGCTTCTCACCCTATCTCTAATGGAGAGACCCGCCACACGGTGGAGAAAACTCATTTTGGCCGCTTGTACCCGTGATCTTATCCTTTCGGTCATGACCCAAAGCTCATGACCATAGGTGAGGATGGGAACGTAGATCGACCGGTAAATTGAGAGCTTTGCCTTCCGGCTCAGCTCCTTCTTCACCACAACGGATCGGTACAACGTCCGCATTACTGAAGACGCCTGTCGATCTCATGATCCACTCTTCCCTCACTCGTGAACAAGACTCCTAGGTACTTGAAATCCTCCACTTGGGGCAAGGTCTCCTCCCCAACCCGGAGATGGCATTCCACCCTTTTCCGGGCGAGAACCATGGATTCGGACTTGGAGGTGCTGATTCTCATTCCGGTCGCTTCACACTCGGCTGCAAACCGATCCAGTGAGAGCTGAAGATCCCGGTCAGATGAAGCCATCAGGACCACATCATCTGCAAAAAGCAGAGACCTAATCCCGCGGTCACCAAACCGGAACCATCTCAACGCCTTGACTGCGCCTAGAAATTCTGTCCATAAAAGTTATGAACAGAATCGGTGACAAAGGACAGCCTTGGCGGAGTCCAACCCTCACTGGAAATGTGTTCGACTTACTGCCGGCAATGCGGACCAAGCTCTGGCACTGATCATACAGGGAGCGGACCGCCACAATAAGACAGTCCGATACCCCATACTCTCTGAGCACTCCCCACAGGACTTCTCGAGGGACACGGTCGAATGCCTTCTCCAAGTCCACAAAGCACATGTAGACTGGTTGGGCAAACTCCCATGCACCCTCAAGAACCCTGCCGAGAGTATAGAGCTGGTCCACAGTTCCACGATCAGGACGAAAACCACACTGTTACTCCTGAATCCGAGGTTCGACTATGCGGCGCAGCCTTCTCTCCGGTACACCTGAATAAACTTTACCGGGAAGGCTGAGGAGTGTGATCCCACGATAGTTGGAACACACCCTCCGTCTCCCTTCTTAAAGAGAGGAACCACCACCCCGGTCTGCCAATCCAGAGGTACCGCCCCCGATATCCACGCAATGCTGCAGAGTCTTTTCAACCAAGACAGCCCCGCAGCATCCAGAGCCTTAAGGAACTCCGGGCGGGTCTCATCCACCCCTGGGGCCTTGCCACCGAGGACCTTTTTAAACTACCTCAGCGACCTCAGCCCCAGAAATAGGAGAGTCCACCACAGATCCCCCAGGCACTGCTTCCTCATAGGAAGACGTGTTGGTGGGATTGAGGAGGTCTTCGAAGTATTCCTTACACCTATCCACAACATCCGCAGTTGAGGTCATCAGAGCACCATCCGCACCATACACGGTGTTGATAGTGCACTGCTTCCCCTTCCTGAGGCAGCAGATGGTGGTCCAGAATCGCTTCGAAGCCGTCCGGAAGTCGTTTTCCATGGCTTCCCCGAACTCCTCCCATGTCCGAGTTTTTGCCTCCGCGACCGCTAAAGCTGCACACCGCTTGGCCTGTCGGTACCTGTCCACTGCCTCCGGAGTCCTATGAGCCAAAAGGACCCGATAGGACTCTTTCTTCAGGTTGACGGCATCCCTCACCGCTGGTGTCCACCAAGGGGTTTTAGGATTGCCGCCCCGACAGGCACCAACTACCTTGTGGCCACAGCTCCGATCATCCGCCTCGACAATAGAGGTGCGGAACATGGTCCACTTGGACTCAATGTCCAGCACCTCCCTCGTGACATGTTCGAAGTTCTTCCGGAGGTGGGAACTGAAACTTTCTCTGACAGGAGACTCTTTCAGACGTTCCCAGCAGACCTTCACAATGCGTTTGGGCCTGCCAGGTCTGTCCGGCATCCTCCCCCACCATCGCAGCCAACTCACCACCAGGTGGTGATCGGTAGAAAGCTCCGCCCCTCTCTTCACCCGAGTGTCCAAAACATAAGGCCGCAAATCCGATGACACAACTACAAAGTCGATCATGGAACTGCGGCCTAAGGTGTCCTGGTGCCAAGTGCACATATGGACACCCTTATGTTTGAACATGGTGTTTGTTATGGACAAACCGTGACGAGCACAAAAGTCCAATAACAAAACACCACCCGGGTTCAGATCCGGGCGGCCATATTTCCCAATCACGCCTCTCCAGGTTTCACTGTCGTTGCCAACATGAGCGTTGAAGTCCCCCAGTAGGACAAGGGAATCACCCGGGTGAGCACTTTCCAGTACTCCCTCGAGTGTACCCAAAAAGGGTGGGTACTCTGAACTGCTGTTTGGTGCGTAAGCACAAACAACAGTCAGGACCCGTCCCTCCTCCCGAAGGCGGAGGGAGGCTACCCTTTCATCCACCGGGTTGAACTCCAACGTGCAGTCTTTGAGCTGGGGGGCAAACAGAATTGCCACCCCAGCCCGTCGCCTCTCACTGCCGGCAACACCAGAGTGGAAGAGAGTCCAGCCCCTCTCGAGAGAAGTGGTTCCAGAGCCGTTGCTGTGCATCGAAGTGAGTCCGACTATATCCAGCCGGAACTTCTCCACTTCGCTTACTAGCTCAGGCTCTTTCCCCCCCAGAGAGGTGACGTTCCACGTCCCAAGAGCTAGCTTCTGTAGCTGAGGATCGGACCGCCAAGTGCCCTGCCTTCGGCTGCCGCCCAGCTCACGTTGCACCCGACCTCTATGGCCCCTGCTATGGGTTGGAGGGGTGACCCACGTTGCTTCTTCGGGCTGTACCCGGCTGGGCCCCATGGGAACAGGCCCGGCCACCAGGCGCTCGCCATCGTGCCCCACCTCCGGGCCTGGCTCCAGAGGGGGCCCAGGTGACCCGCGTCCGGGTGAGGGAAATCTGGGTCCATGTTTTGTCTTCCTCATAAAGGTCTTCGAGCTGCTTTTTGTCTGATCCCTCACCTAGAACCTGTTTGATTGCTAAAACACTAGTTTTTATCAATTATTTCTTCAGTTTAAGAGCCTGATGTAGACATAATAAGATGTGTGTCACCAGACAAGAATGCTGTTTGTTGATTGAGAGGCTAAAAGTAACATGTCTTCCTTCCCTAATATTTTTTCAGTTTTATGCATTTTTATGTTTTTTGTATGAAGCAAAAAAATCGCAAATCGAATACCAATTGTGAAAAGAAAAATCGCTATTAGGTTATTCTGTGTCTGGTGGCTTGTTTAATATTAGCACGTTGAATCAAACAAAAGAACCCTAGCAAAAACTGGAAAAAGACAGCAAACAGAAGAAGCTGAAATGTTGATATTAATAACTTATAATAACATTAAACTCTGTCTTTAGATATGTTTCACTCTTTTTAAGCCTTTCCATCTATAATTAATTGTGTACAAGATGTGACATGGTGGATGTATATAGTGCTTTCCTTGGAGATCAAGGGTCTGGGCTCTGAATTATTTGTTTTATGTGTTTCTATTGTTAGTGTTTGTGAAATGTAAGTGGGATTTATTAGTTTTGCATCTTTTTTACATTTGCAAAGATAAACAAAAAATGCTTTCATGTTGTCATTATGAGGTGTTGTGTGTAGAATTTTGAGGGGGAAAATAAATTATTCCACTTTGGAATAAGGCTGTAAAAAAGAAATGGATCGTTTTAAAGTTGCACCTGTTAAAAAACACTAACTGAGAAATGTGATTAATAAAGATGGACATTTCTTTCAGATGGCTTCAGGAGAATGCAATGAGGACACTGAAGTTTATAATATAACATTGAGCACAGGCGATGAGCTGACACTGATGGGTCAAGCTGAGATCCTGTACGCCAAGACCTCAAAAGAAAAATCAAGATTCAACACCATCTTCAAGAAGATTGGTAAGCTGAACTCAATCAGCAAGATGGGTCGTGGCAAGATGCCCTGCTTGATCTGCATGAACCATCGTACCAACGAGAGCATCAGCTTACCTTTCCAGTGCAAAGGCCGCTTCAGCACCTGTAGTCCTCTGGAGCTCCAGATGCAGGATGGCGAGCACACCATCCGCAACATCGTGGAGAAAACCCGACTGCCGGTCAACGTCACGGTGCCTGGAAGTCCGCCTCGCAACCAGCACGACCTGCACCTCATCCGGGAGGGCAATCGCTACAAGTTAGTCAACATTCAGACCAAGACAGTGGTTGTGTGCCTTGTCTTACGAAGCAACAAAATTGTGCCCGTCCACTTCCCCTTCATCACGGCTCTGCCTCGCTTTATTATCCCGGAGGAGCTGCTGCAGGGAGAGTTGTGGCTAGAAACCATGGTGCATCGCTGGTTCTCCTTCTGCCAGGAGCAGTTTGACATTGACGACTATTCACGTGCTGTCCGTGACGTGCGGACAGACTGGAACGATGAGGGGAAGAGCCCCAAGAGGCAGAGTGGCGGGAACGGTAATTGCTGCAGCGGTGGCGGGACCTCGAACGGATGTCCCAACAGCATGCAGATTCCTAGCTCTTTGACATACGCCCGCGATGAACTCACACAGTCCTTTCACCGACTGTCTGTATGCGTTTATGGTAGCAACCTGCACGGTAACAACGAGGTCAACCTGCAGGGTTGCATGACCCTCTGTGGCGACTGGGCTCTTTTGCCCTCTGACAGCCTTCCAGCTGACTCGGCAGAAAATGAACACGTTCCCCCCCAAATGTTGGACACTAAGCAGCAAGCATCAAACAATTCTGACGTTCCTTATGAGGAGCTGTGGTTGGATCGCCTAAGAAGCCAAATCCCAAAGTCTTCTTTGACTGAGGGAGTCCGAGCTCTCGACAACGACTGCTCGACAATGACAACAACAACAAATTGCTCTTACCCGGACTTGCCACTCACAAGTCCTCTCGCTCCAGTTCCCGCTCACGATGCGTCCCTCACACCGCCACCTGTCCCACCCAAATCGGAAGCTGTGAGTATCACTGGTCTTTACTCGCACTTCTTTCCTTTTCGTAACAAAAGCATTGCATTTAAAATTTCTTAAAATGGAAGAAAATTATGTCAACAAACTGCCGTAGTTTAAAAAATATTTTGTTCCTTACATTTCCTCACAAAGTTACAAGTAAATGTGCAAATAGCGGATAGGTTGATTTTTGTCGGCCAATTTGAGGGATGTTGACTTCAATATGTCATGTTATGATTTTCAATTTACATCTAAAAAGCTTCCTTTTGCTACCTGCTAACTTATCATCACATTTGCCATTTAATGTGGAGTGAGTGAATGATGGGTCTCCCTTCTCTGTGAAACACTAAGTGTCTAGAACAGTGTTTTTCAACCACCGTGCCGCAGCACACTTGTGTGCCATGCTGCAAATTATGTGTTTTTGTTGAGTGTCGGTGCTGTCTAGAGCTCGGGAGAGTAACCGTGTAATACTCGTCCATATCAGTAGGTGGTAGCCGGTAGCTAATAGCTTTGTAGCTGTCGGGAACAGCGGGAGGCAGTGCAAAGGTAAAAAGTGGTCCAATGCTTAAACCCAAAATAAACAAAAGGTGAGTGCCCCTAAGAAAAGGCATTGTAACTTAGGGAAAGCAATGCAGAATGTGACTAAAACTGAACTGGCTACAAAGTAAACAAAAACAGAATGCTGTACGACAGCAAAGACTTACCGTGGAGCAAAGACAGCCTCCACAATGTACATCCGAACATGACATGACAATCAACAATGTCCCCACAAAGACGGATAAAAGCAACTGAAATATTTTTGATCGCTAAAACAAAGTAGATGCGGGAAATATGGCTTAAAGGAAGACATGAAACTGCTAAAGGACATTACCAAAAAAAGAGATAAAGCCACCAAAATAGGAGCGCAAGACAAGAACTAAAACACTACACACAGGAAAACACCAAAAAACTCAAAGTAAGTCACGGTGTGATGTGACAGGTTGTGACAGTATAGCTACAGTTATGCATGGTTGGTTATGGTTTAAAGTCATATCCAACATTTGCAACATCGATTTTTTACTATCAACTGAGTTTCATTTTTTAATGATTTCTGCTGGTGGTGTGCCTCTGGAAATTTTAAATGCAAAAATGTGCCTTGGCTCAAAATAGTTTGAAAAACACTGGTCTACAAAAGCACCATATAAATGTAATCCATTATTATTTAGGGCTATATAAGTAAACATTGATTGATTATTCTTACTGGACTCACCATTTTATTGTATCCACCATTGCCATACATTTTAGGAGCCGATTCTTGTGTCTAAATATAGTTTTGGGCAAATCCTTCTGTATATTTACGATCGGACTGAGGTGGGGGTATGTAATTCTTGCTGGGCCCTGCATCAGATACTCCTGTAGGTACAGTACAATGTTTCCAAACACAAAAGTTAAGTACTGTATTTTCCGGACTATAGAGTGCACTACTGATATATAAGCCGCACACACTACATTTTAAAGAAAAAAATATTTTTCCTTAAGCCGCGAATATACAGGACTGTCTCAGAAAATTAGAATATTGTGATAAAGTCCTTTATTTTCTATAATGCAACTAAAACATGAAAATGTCATACATTCTGGATTCATTTCACATCAACTGAAATATTGCAAGCCTTTTAATATTTTAATATTGCTGATTATGGCATACAGCTTAAGAAAACTCTAAAATCCTATCTCAAAAAATTATAATATATCCTCAGACCAAGTTAAAAAAAAAGATTTATAACAGCAAAACTAAATCACACATTTGAAAATGTCAATTAATGCACTCAGTAGTTGGTTGGGAATCCTTTTGCACGGATTACTGCTTCAATGTGACGTGGCATGGAGGCAATTAGCCTGTGGCTTTGCTGAGCTGTTATGGATGCGCAGGATGCTTCAATAGCGGCCTTTAGCTCATTTGCATTATTGGCTGTGTTGTAGGGCTGGGGGATATTGCCTTTTTTTAATGTCGCAATATTTTTAGGCCACATCGCGATATACGATATATATTACGATATTTTGCCTTGGCCTTGAATGAACACTTGATGCATATAATCACAGCAGTATGATGATTCTATGTGTATACATTAAAACATTATTCTTCATACTGTATTAATATCTGCTACTTTTAAGCTTTCACGCAGAGAGGGAAATCACAACTAAGTCAATTGACCAAAAGTGTATTTATTAAAGTTATTAAGCAATGGCACAAACATTCAAGTCATTTCCAAAACATAAATTGCAAGATTGTCAGAGACATTTTAAGTGTCAAATAAAAATGAGCTGCATAATAGGAAATCAAATAGTATTCGCCCTTCTCTATGTGGTATGTTACTAAGGTTATGAAATTGTCTTCATTCTCTAGCGAGTGACTTTACAAATGATGCTACATATTATCAGTAATGTTACTTTTTATAGAAACGCTTTTTCCCCCCACACGTGACAAATTACGGTTGTATGTTCGACATATTCCCACTTAAAGCCGAACCACCGCCAGACGATGGAAACCCTGCTGTTTTTATTGGGAATTAAGTCTTCCTTCATTCATTACCAGATCCAAACCATCTTTCTCTCGTACGGCTACGTTAGCAGCTAACGTTAGCCACGCCGCTACCTCTCTGCTGGTCGAGGGCGTGTATGTGACGTATGTTTTTCCTCTAGTGGCATGGTTGTAAGCCAGATTGACTTCATGTTCCATTCGTCTCCAATGTAATAGCCAAGGTGGCTACACTTCTTCACACATCAGTAGTGAGAGCAAGTTTGCTCTGGGTGGCTTTTATGTCAGTCTACACTGCTTGGAATGTCTGCTCGTACTTCCTCTCCATCAGTTTGGTAAAATGGTTCCTCGAGGGAAAAGTGTAACCAGGGTTGAGGACCTGAATCATTTGTTTCAAACCTTCATCCTCCACCATTTATAGTGGACTCATGTCAGTTAGCAACATATTCAGGATAGCATCAGTCAATGCAGCCGCTTGCTGTGGTGTGCACACCTTCCTTTGTACCAAGTCGCTAATGCTGGCTTGTTTCTTTCTGAAATGAGAGAGACCATATAATGAACGTACATAGTAGCATCATTTACACGTAACTTAATACACACCTAGTTGATTTGATAAAAAAATTCTGAAGTAGAAGGCAATTATGCCACCACATTGGAAAAAAAGCTAAATTAAATAAATTGACTTTGCAGCATACACCCATAATAACACATAAATGTAACTCATCAGATCAGAACTGGATCAGATATCGTACACATTTCTGTTGCGAATAATAAAGGATTCATTTTAGGCTGCCTCTGAATAATAGCATTAAATATTCCAGCACCTTCATAATGTTTACCGTATTTTTTGGACTATAAGTCAGAGTTTTTTTAATAGTTTGGCCAGGGGTGCAACTTATACTCAGGAGCGACTTATGTGTGAAATTATTAACACATTACCTTAAAATATCAAAAAATATTATTTAGTTCATTCATGTAAGAGACTAGACGTAGAAGATTTCATGGGATTTAGCGATTAGTAGTGACACATTGTTTAGTAAACGTATAGCATGTTCTATATGTTATAGTTATTTGAATGACACTTACCATAATATGTTAGTTTAACATACCAGGCACGTTCTCAGTTGGTTATTTATGCGTCATATAACGTACACTTATTCAGCCTGTTGTTCACTATTCTTTATTTATTTTAAATTGCCTTTCAAATGTCTATTCTTGGTGTTGGGTTTTATCAAATACTTTTTCCCCAAAAATGCGACTTATACTCCAGTGCGACTTATATATGTTTTTTTTTTCCTTCATTATTATGCATTTTCAGCAGGTGCGACTTATACTCCAGAGTTCCTAACACTTGGAAAGTTAATACACAGCAGTTGCTGCTGCACTTCCTTAAAACAAATCTCCTCATTAACAAAATATTAAACACATACAAAGATAGACACAACGGATCAATGTACCTGGACTATGGACTTACAAAGTTACGTACCGTGAGTTCTCTTCATCCATGGCTCCCACATGTTTCCTCTTCAGGTGCTCCCGAAGCAATGTTGTACTTCCATGCCATGCGAGGTCCATGCTGTACATTTTGCAGGAAACAGTCTTCTTTGAAGTCTTTAAAGTAAAGTGTTCCCACACTTTTGACGACTTAGGTCGTACACTTTTCTCCATTGAAACAATAACCTCAAGATCTTTCTCCGCTGAACTATCCGTAATGTTTCCCTCCACCATTTTTCGAATGTTTCCAGGCAAAGGAGACGGCGTGGTCACGTGAGCTGCACATGACACGTCATTGGCTGGCTTACTGCCACCTCATGAGACGTAGCCGCAGCGAATGCTAATAGCATAGATCCAACGAATCGATGACTAAATTAATCGCCAACTATTTTTATAATCAATTTTAATTGATTAGTTGTTGCAGCCCTAGATGGAAGCATGTAGTGCTCTAAAATATCTTGGTACACAGCTGCATTGACTCTGGACTTGATGAAACACAGCAGCTGACATGGCTCCCCAAACCATTGCTGGCTGTGGGAACTTCACACTTTCATTTGGAAGCCAAGGCGCTAGAGTCTGGAGGAAGGCTGGAGAGGAGCAAAATCCAAGTTGTTTGAAATCCAATGTGAAGTTCCCACAGTCAGCAATGGTTTGGGGAGCCATGTCAGCTGCTGGTATTGGTCCACTGTGTTTTATCAAGTCCAGAGTCAATGGAGCTGTGTACCAAGAGATTTTAGAGCACTCCATGCTTCCAACTGGTGAAAAGCTCTATGGAAATGATGATTTCATTTTCTAGCATGATCTGGCACCTGCCCACATTGCCAAAACCACCAGTAACGGGTGTACTGACCATGGCCTTACTGTTCTTGATTGGCCTGCCAACTCCCCTGACCTGAACCCCATAGAGAATTTGTGGGGTATTTTGAAGAAGAAGCTGAAAGACATCAGACCCAATAATGCAAATGAGCTAAAGGCTGCTATTGAGGCATCCTGGGCATCCATAACACCTCAGCAATGCCCATACTTGCCAACCTTGAGACCTCCGATTTCGGGAGGTGAGGGGGCCTGTTCGGGGGTGGTGCGGAGGCATGTTTGGGGGGCGTGTTTGGGGCGGGGGCGTGGTTAAGAGGGGAGTAGTATAATTCACCAACGCGAGTATTTCATATATATTTCGTATATATATATATTTATATTTATACATATATATATTTATATGTATATATATATATATATATATATATATATATATATATATATATATATATATATATATGTATGAAATACTTGACTTTCAGTTAATTTTAGCTATATATATTTATTTTATTGTATATATAAATAAAATAAATACTCGAATTTCCGACGGCACCTATCAAATACACAGTAATAAAAACACAGTTGTTCTACTAACTGTACACTTACCTTTCACAATTTGAGTAACCTTTGTTCTGCCATTTGCGTATTGGGGAGCGATCTCCGAATCCGGGAACATAACCTTCACGGATTTGTTGTAGACATCCGCAAATGCGAATGGGATGTTGCTTCCAGCTATCAGCATAGCCATCTTTCTCTCAGCATAAGATACACCATCGGGTCTTCATTTTGCGAGGTGGGCCATAATACCGGGTTGTGAACGATGCTTCGCTGACTGTTCATGACTGAGTATATCCGTTCACCATGTTCAATGGAGAAGTCTGTTCCACAAAATTTACAGGCAACATAGCCCTTCCCCTTCGAACTCTCCTGGATAAACTGAAATTCTTGTTTCCATTCGTTTTTGAACTTGCATGCATATTTCTTCATTTTGCTCGTCGGCGGTGTAATAAATTGGGTTGGAGTCAATAACCAGGCGACGTGATGAAGTTACGTCTCTTTACTGTGGGCATCAGAACAGACTCCCTAATGCATATGTTCCTTGACTGCACTTAAATGTATAATATATGTAGAATATATCTATATTATTCATATATCATATATAATATATATAATATATATATAAGTATTATATTATTTATTATTGTCATTGTTTATTGTGAGCGAACTGTGGTGCTGAATACCCCCCAGGGTTCAATAAAGTACATTCTATTCTATTCTATGTACAGACGTACAGTAGATGGCAGTATTGTCCTGTTTAAGAGGGTCACAACATTGCTGAGTCTGTTCTCATGGAGCTTGAGGGGGCGTTGCCTCCAGCTCCGCCTGAATTTCGGGAGATTTTCGGGAGAAAATTTGTCCCGGGAGGTTTTCGGGAGAGGTGCTGAATTTCGGGAGTCGCCCGGAAAAACCGGGAGGGTTGGCAAGTATGGCAATGCCACAGGTTGATTGCCTCCATGCCACGCCGCATTGAGGCAGTAATCCGTGCAAAATGATTCCCAACCAACTACTGAGTGCATTAATTGACATATTCAAATGTTTGATTTTGTTTTGCTGTTATAAATCTTTTTTTTTTTTACTTGGTCTGAGGAAATATTTAATTTTTGAGGTAGGATTTTTGAGTTTTCTTAAGCTGTATGCAATAATCAGCAATAATAAAATAATAGAAGGCTTGCAATATTTAAGTTGATGTGTAATGAATGCAGAATGTATGACATTTTCATGTTTTTGTTGCATTACAGAAAATAAAGGACTTTATCACAATATTCAAATTTTCTGAGAGAGTCCTGTATACGTTGTGAAATTAGTTATTTACACGGAAAGATTTTGTAAATGTTTATTTACATACCTTAATTGTTTCCAAATTGTGCCTGTAACACAGCAGAAGAAGTCATTGTCGTGGACCCACTAGCTGCGGAAGCTAGCGCTCCAATCAGCTAAACAGACTTAATAACTCCACTATGACATTTTGGAGAATTTACTGAGGAATTTGCAAAAATAAAAGATTACAAAAAGAATGCCATTTGAAGTTTATAATACTAATACAGACACGTGCAATCGTATTAGCTAATGCTAACAACGCTAGCTTAATTACATTATATTTGTACATGCGTAGAAATATGCATGAAAACCTACTATCAAATATGTGAAGGTTTCGTAAGTATGAGTTGTTTTAGTAATATTGTACAACTTACAAACATTGTTTGGAGTGATGAATGAAGAAATCATACAGGTAGAAATCCTATTGACGACTAGTAGACGGAACGTCACTTGTACTTCCAGTTCAAGGCACAAAACAGAAGGAAATACTGTAGACTTTCAACCCGCAGCACCTGCAGTAAGCAAACTCGTCCAAAAGATGGCGCCATAGCACAAACAATAGCACACCTTTTCAGTCTCTGTCTGTGTTTTTTTATTATGCAAGTTTGTTGTTTACAAAACAATATGGCCGTTAGCTAAGAAAAATCCTTAGATTCGCCGCGCCTTCGTAAAAACTGCTGGGTTCGAAGCTTGGGAAAAGAGTAGCGGCTTATAGTCAGAAATATACGGTACATCTTAATTTGTGTAGTGGCCTTTGCTGGTTAATACAAACAACAACACAACATTTTTGGTTGTCCACACTGCAGCTCACCAAAGTCCTGCAGTTCATCCATGGATGGAGGCCCAAAATATGAAATATATCACATGGAAAATATATACAAGACCCTTATGCCTTCAGTACAACTACTAATTACTACAATATATCCCCCTATACATGCAAACCAATAAATACCACAGTACATTGGTCATGTTCATGTACACATATGGAATAGTTCAGTACAACCCCCATTCTCATGTATACATGAATACTACGATACATCCTCCCTTATTTATTTACAAAAATAAATACTACAGCACATCCCTATTTTCATGTACACATGAATACTAACATAAGGTCCCCATATTTATTTGCACAAAAAATATTACAGTACAACCCCCATTTTCATGTACACATTTGGAATACCACGATACATCCCCATATTCATGTACACATGGCAACACTAAATGGTCCCTAGTGTGTGAATGTGAGTGTGAATGTTGTCTGTCTATCTGTGTTGGCCCTGCGATGAGGTGGTGACTTGTCCAGGGTGTACCTCCCCTTCTGCCCGATTGTAGCTGAGATAGGCTCCAGCACCCCCCGCGAACCCAAAGGGAATAAGCGGTATAAAATGGATGGATGGATGAATACTATGATACATGCCCAATATTTATTTACACAATATTTTTGGTCACTGTGGACATAATTTTGTTTGGACTATAACTTGCTGTAGGGAAAATAAAAATGGAGGTGAAGTAAAACCACAACTAAATTCTCTGATGTCACAGGTTAATCAACATCACAAGTTGAGTTTGATAAGTATAAATTCACTTTTTTAGCACTTATGGGGATTCCAAATACACAAAACCCTGTGTCAACAGGCAAGAAAAGTTGGGTTTGGATAATAATTTAAACAGGCTTGAGGTTTTAAACAAAATGATAGAAATAAAAAAAAAATGTGGAAAAAAGGATTTTAGTGATTTCTTTTTGTAGAAAAAATGCATTAAACAAATAAATCAAAAAGATGAACATTTGACAACGTGATAATTTACAAAATGAAAGAAAAATGTAAAACATATCAAACATGCAAATATAGATTATAAAATTAAGATACTGGAAGTGATTGCTTTGAATTTGTTGTCAATGAAAAAATTGCGATGGAAAGAATGAAGATATAATTGTATATAAGTGTTTGATGAAAACACTTTTGTAGTAAGTCTGTCTTGAAAGTACTGTGGTAGTAAAGGTTGACCTTTAACTTTTGCTTATTAATATGAATATTTTCACATGTTCAGATGACCTGTTTTTTCCCGAATAAATATTTCTTAGACATCTGAAAAAATACCACTTATTAGACATGTGTTCAATAAATACAATGTTTAGCACCACTTTTAAAGCCGGTCTTACCTTTCCAGGTGAAAGAAGAATGTCGCCTGTTGAACGCGCCTCCAATTCCTCCACGAAGTCTTAAACAGACGCCATCAGAGCCTCTCGTGTCCAAGCCTCGCCAGCAGGAGACGCGCTCGCCAAGTCCAACCCTCTCTTATTACTCGTCTGGGCTCCACAGCATGTACGTCAGCATTTCTTCTCTTATGCTTCCAATATGTGACAAAAATGGGATGTTTTTCTTTCCATCGGCAGGGGAGGCTCCGAGCCAGAAGAGGTGTCAGACACACATGAGAAGAAGAAGAGTGTCTGTTATCCGTGTAACTGGAATCACCTCACCAGCACGACCTCCCTAAGCAGGAAGTTGTCCTCCAGGTTGTCTTGGCCAAACAACGTGAGTAGGACAGGGAGTCAGAGTTTGGACAGTTACTACAGCTATCCCAGGAAGAGAGCCAGCAACACTCAAATTAATAACTTCGATGCACGCGGCAGCAAGAGTCTCAGCCTGAGAAGCAAATCTTCGAGTTCCAACTCTCAAATGTACAAAGACATTGAATGCAACACCAATCAGAGCCTCTCTTGTCCCATTTTACCGCCAAGGACTTCAAAGCTGAGGAGTTCAGAGGTCACATGTTCACCGACTCATGTCGACCAGCAGGATGCGTCAAACTCGCAACACACAATGAGCTCTGCCCACAGCCAGCAGTGGCAGCCTCCACCCAGCCTGGCCGGCCTCTCCATAGAGGAAGTGTCCAAATGTTTACGCTTCATCGGTCTGCCCGACGATATCGTCCTCATTTTCACCCGCGAGAAGATCGATGGAAACTTTCTGATGCAGCTCACTGAAGAGATTCTCTCGGAGGACTTCAAGCTCAGCAAACTGCAGCTCACCAAACTCCTGCAGTTCATCCATGGATGGAGGCCCAAAATATGAAATATATCACATGGAAAATTTGTACAAGACCCTTATATCTTCAGCACAACTACTAATTACTACAATATATCCCCCTATACATGGACACCAATAAGTACCTCAGTACATTGGTCATGTTCATATACACATATGGAATACTTCAGTACAACCCCCATTTTCATGTATACATGAATACTATGAAACATCCCCCCTTATTTATTTACACAAAAAAAAACTACAGCACATCCCCACTCTCATGTACACATGAATACTACGATACATCCCCCCTTATTTATTTACACAAATAAATACTACAGCACATCCCCATTTTCATGTACACATTAATACTAAGATACAGTCCCCATATTTATTTACACAAATAAATACTACAGTACACCTCCCATTTTCATGTACACATGGCAACACTAAATGGTCCCTAGTGTGTGAATGTGAGTGTGAATGTTGTCTGTCTATTTGTGTTGGCCCTGCGATGAGGTGGCGACTTGTCCAGGGTGTACCTCGCCTTCCACCCGATTGTAGCTGAGATAGGCTCCAGCACCCCCCGCGACTCCAAAGGGAATAAACGGTTGACAATGGATGCATGGATGAATACTATGATACATCCCCAATATTTATTTACACAAATAAACCCTCAAACTCATGTACACATATGGATGACTACAGTACAACCCCGATTTTCATGTACCGTATTTTTCGGAGTATAAGTCGCTCCGAAGTATAAGTCGCACCTGCCGAAAATGCATTATAAAGAAGAAAAAAAACATATATAAGTCACACTGCAGTATAAGTCGCATTCTTGGGGAAATTTATTTGATAAAACCTAACACCAAGAATAGACATTTGAACGGCAATTTAAAATAAATAAAGAATAGTGAGCAACAGGCTGAATAAGTGTACGTTATATGACGCATAAATAACCAACTGAGAAGGTGCCTGGTATGTTAACGTAACATATTATGGTAAGAGTTATTCAAATAACTATAACGCAGGGGTCGGCAACCCGCGGCTCCAGAGCTCTTTGGCAACTCTGATGCGGCTCAGCTGCACAATCGCCAACCCCCCAGATTGTTGCGGGGAGATTCCGGAATTCAATGCCTCTCCCGGACGTTCTCCAATTTTCACTCGGACTAAAATCTTAAGGGCGTGCCGTGATGATATTACTCTTAACGTCCTCTTGAACGTCATTGCGCCCGCCATTCACGGAATGCTATTTGCGTCCTCTTGAATTTCATCGCGCCCGCAATTCACGGAATGCTATTTGCGTGCCGACTTGATACATGCATTTCGCTGCTTCTATCGGTAAATGTATGAGATTGCAAGGCATACTGGGTGACACAGAGTACACTGACGGTTGTGATATAAACAACTTTAACACTCCTACTAATATGCGCCACATTGTGAACCCACACAAAAGAAGAATGACAAACACATTTCGGGAGAAAATCCTCACAGTAACACAACATAAACGCAACACAACAAATACCCAGAATCCTTTGCATCCATGACACTCCTGACTATGTTATACACCCCGTGAGCACCAACCCCCCCCCCCCTCCCTCCTCCCTGCGTGGTTGAGGTGGGTGGGGTTTGGTGCTCGTTGGGTGTATAACACAGTCAGGAATTGTCATGGATGCAAAGGATTCTGGGTATTTGTTGTGTTGCGTTTATGTTGTGTTACTGTGAGGATTTTCTCCCGAAATGTGTTTGTCATTCTTCTTTTGTGTGGGCTCACAATGTGGCTCATATTAGTGGGAGTGTTAAAGTTGTTCATATCACAACCGTCAGTGTACTCTGTGTCACCCAGTATGCCTTCCAGTCATGTGCGTGCATCTGCGGAAGCCTCTCACAACATGTTGCTGGACTGGCAAGCAGTTTGTACATGTTGTAGAAAGTGTTTAGGGCAATGGCTTCATAGCATGCCCTTATTCTTGTCATCTGGGTGACCACCAGCAGATATTGGCGAGAATAGTTGCGGCTCCCATTGTCTTCCCCATTTTATGAAACGGGTCGAAATGGCTCTTTGAGTGGTAAAGGTTACCGACCCCTGATATAGAACATGCTATACGTTTACCTAACAATCTGTCACTCCTAATTGCTAAATCCCATGAAATCTTATACGTCTAATCCAGTGGTTCTTAACCTGGTTGGAGGTACCGAACCCCACCAGTTTCATACGCGCAGTCACCGAACCCTTCTTTAGTGAAAAATATATATTTTTTTTTTTTTCTCAAATTCAAGACAAAGTTATATGTTTTTGGTAACACTTCAATATGGGGAACATATTCTAAGTAATAAAGATTTAATTTAGAATTATTCGGTTAGGGTTAGGAGACTTAATTTAGAGTTATTTGGACACTAGGGCAGTGGTTCTTAACCTGGGTTCGATCGAAACCTAGGGGTTCGGTGAGTCGGCCTCAGGGGTTCGGCGGAGGTCAAGACAAACCCGACTCATCGTGTAAATACAAACTTCTCCCTATCGGCGTATTACGGATACGGCAACAGCTGACTGATTTGCAGGTGTGTCATTTGTTGTGAGGTTATGCACCGTGTTGGTTTTGTTGTTTGAACAAGGTGATGTTCATGCACGGTTAATTTTGTGCACCAGTAAAAAGACATGGTAACACTTTGTATGGGGAATATTTGTACTATTAATTAGTTGCTTATTACCATGCAAATTAGTAACATATTGGCTCTTAACTAGTCATTATTAAGTACTTATTAATGCCTTATCCGGCATGACCTTATTATAACCCTAACCCTCTAACCCTGACCTTAACCCTAACCAAATAACTCTTAATTAAGTCTTTATTACTTAGAATATGTTCCTCTAGTGTCCAAATAACTCTAAATTAAGTCTGTGTTACTTATAATATATTCCCCAAACTAAATTGTTACCAAAAACATAAAACTTTGTCTTGAATTTGCAAAAAAATATATATATATATATTTTTTTTTACTAAAGAAGGGTTTGGTGAATGCGCTGATAAAACTGGTGGAATTTCGGTACTTCCAACAAGGTTAAGAACCACTGCACTAGGGAACATATTCTAAGTAATAAAGACTTAATTTAGAGGTATTTGGTTAGGGTCAGGGTTAGAGGGTTAGGGTTATAATAAGGCCATGCCGAATAAAGCATTTATAAGTACTTCATAATGGCTAGTTAAGAGCCAATATGTTCCTAATTTGCATGTTAATAAGCAACTAATTAATGGTGAAAATGTTCCCCATACTAAAGTGTTACCATGTTTTTTTTACTGGTGCACAAAATGAACCGTGCAAGAGCATCACCTTGTTCAAGCAACAAAACCAACACAGTGCATGAACTCACAACAAATGACACACCTGCAAATCAGTCAGCTGTTGCCGTATCCGTAATACGTCGGTAGGGAGAAGTTTGGATTTACACGATGAGTCGGGTATGTTTTGACCTCCGTCGAACCCCT
Source organism: Nerophis ophidion (assembly GCF_033978795.1). NCBI lineage: Eukaryota > Metazoa > Chordata > Actinopteri > Syngnathiformes > Syngnathidae > Nerophis > Nerophis ophidion. Next base: position 38,035,585 of record NC_084625.1, read on the forward strand.
GAGGCCGACTCACCGAACCCGTAGGGTTCGATCGAACCCAGGTTAAGAACCACTGGTCTAATCTCTTCCGCGAATAAGCTAAATAATATTATTTGATATTTTACGGTAATGTGTTAATAATTTCACACATAAGTAGCTCCTGAGTATAAGTCGCACCCCTGACCAAACTATGAAAAAAGTGAGACTTATAGTCCGAAAATACAGTACACATATGGAATACTACAGTACAACCCCCATTTTCATGTACACATTCAAAGTACTACAATAAATCCCCATATTCATGTACACATGAACACTACGATACATCCCCCATATTTATTTACACAAAAATACTACGGTACAACCCCCATATTCATGTACACATATGGATCACTACAATACATCCCCCATATTAATGTACACATGCATACTACCCTACATCACCCATATTTGTTTACGCAAATAAATACTACAGAACAACCCCCTAATGGAACACTACAATACATCTCCATATTCATGTACACATGACATGAATACTATGATACATCCCCATATTTATTTACACAAATACTACTGTACAACCCCCATTTTTATGTACACATGAATACTATGATACAGCCTCCATATTTATGTACACTAATAAATACAGTATACCATTCATGTTCATGTAAACATGAATTCAATATATTCATGTGCACATTTGGAATACCACAATATATCACCATATTAATGTATACACGAATACTACAATAGATCCACCATATTTATGTACACAAATAAATAGTACTGTACAACTCCCATATTCATATACACATATGGATTACTACAGTACAAACCTGTTTTCATGTACCGTATTTTCCGCACTATAAGGCGCATCGGATTAAAGGGGCACCTTCAACAAATGGCCTATTTTAAAACTTTGTTCATATATAAGGCGCACCGCATTATAAGGCGCATAGAATAGACGCTATAGTAGAGGCTGGGGTTACGTTATGCATCCTTTAGATCAGGGGTCGGGAACATTTTTGGCTGAGAGAGCCATGAAAGCCAAATATTTCCAAATGTATTTCCGTGAGAGCCATATGATATTTTTTAACGCTGAATACAACTAAATGCGCGTATTTTTAAGTAGGACCAACATTTTCAGAGTATAATAAGTCTCTTATTCTTTTAATAACATTGTTATTCTAAAGCTAACCAATAATAAATATAATACTTCTTACCATTAATGCGACTTCTTGAACAGGTGCGATAGAAAATGGATGGTTGGATTAAAATGCATGAGAATGTTTTATAATATGAACATTATTTTTAACACTGTAATTACCAGCGGAATTATTCATTACTTATGGTGTTAAGCAATGTCAGCTAAGATTGATCTGAGAACCAGATGCAGTCATCAAAAGAGCCAAATCTGCCTCTCGAGCCATAGGTTCCCTTCCCCTGCTTTAGATGGAGCTGCGCTAAAGGGAATGTCAACAAAACCGTCAGATAGGTCAAACTTAATTGATAGATTACAACAGGGGTAGGGAACCTATGGCTCGCGAGCCAGATGTAGCTCTTTTGATAACTGCATCTGGCTCTCGGATCTGAGCTGAGACTGTTAAAAATAATGTTCAAAATATAAAACATGCTCATGCATTTGAATCCATCCAGCCTTTTTCCTACCGCACTTGTTCAAGAAGTTGCAATAAGGGTAAGAAGTGATTTATTTATTATCGGTTAGTTTAGGGTTTGCCCTCCTGGGGGTTCTTCAGACCACCAATCACCGACATGAGAGCCTGTTTCAGTGCTACAATATTTTTTTTATTTTTCAATAAGTCTCTCAGTTCCTTTCCAGCAATTGTCTTTTTCCTCTTTCGTTCACGCTCGCACTCTGGCTCCAGCCCCAACCCCGTCTCTCCTCCTGGCTGCTGCTTATAAATTAGATAAAAAGGCCCATGTGGGCCTTCTATGCACCTGTTGCTGATTTCGAGGCTGGTCCTGGCAACAACCCGCTTTGCTGCAGTCCCGCAGGCCACGCCTCCTCCACAGTTGGCTTCAGAATAACAATGTTATTACAAAGACTAAGAGACCTATTATAATCTAGAAATGTTGGTCTTACTTAAAAATGCATGCGTTTAGTTGTGTTCAGTGTTGAAAAAAATATTATACGGCTCTTACGGAAATACATTTTAAAATATTTGCATTCTTGGCTCTCTCAGCCAAAAAGGTTCCCGACCCCTGGATTACAAACTAGCGTTCTTACAACTCCGTTCACTCCCAAAATGAATAAACAGCTGTTTTATTATTTTCCCCGATTCAATAAACACGTAAAAAACAGTCTGATACTGTTACGGTAAATCAAACGTTAGTGCAATCACAAAACAGTAAAACTCGAAATAGAGCAAAGCAATAATATATCAATTACTCAACGTTGCTCAAACGACAATGTCACACAACACAACACACAAAATAAACATGTAAAGCTCACTTTGTTAAGTTATTCCTCATCCATGAATCCCTCAAATTCTTCTTCTTCAGTGTCCGAACTAAAAAGTTGGGCGAATACGACATCCAACATCGTCGAAGTCGTCATTTAACGAGTCAGTGTCGCTGCTGTTAATGTTAAATTCTCTCGTTGCTGCTCTATTCCCATGTTGTACTGTGTGACTGATCGCCTTCAGTTTAAATTCTGCGTCGTAAGCGTGTGTCTTAATAGGACCCATTTTGGGGTCTTTACGTAAACACACACAAATGGCACGCCTCCCGCAGTCATACATCCCAGCATGCACCGCACGCTTCTTCTTCTACGGGGGAAACTGATGTCGGTGGCTGCTTACCGTAGTTGCGAGACCTGCTGTGGCTCAATATTGGTGCATATATAAAGTGCACCGGATTATAAGGCGCACTGTCAGCTTTTGAGAAAATTTGAGGTTTTTAGGTGTGCCTTATAGTGCGGAAAATACGGTACACAAATTAGTACAACAATACATTTCCCATATTCATGTACACATGAATACTGCAGTACATTTTGATTTTTTGTCATTCATCTAAAAGAGTCGTATAAAAGACTCGACTCATTCATTAATGTCCCATCTCTACCAGTGTTAAACGTGATCATGTTTATATTTTAACTCATTTTACTTTCACTCACTAAAACAGTGACAAGCATACAGCAGTGTACTTACTACATATGCATATATATTAAGTAATGTACTAGTATATGCTGACAGTTCACAATACTGTACTCACTAAATGTGTATACTTAAACATAGCTTCCTGCTGGAATATATTGGATGTATTGATTTTGGAGACAGCGCCTTCTCCTGCATTCATATCTGCAACACACTTCTGTGCAGATAGCGCCATCCCACTACGTTTTATTCTAGTTACCATATAAAGCAGATTCAAGAAAACGGTGTAATGTACATACTGTACACATACTTCTTACCCTGCTTTAGTTGCACAGCCCATGAAAAATTATTTAGCACTTTTTTTAATGTCAGCTTCACATATAAGCCAACAAGAACAAACAGATTTTTTTTTAATCTATAACAAATCAATATTACATGTCATCATCAAAGTATTTGTTTCACCTTATAGTAATTTACTGACGTACATTACTTGTGCTGCTATGGTAACGCTGATATCAACATGATCCAGACAACGTAAACTCCACCAAAGCAACTTGATCAAACGAGAAAATAACTCCAAACACTTCAAAATGTCAGTCAGAGAGCAACATAGGGAATAAACAATGTCATAAAAGTAAACAATGCAACATAGCATTTTAAAAACTAACACTTAACGGTACACTCATTATTGCTCTATTCCTAAAACTCACCGAACAAACATTTTAACCATGAGTAATATATATATATATACATATATATATATATATATATATATATATATATATATATATGCATGTATATGTATATTTATATATATATGTGTGTATATATATATAAATATATATAAGTAAATATATATATATAATATATATATGTATATTTATATATATATATATATATATATACATACATATATATATATATATATATATATATATATATATGTATATATATATATACACAGTGCATCCCTTTTTCCACCTTTTGTTATGTTACAGCATTATGCCAAAATGGAAAAAATGTGTGTTTGTTTTTGAAAATGTATAAAATTGTATTTAAAACTGCCTTTGCTGACGCACCTTTGGCAGCAATTACAGCTTCAAGTGTTTTGAACACGATGCCACAGTTTCGCCCATTCCTCTTTGCAGCACCTCTCAGACTCCATCAGGTTGGATGTGAAGCCATTTTCAGATCTTTCCAGAGTCTTTAAATCAGATTCAAGTCTGGGCTCTGTCTGGACCACTCAAGGACATTTACAAAGTTGTCTGTGTGCTTAGGATCTTTGTCCTGCCGAAAGATGAACCGTCGCCCCAGTCTGACTTTAACAGCGCTCTGGAGCAGGTTTTCATCCACGATTCCTTTGTACTGAGGTGGCGTGGCTCGTTAAGTAGAGTGGCCGTGCCAGCAACCTGAGGGCTCCCGGTTCGATCCCCGCTTCAGCCATCCTAGTCACTGCTGTTTTGTCCTTGGGCAAGATACTTTACCCACCTGCTCCTAGTGCCACCCACAATGGTTTAAATTTGACATAGATAATGGGTTTCACTATGTAAAGCGCTTAGGTCACTAAGGAGAAGCACTATATGAATATGATACACTTCACTGACTAGTCTCCAGTTACTGATGCTGAAAAAGATCCCCACAGCATAATAATAATAATTTAGATTTAGATCGCGCTTTTCTATTGTTAGATACTCAAAGCGCTCACAGAGAAGTGGGAACCCATCATTCATTCACACCTGGTGGTGGTAAGCTACATCAGTAGCCACAGCTGCCCTGGGGTAGACTGACGGAAGCGTGGCTGCCAGTTTGCGCCTACGGCCCCTCCGACCACCACCTATGATTTATTTATCATTCACCAGTGTGAGCGGCACCGGGGGAAAAGGGTGAAGTGCCCTGCCCAAGGACACAACGGCAGCGTTTTGGATGTCAATAGGTGGGAAGCGAACCTGCAAGCCTCAGGTTTCTGGCACGGCCGCTCTACCCGCTACGCCATGCCACCCACCACTATTCTCCACACATGATCCTTGGCATTCCAGCCAAAGAGTTCAAACTTTGTCTCATCAGACCTGAGAATTTTGTGGAGGAGAAGGGCCAAAAGCTCGCTTGATCTTTCAATACCAGAACAGACCCTAAAAGCGAGGCCTCACGATCCTTCTGTTTTTTTGGGTTTGAAGCAGGATGTTTTTTTTTGATTGATTGATTGATAATTTTATTAGTAGATTGCACAGTTCAGTACATATTCCGTACAATTGACCACTAAATAGTAACATCCGAATAAGTTTTTCAACTTGTTTAAGTCGGGGTCCACGTTAATCAATTCATGGTAGGGATAACTGGGGTGTGGCCACCAAGCGTTCCTGGCGACGTCGCTTTTAGATCCTACATTGTCGGTTGTCTCTTCCTATCATAGTGAAGGAGAATTCACAGAGCGTTGGATTTTTTTCCCGCTAACAGGGAATGTGAGCTGGGATTAGAAAAGACCTGAGCAAATTAAGGCCCGTTAAATTTTTCAATCTGGCCCGCCGGACATTCCCAAATAATTTTTTTAGATCTTTAAGACGGAAAGTGTAGCTGCCATTATGATATGCAGTGATGTTATACAATGCTATACAAAGTATTTCAATGGCTGGAATCTGCGCTTTTGCCTGATATAATAGTTACTATGGTAATCTAATTAGTTACTTTGGTAATCTAAGTCACAGCAGCTCAGACGAGGCACCAAGCAGTGTGGGTGGGAAGCGTTTCCACAGAGTGTTTCCAGAGCCTGAAATGTGGGTGTCAGGGACAGTCGATGAAGAAGATTTTTGCAAACAAAGTTCTAAAATTTAGTGATGTATCAGATTGTAGGTGGGTTTTATTTACCCTTCTCGTTCATATTTCACTGTTTGTTGCGTTTCACTTAATTGTAAAATATGTCGAGTGACTTTCATATGTTGTCAATATTCAGTGTTTTATCGGCCATAGTTAATACGGAGGCAAAATAATTGCCCAGGCCTGGATTAGACAATTGCGAGACAGGTTTGTTGTACACTACTGATGATGTGTTGTTGCAATAGTAATCTTTCAGGTGCATTTTGCACACACAAAAAAACATTTCTAAGAAATGGCTTCCATCGGGCCACTTTACCATTCAGGCCTGATTGGTGGATTGCTGCAGAGATGGTTTTCTTTCTGGAAGGTTCTCCTCTCTCCACAGAGAGAGCTGTAACTCTGATAGAGTAACCATCGGGTTCTTGGTCACCTCTCTGACAGCCGGTCAGCTCTAGGAAGAGTCCTGGTTGTTCAAAAATCCCTCCACTGTGCTCATTGGGACCTTCAAGGCATGCAGATGTTTGTCTGTACCCTTCAACACATTTGTGCCTGGAGACAATCCTGCCTTGGAGGTTCCAGACCATTCCTTTGACTTCCGTGCTCTGCCAGGCACTGTCAAGTGTGGGACTTTATATACAGAGAAGTGTGTACCTTTCCAAATCCTGTCCAACAAACTGAATTTACCACAGGTGGACTCCAGTTAAGATGTAGGAACATCTCAAGGATGAACCGTTGAAACAGGATCCACCCGAGCTCACTTTTGAGTTTCATGGCAAAGGCTGTGATTACATGTGATTTCTTAGGGTTTTTTTTATATAAATTTGCAAAAATCTCTGAGAATGATTTTTTAAGTATACAGCTATAAAATAACAAACTGTGGAAAAAAATGAAGCGCTGTGAATACTTTCCAGATGCACTGTTAATATAAATTTACACATACAGTAAATATATACAAACTAGTAAAAATAAGTACAGTATAAAGATGTGCAGTGTTCATGAAGTAAAATCAAAAGGATTACTGAAACAACAAATGCAGTTTTTTTTAAAAACTAAACAGTTTAATCATGTTTTATTTTCACCAGTTTATTAAAATACTGCCGTCAAACTAATTGTGCCTTTTGTTCATAACTTTGACCAAATATTTTGTAGTCTTTATATCATAAAGACTACAAAATTATTCTAACAACATTTTAAAATGACTTTCATATTGAAGCTTTGTGGTATCTTGGAGTATAGTATACAACATATACAAATGATGAGACAATAAAAGTCGTAATATTGCAGGAAAAAAGTATTTTTGAATTGACAAAAAGTTGCGTTTCCAAAAAAACTAATTGCAATTCCAAGAAAAAAGTAATATTTAAAAAGTAAAATTGCAAAAATGAGAAGTCCTTATCTTTATGCAGGTATACATTTTTATACATAAATACATATTTTTTTCCCCTTTTAATTCTTTTGTAATATTCAGAATTCTTATTCTACGCAATTCAACTTTCTAGACTTTCATCATAAAATGTCGACCTTTTCCTTGTAATAATTATTCATTATTCTTTGTTAATTAAGAACTTTATTCTGGTTAATGGTAACTTTTTCTTGTGATATTATTTCAATAATTTACATATTATTAATACATATTTTTTAGTTCTGTATATTTGTACACTTTTTTGCGTCCTCAACTATGCAGTGGTCTTGTCGTGCATAAAAAAACAAAAACTTTTATAGCAAAACTTTTCTCCCTTTCTCCGAACGTTACAAGCTTTCCTAATATGCAAATGTATTTTTAACAAAGTAATTACTTATGTCATATATTTTTTTAATTGCTAAAAGTTCATGTTTTTTTTTTTTTTTTTCAAAAAGCATATTACTTTGAAGTGTTTGTAAAATATGAAGTCATTTTCACCAAATGATTGTTTAGAAAAGTCAGGCTTGGTTTTCTTTGTGTGTTTTTGAATCGAGGACACGTGACGCTTGATGTTTATGCAAGAACAACAAGGCAGAATACTTTATCTTTCCGATATGCAAATGTGTATTTACTGTATATATATTAAAGAATGTACATGCCAAAGAAATTTATCCAACGAGTCATTTTACTTGAATAACTTCATGTATGATTTTGAACACACACACGAGTAACAGTTTGCTGTTTTTTCTAAAAAAAATAGTGAAGCTTTCTATGTATTTCTAAATTCTTTGTTGCTGTTGTGGAGTTTATTAAATGAATTAACAGCATGTTTGTGTTTAAATGTCTTTACGGAGTTGTTAATGTTCATTTAAAAGTCAATATTGATACTCACTTTGCGGGTTCTATATAAAGTGTCTGGTGGGGTTGATTACTTAAAAGTCAAACTATGGGAAGGGGATCATTAAGATATTATTCGTTCTGTAATCAAGATAAAGCTACAATTTGGCTTTTCTTTCCAAGAAAAGTGCACATTTTTCATCATCCTTTACTTTTGTATATAAATAAATTTGTGGTAATACCACTGAAATATTTTTTCAAAATAGAAAAACTGGCACCAGACGACAGCTCGAGAAAAATAAATATATTTTATAGCAGCGTCTTTGAATATGTACTGACGGAGATAGATATATTTTTAAACCCTAGTCATATTTGAAAACAGCTAAGTGTTGTGCATGTGTAGACCTTGAAGCTTAGAATGTGACTAGTAACCATAACACCCTTCTTATCTCAAATGTCCCAGGCTAAGAAGAACAAATAAGGGTATTCATTCCGGTAGGTGGGGGCGGGGGAGATATTGAAGAAGACAGCACTTCCGTAATGTTTTCAGATCAACTTGGGTGATGCGATTGGGATGTATTGTTCATAGAGTGGTCTCTCCAAAGCTTTGGAATAAAAAGTCAAAATAACTACTCTGTCTGGGATTCATTTAAAACCAGCTTAAGTGTCATCGAAAGAACTTGGGGGTGACCAGCAGAAGATCTGGTCCAAACAAAACAGTACAATCGATCAATTAAAGGTATAATTGTGGCAGGAAAACTATTTCTTTCAATCGCTGCAGTAGAACACAAATTACTCTTGACACGTGATATCAAGGAGGGTGAAATAATTTTAATGATTACCTAAGTGTCATTTGATGTCACATATTATTTGATAAATTATTTCGATATTTAGTCAATTACATACTTATTTAACGACGACCAGGGAAGTGGAAGAGTACTTGTGAAAGTGTGGAAATAACTCAAGCATATAAACTCCTCTACTGCTGTATGTACTGGGTCAGCAGGTCTTGCTTGCATACTTCTGTAAAATATCTATCCATCCGTTTTATACAGCTTGTCCCTTTCGGGGTCGTGGGGTGTGCTGGAGCCTAACTCAGCAACATTCGGGCGGAAGGCGGTGTACACCCTGGACAAGTCGCCACTTCTTCACAGGGCCAACACCGATAGACAACATTCACACTCACATTCACACACTAGGGACCATTTAGTGTTGCCAATAAACCTATCCCCAGGTGCATGTCTTTGAATAATTAAATATTTAAATAATTTGATCATTAAATAAGTAAACTATAAACACTATTTTAGATTTAACAAATGACATGTAATAAAAAATTATGTATCTAATTAAAATGTACATTTATGAAAGATGTGCATGTTTCATTGTGTCCCAATTTGAATTGAATTGCATCACTTTATTTGAAGGAGCTACTGATGTGGGATCTCCGCCAAGGATGTCGTGGTTTGTGCAGCCCTTTTTGACACTTGTGATTAAGGGCTATATAAATAAACTTTGATTGCCAGGGTGTACCACGCCTTCCGCCCGATTGTAGCTAAGATAGGCTCCAGCGTCCCCCGCGACCCCAAAGGGAATAAGCGGTAAAAAATGGATGGATGAATGATTGATGAAATAGCTAAATTCCATCTGTTGTCCGCAGGAAGGCCCCATAAAAACAGACATACATTACATGATAACCTACAATCAATATTTGCAGTAAAAATAAGTCCACATAAGGTGACTATATAAGGGTACAAGACGGGCTAGTTTTTGAATAATGTTTTTTGAAAGTTGGGTAGTTGACACAAAATTTAACTTTGCTTGTTCTCACTGGTGTTTCCATCTTCGCACCACAGTGCCAAGTTTCCGGTGTAAACGATCACGTGACCGCCTATAAGTACACGCCCACGAGCACATCAGGGAGAAGACAAAACCTTCTACAAAGATTGAGATGATGAACTTTGACAAATTTTATCCACAAAATATGCTAAAATTAATCTAATGTAAACCTATATAATCTAACGTAAATTAATATATGCTTTGTGCTGACAAGGCACGTTAGTGAACCGTATTTTTCGGACTATAAGTCGCAGTTTTTTCAGTTTGGCCGGCGGTGCGACTTATACTCAGGAGTGACTTATGTGTGAAATTATTAACAAATTACCGTAAAATATCAAATAATATTATTTAGTTCATTCATGTAAGAGACTAGACGTATAATATTTCATGGGATTTAGCGATTAGGAGTGACAGATTGTTTGGTAAACGTATAGCATGTTCTGTATGTTATAGTTATTTGAATGACTCTTACCATAATATGTTACGTTAACATACCAGGCACCTTCTCAGTTGGTTATTTATGCCTCATATAACGTACACTTATTCAGCCTGTTGTTCACTATTCTTTGTTTATTTTAAATTGCCTTTCAAATGTCTATTCTTGGTGTTGGGTTTTATTAAATACATTTTCCCTAAAAATGCGACTTATACTCTAGTGCGACTTATATATGTGTTTTTCCTTCTTTATTATGCATTTTCGGTGAGTGCGACTTATACTCCGAAAAATACTGTAATATCTATTTCATTTTTACAATATGCAGAGGGATATTAAAAACTGAGTTAAACACCAACAATGTCACTAAACAGCTAATTAAATAACTATAATGCTGGGATGTGAAGTCTGATAAAAAAAAAAATCACTATTCATTTGTTTGGAAGTCTTTATGTGTGGGTTCCCCTGGGATCGACAGAATCCTCGTGAGCCCAAGTCTAGGGCTCAACAACTCTTTTATTTTTATGCTGTGCAATGTTCTTCAATCAATCAATGTTTACTTATATAGCCCTAAATCATTAGTGTCTCAAAGGGCTGCACAAACCACAACACAAACCACTTTGACATCCTCGGTAGGCCCACATAAGGGCAAGGAAAACTCACACCCAGTGGGACGTCGGTGACAATGATGACTATGAGAACCTTGGAGAGGAGGAAAGCAATGGATGTCGAGCGGGTCTAACATGATACTGTGAAAGTTCAATCCATAATGGATCCAACACAGTCGCAAGAGTCCAGTCCAAAGCGGATCCAACACAGCAGCGAGAGTCCCGTTCACAGCGGAGCCAGCAGGAAAACATCCCAAGCGGAGGCGGATCAGCAGCGCAGAGATGTCCCCAGCCGATACACAGGCAAGCAGTACATGGCCCCCGGATCGGACCGGACCCCCTCCACAAGGAAGAGTGGGAAATAGGAGAAAAAGAAAAGAAACGGCAGATCAACTGGTCTAAAAAGGGAGTCAATTTAAAGGCTAGAGTATACAAATGAGTTTTAAGGTGAGACATAAATGCTTCTACTGAGGTGGCATCTCGAACTGTTACCGGGAGGGTATTCCAGAGTACTGGAGCCCGAAATGAAAACGCTCTATAGCCCGCAGACTTTTTTTGGGCTTTGGGAATCACTAATAAGCCGGAGTCCTTTGAACGCAGATCTCTTGCCGGGACATATGGTACAATACAATCGGCAAGATAGGATGGAGCTAGACCGTGTAGTATTTTATACGTAAGTAGTAAAACCTTAAAGTCACATCTTAAGTGCACAGGAAACCAGTTCAGGTGAGCCAGTACAGGCGTAATGTGATCAAACTTTCTTGTTCTTGTCAAAAGTCTAGCAGCCGCATTTTGTACCAACTGTAATCTTTTAATGCTAGACACGGGGAGACCCGAAAATAATACGTTATAGTAATCGAGGCGAGACGTAACAAACGCATGGATAATGATCTCAGCGTCTTTAGTGGACAGAATGGAGCGAATTTTAGCGATATTACGGAGATGAAAGAAGGCCGTTTTAGTAACGCTTTTAATGTGTGCCTCAAAGGACAGAGTAGGGTCAAAGATAATACCCAGATTCTTTACCGAGTCGCCTTGTTTAATTATTTGGTTGTCAAATGTTAGAGTTGTATTATTAAATAGAGATCGGTGTCTAGCAGGACCGATAATCAGCATTTCCGTTTTTTTGGCGTTGAGTTGCAAAAAGTTAGCAGACATCCATTGTTTAATTTCATTAAGACACACCTCCAGCTGACTACAATCCGGCGTGTTGGTCAGCTTTAGGGGCATGTAGAGTTGGGTGTCATCAGCATAGCAATGAAAGCTAACACCGCATTTGCGTATGATGTCACCTAGCGGCAGCATGTAGATACTGAAGAGTGCAGGGCCAAGGACCGAACCCTGGGGAACTCCACACATTACCTTAACGTAGTCCAAGGTCACATTGTTATGGGAGACGCACTGCATCCTATCAGTAAGATAAGAGTTAAACCAAGACAGGGCTAAGTCTGACATACCAATTCGTGTTTTGATACGTTCTAATAAAATATTATGATCGACGGTATCGAAGGCAGCGCTAAGATCGAGGAGCAGCAACATAGATGACGCATCAGAATCCATCGTTAGCAATAGATCTTTGGTCATTTTTGCGAGGGCTGTCTCCATGGAGTGATTTGCCCTGAAACCGGATTGAAAGGTTTCACATAGATTGTTAGACGCTAAGTGTTCATTTAACTGCTCCGCAATAATTTTTTCGAGAATTTTTGAAATAAAGGGAAGGTGAGACACCGGTCGGTAGTTTACCATGAGGTCAGGATCGAGGTTAGGTCTTTTAAGAAGAGGATGAATAACCGCTTTTTTGAATGCTAGGGGAACAGTGCCTAAGGAAAGTGATAAGTTTATAATATTTAGCACTGATGGACCTAATAATACAAAGAGCTCCTTGATCAGTTTCCCAGGAAGAGGGTCAAGTAAACATGTTGTTTATTTCATTCCATTTACACGTTGTAACAATTCCTCTAATGTTACTTCCTCAAAACGAGAGGAACTATTTTGGAGGGCAGTATCCGCCGTATATACAATCGTATCTGTGTTACTATAACCCAGTTGTAGCTGGGACGCATTGTCTTTAATTTCCTTTCTAATGACTTCAATTTTCTTACTAAAGAATTGCATAAAGTCATCAGCTGAGTGGGTGGAGCTACTGGAAGGAGTCCCTTGTTGGGTTAGCGATCCTACCGTACTAAACAAAAATTTAGGATCGTTTTTATTACGGTGGATGAGATTTGAGTAATATTTAGCTTTAGCTAAGGTAAGCATGTGTTTATAGGTTATTAAACTATCACTCCATGCTTGATGGTGCACCTCAAGTTTAGTCATTTAGTTCATTTATTATTTGTGTGAGACCACAGCTATCAATTATAGTATGTAGCGCTACGCACGGTGGGTCCGATGGGGTATTCATATGGATATTAAAGTCCCCCATTATTATTATATTATCGGTGTGTGTCACTAGATCAGCAATGAACTCTGAGAATTCATTGATAAAGTCCGAATAGGGCCCTGGGGGGCGGTAGATAACAGCCAGGTGTAGAGGCAGCGGTGTGACAGACCTCATAGTAAGCACCTCAAACGATTTATATTTATTATTTATGTTAGGACTAAGGTTAGAGTTTTCGTTGTATATTAATGCGACCCCCCCCACCCCTTTTAAGAGGACGGGCAATATGCGCATGTGTAAAGTCAGGAGGACATCCCTCATTTAGCGCAAAAAAGTCGTTTGGTTTAAGCCAGGTTTCGCTGAGACCGATGACGTTAAGATTGTTGTCTCTGATGATATCATTAACTAACAACGTTTTGGAAGACAATGATCTTATGTTTAAAAAACCTATATTATAGGTAGTGGGCTGTTTTAGGGAATGTTTGATCAAATTATCCGTACTAGCAATATTAATAATGTTGTGTTTATTATGCCCAGAGTTTTTAGTATAATTACGACCATATCTAGGAATTGATACGACGGGAATTTTCCGATTGTTTGGTTGTTGCTTTGATAAACTGCACGCATCATAGTTAGCCACCTCAGTAGAACGCATGTCTAACTCTGAAACAATCAAAGCAGAAAAAAACTTGTTCTGATTTAACTGACTCCTTACCCAGACCAGTAGTCTCGCATCTTCCATTTAAATCCAGCTTCAGGATGGAAGGAAGTGGTGTTCTGTGGGGATTAGCCTTCTGCTTTGTTTTTAGCCCCGCTCGGCATCCGCGTTTCCGATCACACCGATGGCGTCTGCTCCGTAGACGGCCTCCGCTGCTACTATACTCCCCTGCTTCACAGGCCGCTGGATGTAGCCGTCGAAGTATTCCCGTGCTAGTTAGCACGTTTAGCAAGCACGCGTCTATCAGTCCAAAACGGCCCGATATGTCCACATCTAGAAGTGTCTGGCGGTCGTACGTGATCATAGAGTGACCACGATGTGAGCCAGTCATAAAGTTCTTGATCTGTCTTGCTCGCTGCCTCCTGCTGATAAAGGAGACAGGTGATCATATAACCAGACCCAGCTGGGCAATCTACTCACCTGTCAGCTGGGCTCCGAAGCCGGGCCAAACACACTCCCTTCCGCCTTAGGCGCGGCGACCATGCTCCGCTACACAATTTGTAATTATGACAACAATATATCATGCATTTATTGATTTATTGATACATTTCCATTCAAATACAACATTTTAGAACATTTAGCACTGAGCCCCTTGAAAAGTGACTGCTTTGATGTGGTGTTAATTAAAAAAAGATTTTGATCCAAGTGGGTCACATCCAAGGTTCCCAGCCCGCCCAAACCCTCCCTAGAATGTTGTGGTCTGTGGCCTGGTCCAGAAGACAGTCAACCTGTTCTTCCACAGAAAGACCAGCTGGTGGCAGCCTCGCACGAATGTTATGCTCTGCTGTTCCCAGTGCAACCGACTGCAGGCCCTGGAAGGCGGGATCTTTTTCAAAGCCCAACTTCAGTTCCTCGCTGTCAAAGATAAAACAATTATTTCATCACAGTAAGAGCAAAAATAAATACTAGGACTATTGTGTACTTCACACTACTTAATAGTAGGTGAACAGTATATTACAGTGCTCTTCAGCAGTGGTCCCCAACCACCACCATTGCCGCTCCATGACTACTTATATACAGTACAGGCCAAAAGTTTGGACACACCTTCTCATTCAATGCATTTTCTTTATTTTCATGACTATTTGAATTGTAGATTGTCACTGAAGGCATCAAAACTATGAATGAACACATATGGAGTTATGTACTTAATAAAAAAAAAGTGAAATAACATAATATGTTTTATATTCAGTTTTTTCAAAATAGCCACTCTTTGCTCTGATTACGGTTTGCACACTTGGCATTTTCTCGATGAGCTTCAAGAGGTAGTCAGCTGAAAGGGTTTTCACTTCACAGGTGTCATAGTTTTAATGCCCCCAGTGACAATCCACAATGTAAATAGTCATGAAAATAAAGAAAACAGATTGCAATAAGAAGGTGTCCAAACCTTTGACCTGTACTGTATATATATATATATAAAAAAGTATTTAGTCAGCCACCGATTGGGCAAGTTCTCCCACTTAAAATGATGACAGAGGTCTGTAATTTTCATCATAGGTACACTTCAACTGTGAGAGACAGAATGTGAAAAAAAAATCCAGGAATTCACATTGTAGGAATTTTAAAGAATTTGTTTGTAAATTATGGTGGAAAATAAGTATTTGGTCAACCATTCAAAGCTCTCACTGATGTTTTGGCTCAAAATCTCATGATACATGGCCCCATTCATTCTTTCCTTAACACGGATCAATCGTCCTGTCCCCTTAGCAGAAAAACAGCCCCAAAGCATGATGTTTCCACCCCCATGCTTTACAGTAGGTTTGGTGTTCTTGGGATGCAACTCAGTATTCTTCTTCCTCTAAACACGACAAGTTGAGTTTATACCAAAACGTTCTATTTTGGTTTCATCTGACCACATGACATTCTCCCAATCCTCTGCTGTATCATCCATGTGCTCTCTGGCAAACTTCAGACGGGCCTGGACATGCACTGGCTTAAGCAGGGGGACACGTATGGCACTGCAGGATTTGGTTCCCTATCGGCGTAGAGTGTTACTGATGGTAACCTTTGTTACTTTGATCCCAGCTCTCTGCAGGTCATTCACCAGGTCCCCCCGTGTGGGTGTTGGATTTTTGCTCACCGTTCTAATGATCATTTTGACCCCACGGGATGAGATCTTGCGTGGAGCCCCAGATCGAGGGAGATTATCAGTGGTCTTGTATGTCTACCATTTTCTGATAATTGCTCCCACAGTTGATTTTTTCACACCAAGCTGCTTGCCTATTGTAGATTCACTCCTCCCAGTCTGGTGCAGGTCTACAATTCTTTTCCTGGTGTCCTTTGACAGCTCTTTGGTCTTGGCCATAGTGGAGTTTGGAGTCGGGCTGTTGGAGGCTGTGGACAGGTGTCTTTTAAACAGATAACGAGTTCAAACAGGTTCCATTAATACAGGTAATGAGTGGAGTACAGAAAAGCTTCTTAAAGAAGAAGTTACAGGTCTGTTAAAGTCAGAGATCTTCCTTGTTTGAAGTGACCAAATACTTATTTTCCACCATAATTTACAAAGAAATTCTTTAAAATTCCTACAATGTGAATTCCTGGATTTTTTTTTCACATTCTGTCTCTCACAGTTAAAGTGTACCTATGATGAAAATTACAGAACTCTGTCATCATTTTAAGTGGGAGAACTTGCACAATCGGTGGCTGACTAAATATGTTTTTGCCCCACTTTATTTATACAAATTATATATACATATATAATATGTATATATAATATGGATGGATGGAATATGTATATATAATATATATATATTTATATACATATATATATGCATTATATGCTATGACAAGAAGTGATCGATTCGAGTTGATATGTTTTTCCATGCTGAGTTATGACAACAAAAGCATGATTTTATAAATGTTGATTTGATCATACCTGGTTATTCTGGCAGGATTTGCACCTTCTAGCTTCTGTTTGGCAAAGTCCACCTTCTGCAAAGGATACCAGTTGATTTGTTTGGTGTCCACCATGCTTGTCCAGGTGCCTCCTTTCTTCAACTGCTTCATTTCAAAGTTCTGTTGGGGCAAAGGTCGCAAGTGATCAAAAATCACGGAACACGTTAAAGCACAGATAACTTTTTTAAAAAAGTTCAAGGATTGGTTTGTTTATGAAGCTTGATGTGGTTTCTGTTATTTTAGGAGAGTTCATTGACAGTCATGATTTAGTCAATTTAATTATATTCACTTAGTATTACTTTCTTTAAAATATGTATTCGGTATTTTTAACTTTAGAAAGATATTTGGTTGAAAACGATAATGATGCCAAAAAACAAAACAAAAAAGATGGGAAGTCCTCAAAGGCTTATTTTAAAAATGTAATTATGTTTATACAAATCCCGTTTCCATATGAGTTGGGAAATTGTGTTAGATGTAAAATATAAACGGAATACAATGATTTGCAAATCCTTTTCAACCCATATTCAATTGAATGCACTACAAAGACAAGATATTTGATGTTCAAACTCATAAACTTATTTTTTTTGTGTGTAAATAATAATTAACTTAGAATTTCATGGCTGCAACACGTGCCAAAGGAGTTGGGAAAGGGCATGTTCACCACTGCGTTACAACACCTTTTCTTTTAACAACACTCAATAAATGTTTGGGAACTGAGGAAACTAATTGTTAGAGCTTGAAAGTGGAATTCTTTCCCATTCATGTTTTATGTAGAGCTTCAGTTGTTCAACAGTAAACAGTCTGGGGTCTCCGCTGTCGTATTTTACGCTTCAGAATGCGCCACACATTTTCGATGGGAGACAGGTCTGGACTGCAGGCCTTCCAAGAAAGTAACCGCACTCTTTTTTTTACGAAGCCACTTAAAAAAAATTACATCTAACACAATTTCCCAACTCATGTGGAAACGGGGTTTGTAGTAATTGATGAAAATGTTAGTGAATCAGCGGCACACACAATCATGTGTGCTTCAGGGATTGTGTCCCTTACAGACTGTGTTGTCTATGTTGTGGAACCAGAATATTGGTAACAGAAAGAAAAAAACCCTTTTGTGTGAGTGGGTGTGGATGAGTGTGAATGGGAGAGAGATTTTTTTTTTCCGGGTAGATGCACTAATTGAAAGTGTATCTTGTGTTTTTTCAATGTTAATTTATTAAAAAAAAAAAAAAAAAATTTTTTTTTTCGAAAGGGCACACATAACAAGAGTACCTTCCAGTCCAGCAAAGGTTCCTTTACAAAAACATCCATGGTGTTGAGCAGCAAGTCTGGTTGATTCCTGAACGCTCGTAGTAAATGAACCATGATCCTGCGGATCAAACCGGACTCCTTCAAAGGTTGCATCACGTTCAAAAACTGCCTGGTCAGCCGGAAAGGCATCAGCTCTGGGACTTCAAGAAACTGGGAGGACAGACCAGCAAACACCAATCAAACACTGAATTAGGGAACACAAATTCATCCCACTCCATCAATCTTATAATTTCGGATTTAAAGCAACAGTAAGGTAAACATGCTTTTTTCACAACCATGTGACCAACATTAAAATACCTAGCATAGTAGGCCAAAGTATTCATTAAAACAAGCCAGATGTTTTATTTAAGAAGTATATTTAATATTTTTGGCCACTGTAACATTACATACAGTTTGACTCGTAACATTGTGTTTGAATATGTAAATACATGCTCATTTGGCGTAAGTGTGAGAATCATGCCCATCCTAATTCATACCACAACTTCATTCTTATTCAAATCCTCATCTAAATTTTTATCCATATCCACATTTTCATCCTCATCTACATCTTTATGGCAAATTTGATGTGTTTCTTCCTTGGCTCATGCAGCTTGTACAAAAGCTTACAGCCCCTGAAAACAAATATGGAATCACCAGAACTGGAGGATGTTCATCCAAAAAGCAGATAGCAGACATGACACAAAGTCACAGTAATTTCAATAGGCAACTTTAAGCCTTTAAGAAACACTAAAAACATTTTTTTGTAGTCCGGTCAGAGACGGTGACTCCAGTTTCCGTCCATTTGGTCTTCATTTGTTTTGCTGACCATTTTCTGTTTTCAAGACGTATTGCTTTATGTTTACTGTCTAGACACTTGGATGTTTTCCTTGGTCTATAAGTATGCTGGCTTTTAACAACTTTTCCATGTTGTTTGTATTTAGTTCACATTTTAACTCAGCTGACTGTGAACAATCAACTTTTTTGCAACATTGTATGATGATTTACCTTCTTCAAGAAGTTAAATAATCCTCTCCATTGTTTTCAATTGACATATCTAAGTTAAGTTAAGTTAAAGTGCCAATGATTGTCACACACACACTAGGTGTGGTGAAATTTGTCTTCTGCATTTGACCCATCCCCTTGATCACCCCCTGGGAAGTGAGGGGAGCAGTGGGCAGCAGCGTTACCAATTCCAACCCCCAATTCCAACCCTTGATGCTGAGTGCCAAGCAAGGAGGTAATGGGTCCCATTTTTATAGTCTTTGGTATGACTCGGCCGGATTATGAACTCCCAACCTACCGATCTCAGGGTGGACACTCTAACCACTGGGCCACTGAGTAGGTTATGTTGGAGCCATGATTCATGTCAATCCACCTGGTGCAACAGCTTTTCAGGGTGTGAACACTCTTTTTTAACTGATGAACAGATTTATTTTGATGCAGCTGTTAGCTTTAGAAATAAACATTTACAGGGTGATTTCATGTTTTTTTCACTCCACTTGATATAAAAAAACGTAATTGTTACAGACCACCACAATTTATTAAAAAATATATTGTTTTGTGTTACTTAAAGGGGAACTGCACTTTGTTTCCCTAACATTTGCAATTCCTATGTAAGACAAAAACGTATGTTTTTCTTTTCATGCATTCTAAATCATAAATAAACATTAGCAAATGTCAGCTACCAATGGAGTCAATTAAAGTTCCTCCAAAACAAAGCCCTCCAAATAACTTAAACAAGCTTTAATGAATAAGGGAAATTGTTCCACAGTAGCTCAGTTACAAATGATGGAAAGTGTAAGGATGGAAAGGACAATGCAGGTATAAAATATACTAAATATAGCAATATAAACTATAACGTGTATACCTAATATTTATATAATATATGTACAGTATATACTGATATATTATATTATATGTTTGTATCATATATACAATATATAACAATTACCATGTACAATATTATAGTATGTGTAACAGCTGCAGCATAAAATAGAGAGTAAATACAGCCATTCAAAAAGCGCCAACAGTACTCCATTTACATTTCGTGACCTGATTATTAACCAAGTATTATTGTAACCAAGTATATTGTCATTATACGCCCTAATATTAAGGACCTACTTTTAGTGGCGCATTGATCGCAGAGAGATAACTAGCTTATGTGGCCATATTGACATAATGTGCTGGGGAGCTGTTCTCTCGCCTCTGAGCTGGTACAAGTTAACCATTGATTTTAAATCTCGCCTCTCACCAGGATAGTAGAAGGTTGTGGCTAAACCGAGAAGTTGGTCAACTTTGACAACCAACTTAGACAGGGAGATGGCGAGAAAGACACAAAACGACGCTTGTTTGCACCCAACTTTTTTTTTAAACTCTTCTTGAGGATTATGTGTATTCTTCATCTAAACGGGAAGATATAAATATCCCATCAGTCGGCATACCAGTGAGAGCAGACATTGTACAATAAGTGATTAATTTATTATGTTGATAGTTTGTATATCTTGTTCAGCGCTTGGCAAGACTGCTACATGAAGCTTAGTGTTTCACTAAAGCTGGAACTGTTTAGCACACAGCTTCTTAAACTTGTGGATCATCCTCCTTACATTCAAAAATATAAGTTTCTAGATCATCATTTCTTCCAAAGTAGTCTTTGTTGTCTCTTAGTTGTGTTGCTGTTGAAGGGAAAATAATTAATCATAATCCTCACAAAGGATAAAAAAAAAGTTGCCCCAGATGAGCGTATTTTTGTGTCTTTCTCGCAATCTCTAGATATAAATTGGATGTCAAAGTTCACCAGCTTCTCGATTTATGGCCACATCTTTCTACTATCCAGTTGAGAGGTATGATGTTAACTTTTAACAACTTAGATGCACAGCAGCAGTACACCGGCTCAATATGTTGATATAGCAGCTAGTAAGCGCTTTGTGATCAATGTGCTGCTAAAAATAGTCTGTGTTAGCACTTATAATAACAATATTGCCAATACTTAGTTAATAATTAGGTCACAAGATGTATTATTGGCGGCATTTGGAGGGTTATTAAGAGGGCGTAATAGAAGAGCTCTAATTGGTTCCATTGTTAGCTGACTTCTGCTAACATTTATTTACGATTTAGAATGCACACATCTAACATGGGTATTGTGAATGATAGGCAAAATAATACAAAAAGACAGTTATCCTGTAATGCGCAACCTTTTCTCATATTCTAAGACACTTTTTATGATTGGACGCCGGTACTTAATTTCTGTATATGATTTCCCGTCTATTGTGATCCAATTGTACTGAAACTCTTTGACGTCAGTGTTGGATTTTGGATTGTTGTTTTTTTCTCATCACTTCCACCATGACTTCTGTAGTCCTTGCTCACAATTTGCTATGATGACTGCATCATCTGCATATCCATTTAAGTTTAGCCCCGAATATTTATATTTGTCACGATCAGTTGTGTGTATAAATGAAAACAGGTCTGAAGCAGCCTTGTCTTACCCCTCCGTCCTCCTCCTCACCAACACACACTTGCTGACTTTTCCAATAATTTGTATTGCATGCTGTAAAGTGTGGAGGAGCAATTGTACACGTGCGCATATTTGTGTTTTGTAGATAGATAGTACTTTATTGATTCCATCAGGAGAGTTTCCTCAAGAAAATTTAAATTCCAGCAGGAGTGTACAGAATTGAGATATAATTTAAAAAGTAAAAAATAAACAAATGGGCTATATATTATTGTTTTGCATCCTCTGTCATCCCCCCCGCCCCTCAGAGAGGAGTTGTACAGTTTAAAGGCGGTATAGCTCGGTTGGTAAAGTGGCCGTGCCAGTAACTTGAGGGTTCCAGGTTCGATCCCGCTTCCGGCATCTTAGTCACTGCCGTTGTGTCCTTGGGCAAGACACTTTACCCACCTGCTCCCAGTGCCTCCCAAACTGGTTTGAATGTAACTTAGATATTGGGTTTCACAATGTAAAGCGCTTTGAGTCACTAGAGTTAAAGCGCTTTATAAATATAATTCACTTCACTTCACTTCACTAATGGCGTGTAGGACAAAATAGTTTTTGAGTCTATTAGTCCTGCACTTGGGATGATGATGATGTTCAGTACAGGCTCCTCTGGCTACTGATAGCGGTATGCAGAGGGTGACTGGCATCGTCCATGATGATCACTCGTTTTTTGGTAGGTCCCAAGCTGTAAAGCTGTTGTGAAGCTACTGACAAATGTGTCAATCAAGTAAGAAAGCTAGTGGTGTACCGTATAATATTTTTAAGCAGTACAGTAGTTGGCGTAATGTGGTAGTAATACAAGACAGTGTGTGTAGTATTATGGTATTCTACCTGTGTGGCTGAACCGAATGCATGACCAAAGTCAATGCCAATCATGCCTCCTGTTTCCGTGTTGATCATGAAGTTGGAAAGATGGCGGTCGCCGATACCGAGCACCCAATGGCTGACACACAGCAAAGCGTGAGAGCTGATGAAGTGTGAGCGCAAGGAAAGAAAAGCTTCTGGACTGTTGCACATCTTTAGAAAAGCTCTCCTGAACATAGAAAAATAAGTATTTTAATAATTTTCAATTATTTCACAATCCAACATAACTGACACTTACTTCAGGAGATCACCGGGAACATATTGCAACACGTTGGAAAAGTTACGGATAGTGTCAGAACGCTCTGCTTTCCTGGAAA